>NC_088242.1:12688214-13288214 GCF_036934945.1 Oncorhynchus masou masou
CCGTTGACAGTGCATGTCAGAGCAAAAACCAAGCCATGAGGACGAAGGAATTGTCCATAGAGCTCAGAGACAGGATTGTGTCGAGGCACAGATCTGGGGAAAGGTATCAAAACATTTATGCAGCATTGAAGGTCCCCAAGAAACAATGGTCTCCATCATTCTTAAATGAAAGGTTTTTGGCCCCACCAAGACTCTTCCTAGAGCTGGCCACCCGACCAAACTGAGCAATCGGGGGAGAAGGGCCTTGGTCAGGAGGTGACCAAGAACCTGATGGTTACTCTGACAGAGCTTTAGAGTTCCTCTGTGGAGAAGGGAGAACCTTTCAGAAGGACAAACATCTCTGCAGCACTTCGCCAATCAGGCCTTTATGGTAGAGCGGCCAGACGGAAGCCACTCCTCAGTAAAAGCCACATGACATCCAGCTTGTCAAAAGGCACCTAAAGGACTCTCAGACCATGAGAAACAAGATTCTCTGGTCTGATGAAACCAAGATTGAACTCCTTGTCCTGAATGCCAAGTGTCAAGTCTGGAGGAAACCAGGCACCGCTCATCACCTGACCAATACCATGTCTTTAGTGAAGCATGGTGCTGTTGGCAGCATCATGCTGTGGGGATGTTTTTCAGCAGCAGGGACTGGGAGACTAGTCAGGATGAAGGCAAAGATGAACAGAGCAAAATACAGAGATCCTTGATAAAAAACCTGCTCGAGAGCGCTCAAGACCTCAGACTTGGGGCAAAGGTTCACCTTCCAACAGGACAACAACCCTAAGCACACAGCCAAGACAAAGCAGGAGTGGCTTCTGGACAAGTCTCTGAATGTCCTTGAGTGGCCCAACCAGAGCCCGGACTTGTACCCGATCAAACATCTCTGGTGAGATCAGAAATGAGCTGTGTAGCGATGCTTCCCATCCAACCTGACAGAGCTTGAGAGGATCTGCAGAGAAGAATGGGAGAAACTCCCCAAATACAGGTGTGCCAAGCTTGTAGCGTCATTGCCAAGAAGAATCAATGCTGTAATCACTGTAATCACTGCCAAATGTGCTTCAACAAAGTACTGATTAAAGGGTTTTTATTTGTAATAAATTAGCAAAAATTTCAAAAAATTTGTTTTTGCTTCGTCATTATGGGGTATTGTGTGGAGATTGATGAGAGGAAAGAAACAATTGAATACATTTTAGAATAAGGCTGTAACGTAACAAAATGTGGAAAAAGTCAACGAGTCTGAAGCGAGGGACTGCCTGTGACCTGCCATTAACCCACTGAACAAGCCATCGACTACTGGACCAGCCATTACGAACCCTGAAAGGGAGGAAGAGCTGAACCCTGTTCAGGTAGAGCCGAACAAACTAACCCTGCTCAGAAAGAGTCGAACGAACATCGGCCACTGCTCTCGTAAGTGGATCAACTGCTGTGCTAGTTTTCCCCGGTGCTCATAGTTAGCCTATAGCCCTAAATCCGAACCTTTTTGTTCATTTCTAATCGGGCCGTAGTGATACCGTGTATTGCCATTGTTGTAAAAGTTCTTAATAAATGATTGTCCTTTGGCCTGTCTCTGTGGTTGTTAGCCCTGAGATTTTATTACGCTCTTGACACAGGCATTACTTTCAGACATTATTTTGTTGCAATTGTATCATTTTCTTTTATGGAAATAAATATCCACAGCTTGGGAATGTATCAGAAAGCAGCTGTGCTATTCATTCATCAGACGTGATGAGCTCAGCTGCAGTCTCTTCAAAGAGATTACAACAATTATTAACACTGGCTGAAGACATTTCGATCAGCATTAGGTAAGGAAACACTATCAGGAAATCAGTCGTCAACGTTGTGCGTTTTGATGGTTATGGTGTATGTGTGGCAAAATAAATCTCTAAGGACATTGAGAAACCCTGGTAAACACTTCATTTGTCAGGATTTACAGTACATACTGCAGAAATATCATCCGTCACGAGGTCTGACTAGAGAACAGATAGGCCTCAACTAGGGAGTTTTTATTTGTATTTCTTACTATTTCTTATTGTTGATGCATTGTCGAAAGGAACCTGGAGGTAAGCATTTCACCGGACGATGTATACCATGCGTATCCCGCACATACAGTTCCTTCGGAAAGTATTCAGACCCCTTCACTTTTTCCATATTTTGTTACGTTAAATCCTTATTCTAAAATGTATTAAATAAAACATCTACACACAATACCCCATAATGACAAAGCGAAAAAAGGTTTTTAGATTTTTTTTGCAAATGTAGAATTAAGAAAAAAAAACAGAAATACCTTATTTACGTTAGAATTCAGACGCTTTACTCAGTACTTTATTGAAGCACCTTTGGCAGCGATTACAGCCTCGAGTCTTCTTGTGTATGACGCTACAAGCTTGGCACACCTGTATTTGGGTAGTTTCTCCCTTTCTTCTCTGCAGATCCTCTCAAGCTCTGTCAGGTTGGATGAGGAGCGTTGCTGCACAGCTATTTTCTCTCCATTAAATTTAATCAATTAGAGAATAAGGCTGTAACGTAGCAAAATATGGAAAAAGTGAATGGGGTCTGAATACTTCCCGAATGCACTGTACAACTAATAAAACTTGAAACTGAAACTAGGAGAACCTGGAGGCAAGAGAGTTGAGAGAGGGGTGGCAACCAACACACCAGGGGAGCCCTGAAACCTGCCAAAATGCTGGAGTTCACACAAACTAGAAGGGGTAAAGCCCTGAGGCATTTGAAGATGTCTGGTGTGTTATACAGAGAACCCCACTTCCTGTCTGGCCTTAACTCCAACCTAGAGATGTTTTCAGATACATTAGATGATCAGTAAGTACTAAATCCCTTCCTCCACCAGAGGCACAGATCTGTAAGCAGAGCTACCGTACAGTGACATTTACAAAGTAGGGCTTAGTAGCTGCAGGATACAAGTAGCAAAATAGCTCTGTAATGATTGCCTTTTGTGTTAGCAAAAACTCAATGTTTGCTCAAAAAAATTTTCCCAGTGCTTTTGGTTCTGCAGGAAGAACATAAAAACAAACAAACTTGGCCAATGAGGAAATATTTTGTTTGGCCATTAAGTAATTGTTTACTCAGAGAAGTGTTTTAAGAGCTGTGTTTGTATACCCCAAGCAAGCAACATGGTCTGACACAATAGTTAGGCTGCCTGAGCAGGGCCAGTATTCTCAAAACGTCTCAGAGTGGGAGTGCTGATGAGTTTTGCTACCCTGGGGCATTTTATGAAACGCCTAAGCCTTAACCAACTGATATCCAAACCTGTTGCTGTGGTCAGTGGTGTTGTATTGGGATGCCGTAATAGGCATACTCTTCAAGTATAAATCCAAAGAGGAGAAAGATTTGTTGTCAACATTTTTATTTAAAATTCATTGGTAAGTAGGGACGGTAAGTACGTTAAGCATTTCCAAATATTTTTTTTAATGATGCCAGCATGTAAATTGTGGGGCTGTTTGGTGGGAAAGTGATTGGAATTCCCAGAGTTCATTGCTTTTCATTGACTCCTAATCAAGCGGAGAAGTCATGTGGAAATGCTGTGGCATCGATAGGCAGGAAGGGGAACGGTTGAAATTCACGGGAGTATGCAGTTGGACTTAATTGTGTATTTTCCAGCTTCCAGGAGGCCAAATGGAAGACAATGGCAAGCTGTGTGGGCAGCATGTCAGAGACAAGTGATAGAAGGACTCCATTCTTTACAGGAAAGTGACTCGTGATTTTGGAAAAACTTGTCATGCCCTGGAGTCTCAATTCCTGTGTGATATACTGGGCCAAACTGTAAATTACATGACCATTTCTTGTTCCCCTTTGTATCATTCATGTGACTACTTTATGTGTTAGATTCCTTGGCCAACGTGCCCTTGCTCGTTGCTTGTGGGTCTGTAGTCAAAGAAAATTCAGTCCTACTTTCAATACTCTGCAGCATTAGCGCTCTTTATGAGGCAGAACTAGAATCACTGCACTGATTTAGAGAAAATCATATTATTTTTGATTTATTACAGCTTGGCTATGAATATGAATTTATTTAAATAGGAAACAATATTATATATCCACCGAAGCACAATATCTCTCTTCACAGAACATTCCCTTCTTTTTCTTACTTACATTTAGATTTACCAATAACATTTCTTTTTTTATTTTATATCCAAGATGAGTTTGGCTCTGAACAGTTAAGGTCCCAATGTCAGAAGGATAAACATCTCAATGCACATCATTCAAAAGGAACTCCATTGACAGACTGGTTCAGGTTACTTTGAACGGATCTGGGGGGAAGGACTTTTACCCTTTCAAGCATTCCCTATCGGTGTTAGGCAGAAGCGAGCAATTGTTCAGGGAAATAGCACACCAAGTCCTGGTTAAAATCAATGACTCCCCTACAGAGGGGGTATTACATTGAACTACATTTTTTAGATCATCCACTCTTTAGACATCTTAAAATCCTACACAAAAGCTTTGTTCAATGAAATATGCATTACATGTGCACTAGCATGATTCATTAAAAAGCACCCTGAGTAAATCATTGTATTTGATCATCATATTTGAAGTGAGCTTTAGAGCAGCACTGGTAATTCTAAAAGGATCTCCATCCTTGCAGAAACTCCCCAAATAGATGAGCTAATATTCCCATAAGGATGCAGACTGTTTGGATGATCTGGTGGTAGAGTATACCAGGTTACCACACCTGCTTTCGCCCTCCTATGAAAAAACTACCCTTTTGATAAATACCATTTCAAAATAAATAAATAATAATAATAATAATATATATATATTGTAACTTTAAATACAATGAATTGACTATCAAACTAGATAATTTCTCATGAACCTGACACAGGCATTACTTTCAGACATGATTTTGTTGCAATTGTATCATTTTCTTTTATGGAAATAAATATCCACAGCTTGGGAATGTATAAGAACGCAGCTGTGCTATTCATTCATCAGACGTGATGAGCTCAGCTGCAGTCTCTTCAAAGAGATTACAACAATTATAAACTCTAGCTGAAGACATTTCGATCAGCATTAGGTAAGGAAACACTATCAGGAAATCAGTCGTCAACGTTGTGCGTTTTGATGGTTATGGTGTATGTGTGGCAAAATAAATCTCTAAGGACATTGAGAAACCCTGGTAAACACTTTATTTGTCAGGATTTACAGTACATACTGCAGAAATATCATCCATCACGAGGTCTGACTAGAGAACAGATAGGCCTCAACTAGGGAGTTTTTATTTGTATTTCTTACTATTTCTTATTGTTGATGCATTGTCGAAAGGAACCTGCAAGTAAGCATTTCACCGGACGATGATTCCTGCACATATAGATCATTCGCAAAGTATTCAGACCCTTCCCTTTTCCCCACATTTTGTTACGTTACAGCCTTATTCTAAAATTGATTAAAACCTCTACGGGATCGGTGTCTCCCCCACGGGGACGGTTGAGCTAACGTGCGCTAATGTGATTAGCATGACGTTGTAAGTAACAAGAACATTTCCCTGGACACAGACATGTCTTATATGGGTAGAAAGCTTAAGTTCTTGTTAATCTAGCTGCACTGTCCAATTTACATCCAATTTACAATTTCCACTAACTGCCCTCCTATGAAAAAAGTACCCTTTTGTTTAATGCCGCATTTAAAAAATATGTTTTCTCTTGTAACTTTAAATACAATGAACTGACTATCAAACTAGACTATTTCTCATGAACTTAGTCCACACCTCACCATTCTGCTGCTGTGAGCGCTGCAGTGCATTGCTGCATTTGTCCTCGTCGCATGCATGAGCCTTCCATCTGCGCCGGGCAGTGAGTTTGAAATGAATACCGCCAGTGGGTTAATTTGGAATTGCTAGAATGTGTTGTCTCACAGTCAGGGACAGGGGAAGGGGCAACTGCAGTTCACCTCTGTCAGTATCAGAACAAATTCTAATCAAGTAAAGACCAGTTCGCTTGTTTAGACAGCGTAGACAAGCTAACTATCGGACTCATCTAGCCTACATTAGAGATGATCAGCTCATATCGGTTCTAGCTTGCTTAGCTGTTTTTTGCTGTTTAATTGCATGAATTCATCTGATTTAATTATAGAAGTTAAAGTATTTTGTCTCACAGGCAACCTTAGCTGTTGATTGCAAATCAATACCACTCGTAGAATTGAATGGTAGATGAGCCTTCAGAATACAGATCCCCTGAATGACGTTGACAACAGGGTTTTAGCTCTGTTGGAATTTTTAGATGCAATGACATAAATATCTTGTGATATTTACACTCGGGTCCTAACGAAGGATGATGGCTATAATACATCTTCCTTTCCTGACCCCCTCCTCTGACCAGGAGTAATATGCGGAGTGCATTACATTAGCACATTTACACTGCATCAATGTCATTTCCAAATCGGTTTGAAAATTAATACCTGAAAACGATTATTTGTTGCAATCTGTCTTTTCAAAATGACCACATTTTGTATTCAGAAATAACCCTCTGAGAAATATGGCATTGGAAACCATAGTCAGATGAGCACAGGCACACAGTCTGCAGAAGAGTGAGGAAGGCATCGCTGCTTCCAAGCAGCAACTCCTGAGATGTTTACGTCATGCACCCGCAACCAAGGAAGTGAACAGGTGTCGCCAAGCCTTACAGCTCGGATGTCATGCAGCTAGACGCCTGTCCTGACAGAATGAAAAAAAAGAGCAGTAGTGATTTAAAGCGCAGAAGCATATCCTATCACAAGCTGTCCACTGATAATGGAGCCATGTGGAAACCATAATAGGAAATGTGATTCACTGGGTCCTACCTTTGCTAGGTGAGAAAACAAAAGTGATTATCAATATTTCCTCCAAACCCATCTTCTAGTCAGATCCAATTTTTTATCCAAGGATTCCATTAGACTGAATTTGCCATGGTACTGAACCCTGGACAATAAGGACAATCTTGTGTGCAGCTCCTAAGGGTTT
Source organism: Oncorhynchus masou masou (assembly GCF_036934945.1). Lineage (NCBI taxonomy): Eukaryota > Metazoa > Chordata > Actinopteri > Salmoniformes > Salmonidae > Oncorhynchus > Oncorhynchus masou. The sequence continues at coordinate 12,695,143 of NC_088242.1, forward strand.
GACATGGCAGAGTTGGGCAGATTAACCCTGGCAGCTAGCCCGCCAGGAATGCTCTGTCCCTCGTGTGACAGTTTTCAGATTGCAGGATTGGCAAGACAACAATGCAGCTGAGCACAAAGGGTGCCACTGCTACTCCCTATTAGGATCTGCAGGATGACATCTGCATTATGCCCCTCTGAGAGTATCTCGCCACCCACGTTTATATTCTGTTTCCATACACGTTCAAGGGACCGTCAAAGTAAAGTTTTAGTTTTCTCTGTACTTTGCTCCGTTCATCATTGCCTCATCTTGACTAGTCTCCAAGTCCCTGCCGCTGATAAACTGCCCCACAGCATGATGCTGCCACCACCAGACGTGACGGTTGACATTCCGGCCAAAGACTTCAATCTTGGTTTCATCAGACCATAGAATCTTATTTATAATGGTCTGACATTCTTTAGGTGCCTTTTGGCAAACTCCAAGCAGGCTGTCATGTGCCTTCCGGATTCCGTCTGGCCACTCTACCAGAAAAGGCCTGGTTGGTGGACTGCTGCAGAGATGGTTGTCCTTCTGGACGGTTCTTGACATTTCAGCCTGTTGTGGGATAGAGTTTTGGGTAAATAAGTTAATAGACCAATAAGAACATGAGCTCCAAACCTCTCTGCCAATAACAGCTAGTTTTCTGTTTTCCCCTCCCCACTCAGACCACTCTCAGACAGTCCTAGCTAAATTATTGCTTGAGAAATTGCTATTTGCTAAGAAGCAATTTTTTGTTTCTTTTTGACCCTTTTAATTGAAAAAAAAAGAACTGGTAAGGTACTTAATTGTTATCCAGAAATTATTTGATATTGAGATTTAAAACAAGGCTGCATTGGACTTTTAAGATAAGGGTTAGTGTAAGGTTACATTCATGCATGCTAGTGAGTGGTTAAGATAAGGGTTAGTGTAAGGTTACATTCATGCATGCTAGTGAGTGGTTAAGATAAGGATTAGTGTAAGGTTACAGTCATGCATGCTAGTGAGTGGTTAAGGTAAGGGTTGGGTAAGGTTACATTCATGCATGCTAGTGAATGGTTAAGGTAAGGGTTAGTGTAAGGTTACAGTCATGCATGCTAGTGAATGGTTAAGGTAAGGGTTAGTGTAAGGTTACAGTCATGCATGCTAGTGAGTGGTTAAGGTAAGGGTTGGGTAAGGTTACATTCATGCATGCTAGTGAATGGTTAAGGTAAGGGTTAGTGTAAGGTTACATTCATGCATGCTAGTGAGTGGTTAAGGTAAGGGTTGGGTAAGGTTACATTCATGCATGCTAGTGAGTGGTTAAGGTAAGGGTTGGGTAAGGTTACATTCATGCATGCTAGTGAGTGGTTAAGGTAAGGGTTAGTGTAAGGTTACATTCATGCATGCTAGTGAGTGGTTAAGGTAAGGGTTAGTGTAAGGTTACATTCATGCATGCTAGTGAGTGGTTAAGGTAAGGGTTGGGTAAGGTTACATTCATGCATGCTCGTGAGTGGTTAAGGTAAGGGTTGGGTAAGGTTACATTCATGCATGCTAGTGAGTGGTTAGGATAAGGGTTAGTGTAAGGTTACATTCATGCATGCTAGTGAGTGGTTAAGGTAAGGGTTGGGTAAGGTTACATTCATGCATGCTAGTGAGTGGTTAAGGTAAGGGTTGGGTAAGGTTACATTCATGCATGCTAGTGAGTGGTTAAGGTAAGGGTTGGGTAAGGTTACATTCATGCATGCTAGTGAGTGGTTAAGGTAAGGGTTGTGTAAGGTTACATTCATGCATGCTAGTGAGTGGTTAGGATAAGGGTTAGTGTAAGGTTACATTCATGCATGCTAGTGAGTGGTTAAGGTAAGGGTTAGTGTAAGGTTACATTCATGCATGCTAGTGAGTGGTTAAGGTAAGGGTTGGGTAAGGTTACATTCATGCATGCTAGTGAGTGGTTAAGGTAAGGGTTGGGTAAGGTTATAAAATAATAACATGCCTGGATTTAACCCACTGCCACTCACGCATTACGAGTCTTGTGCGTTACCCCATCCACATCCAAGCAACCCACCTTTGTCTGTTTTGACTCTTGACATGTTTCCACTCACTAATGTTTTAGTGGGCAGCGTCACCAAATGTACAGATAGGATGCATAAAGACCAACAATGAATCAATCTACCGTTACACCCCTGGTGAGAGAACAGGCTGGATTAATGCACACCCTTGTGAGTCACTGCCTTTCTCAATCCAGAATAAATCTCAGTTTTGGGCTTTTGTAAATAACATGTCCCATGGCTTTTGCCCATGGAACCAAGAGGCTAAGTATTATTTTTTTAAAGCAACAACAGCAAAGAAATCATTCATACTTTAGTTTACTATTGTCACAGTGCTGTTGCCCATGGCTCATGTGGGGATAAGAATGGATGTTTTAGAAGCTCCTGAAGCATCCCCTAGAAACAGACTTTCAAATTACACCAGTCCCTTTTCTATATATAAGGGTTATACACTTATGAATGGATTAATGGAACAACAGTAAATGTCTTCCTGGTATTATTGGCAATATCTTAAGGACAAGGGATCTCAATAAAAATGCTGTGCCAAAAATGGGACATCATTGTCTTTTTATTGTCCCTGAATCACTGTGTCGGCTCTGGGAATAATACAACATATCTTCCTTGACAGTTTGCCCAGGACAAAATGACAGAGGGATCTGAAATTGATTTTATACAGATGCTAAAATAAACAAGGTCATATTTCACAAGGGAGCTGATAATGCCCCCTCCAAAAGCTGTGAAATCTGCTGCTGCTCTTTGCAGGCAGAACACAACTAGGGCATAAATAAAGATGATTGCTCTATGTTACGGTTGAAATGGAAAATGCGAATTGTCCTTAAATGGACTTAAAGAGCTTGAGAGGTTGGAATCCATTTGCTATGCCTTCTATGCAGAGTCATTTAGTATTGGATGTTGACAAGGCAACCAAGTTGGTGCATCACAGGTTAAAGAGTTGTTTAAATTTCACAGCTCTCTTGAAATATTCCGCTTGAGGCTGTCAATAATAACCCTAATGACATTGGGTCAAGGGTGCGCCACCCTATTGGACTCCCAATCACAGCCAGTTGTGATACAGCCTGGAATTGAACTAGGGTCTGTAGTGACACCTCTAGCACTGAGATGCAGTGCCTTAGACCACTGCACCACTCAGTAGCCCAATCAATGAATAATTTTACCAGTCACTTAGACAAAAGAAACACTTGAACAAATGATGCTGTGTTCTCAAGTTGACATAAACACAAGCAGTGTCAAACATGACAAACTAAACTCTCTTTCTAATAGCTTCTATTTCATGATTCATTCAATCGGAAGTCCTCTGTGGTAAAGAAATGATATGCCATATTTAGTTTGATTTTTCATTTTACGACCATAACAATACTCTGGCTTCTGCTCCTGACCTCTGACTTCTCTCATCATGCATTGGGCTTAGTCATCTCGAGGGTAAGACTTTGAATATGAAATATGAATTAGCTATTTGGGTCGCTCCACCAATTCAGTTCCTTTTTAGAAGTGGTATTTGGTAAAAAAAAAAAAAAGTTTGATTTCACATAATTTTAACATTCTGTCATAAAGACCACATGTTAAACTTCATAAAAAACACATTTTCCTATCTCAAGAAGTGAAATAAAGAAAAATACTATAGTAAGTGCTTATTAAGTGCCAAATAAATTAATATGGTTGACCGACGATTTCACCTTAAATCAGCTGTGAAACCACTCCTGACAGGGATAATGGAAGCGTGTTGTATGCAAGAGGGAATGGCAATTGAATGCAAGTTTCACAAAACAAAATTAAATTGCTAAAACATTTCTAGCTTGTCCATCTATGGGTAGCATGGTTGATGTGTCATGCTTGACACACTCAGTTTTCCACCAGAAACACCAGGAAATTGCCAAATCAAATCAAATCAAATTTTATTTGTCACATACACATGGTTAGCAGATGTTAATGCGAGTGTAGCGAAATGCTTGTGCTTCTAGTTCTGACAATGCAGTAATAACCAACAAGTAATCTAACTAACAATTCCAAACTAATTTCTTATACACAGTGTAAGGGGATAAAGAATATGTACATAAAGATGTATGAATGAGTGATGGTACAGAGCAGCATAGGCAAGATACAGTAGATGGTATCGAGTACAGTATATACATATGAGATGAGTATGTAAACAAAGTGGCATAGTTAAAGTGGCTAGTGATACATGCATTACATAAGGATGCAGTAGATGATATAGAGTACAGTATATACGTATACATATGAGATGAATAATGTAGCGTATGTAAACATTATATTAGGTAGCATTGTTTAAAGTGGCTAGTGATATATTTTACATCATTTCCCATCAATTCCCATTATTAAAGTGGCTGGAGTTGAGTCAGTGTGTTGGCAGCAGCCACTCAATGTTAGTGGTTGCTGTTTAACGGTCTGATGGCCTTGAGATAGAAGCTGTTTTTCAGTCTCTCGGTCCCAGCTTTGATGCACCTGTACTGACCTTGCCTTCTGGATGAGAGTGGGGTGAACAGGCAGTGGCTCGGGTGGTTGTTGTCCTTGATGATCTTTATGGCCTTCCTGTAACATCGGGTGGTGTAGGTGTCCTGGAGGGCAGGTAGTTTGCCCCCGGTGATGCGTTGTGCAGACCTCACTACCCTCTGGAGAGCCTTACGGTTGTGGGCAGAGCAGTTGCCGTACCAGGCGGTGATACAGCCCGCCAGGTTGCTCTCGATTGTGCATCTGTAGAAGTTTGTGAGTGCTTTTGGTGACAAGCCGAATTTCTTCAGCCTCCTGAGGTTGAAGAGCCGCTGCTGCGCCTTCTTCACGATGCTGTCTGTGTGAGTGGACCAATTCAGTTTGTCTGTGATGTGTTTGCCGAGGAACTTAAAACTTACTACCCTCTCCACTACTGTTCCATCGATGTGGATAGGGGGGTGTTCCCTCTGCTGTTTCCTGAAGTCCACAATCATCTCCTTAGTTTTGTTGACGTTGAGTGTGAGGTTATTTTCCTGACACCACACTCGGAGGGCCCTCACCTCCTCCCTGTAGGCCGTCTCGTCGTTGTTGGTAATCAAGCCTACCACTATTGTGTCGTCCGCAAACTTGATGATTGAGTTGGAGGCGTGCGTGGCCGCGCAGTCGTGGGTGAACAGGGAGTAAAGGAGAGGGCTCAGAACGCACCCTTGTGGGGCCCCAGTGTTGAGGATCAGCGGGGTGGAGATGTTGTTGCCTAACCTCACCACCTGGGGGCGGCCCGTCTGGAAGTCCAGTACACAGTTGCACAGGGCGGGGTCGAGACCCAGGGTCTCGAGCTTGATGACGAGCTTGGAGAGTACTATGGTGTTAAATGCCGAGCTGTAGTCGATGAACAGCATTCTCACATAGGTATTCCTCTTGTCCAGATGGGTTAGGGCAGTGTGCAGTGTGGTTGAGATTGCATCGTCTGTGGACCTATTTGGGCGGTAAGCAAATTGGAGTGGGTCTAGGGTGTCAGGTAGGGTGGAGGTGATATAGTCCTTGACTAGTCTCTCAAAGCACTTCATGATGACGGAAGTGAGTGCTACGGGGCGGTAGTCGTTTAGCTCAGTTACCTTAGCTTTCTTGGGAACAGGAACAATGGTGGCCCTCTTGAAGCATGTGGGAACAGCAGACTGGTATAGGGATTGATTGAATATGTCCGTAAACACACCAGCCAGCTGGTCTATGCATGCTCTGAGGGCGTGGCTGGGGATGCCGTCTGGGCCTGCAGCCTTGCAAGGGTTAACACGTTTAAATGTTTTACTCACCTCGGCTGCAGTGAAGGAGAGACCGCATGTTTTCGTTGCAGGCCGTGGCACTGTATTGTCCTCAAAGCAGGCAAAAAAGTTATTTAGTCTGCCTGGGAGCAAGACATCCTGGTCCGTGACTGGACTGGTTTTCTTCTTGTAGTCCGTGATTGACTGTAGACCCTGCCACATACCTCTTGTGTCTGAGCCGTTGAATTGAGATTCTACTTTGTCTCTATACTGACGCTTAGCTTGTTTGATAGCCTTGGCGGAGGGAATAGCTGCACTGTTTGTATTCAGTCATGCTACCAGTCACCTTGCCCTGATTAAAAGCAGTGGTTCGCGCTTTCAGTTTCACGTGAATGCTGCCATCAATCCACGGTTTCTGGTTAGGGAATGTTTTAATCGTTGCTATGGGAACGACATCTTCAACGCTCATTCTAATGAACTCTCACACCGAATCAGCGTATTCGTCAATGTTGTTGTCTGACGCAATACGAAACATATCCCAGTCCACGTGATGGAAGCAGTCTTGGAGTGTGGAATCAGCTTGGTCGGACCAGCGTTGGACAGACCTCAGCGTGGGAGCTTCTTGTTTTAGTTTCTGTCTGTAGGCAGGGATCAGCAAAATGGAGTCGTGGTCAGCTTTTCCGAAAGGAGGGCGGGGCAGGGCCTTATATGCGTCGCGGAAGTTAGAATAACAATGATCCAAGGTTTTGCCAGCCCTGGTTGCGCAATCAATATGCTGATACAATTTAGGGAGTCTTGTTTTCAGATTAGCCTTGTTAAAATCCCCAGCTACAATGAATGCAGCCTCAGGATGTATGGATTCCAGTTTGCAAAGAGTCAAATAAAGTTTGTTCAGAGCCATCGATGTGTCTGCTTGGGGGGGAATATATACGGCTGTGATTATAATCGAAGAGAATTCTCTTGGTAGATAATGCGGTCTACATTTGATTGCGAGGAATTCTAAATCAGGTGAACAGAAGGATTTGAGTTCCTGTATGTTTCTGTGATCACACCACGTCTCGTTAGCCATAAGGCATACGCCCCCGCCCCTCTTCTTACCAGAAAGATGTTTGTTTCTGTCGGCGCGATGCGTGGAGAAACCCGCTGGCTGCACCGACTCCGATAGCGTCTCTCCAGTGAGCCATGTTTCCGTGAAGCAAAGAACAATAAGAGTAGAACCAGCTCACCTGCTTTTACACTATGATTTTACAATTTGATCTTCAATGTTTCTTTCGAAAAAAAATATTTAAAAAGGTATAGTTTCACCATATTAAAACGAGAGTTCAGTTCACGTAACAGGGTTGACCTTAAAACGAGGGACAGATGTAAATGAATCCCTAATCACATAAAACAAACAATAATCTTCAGAAATGACTTTTTCAAAGCAAAACAATAACTAAGGCTTTATAATGATGGTGAAACTTGGAGCCATTTTTCTATTAAGTGGGTTGAAATGGTCCTAGAAGTGATACAGGGTTGATGGAAGGGACACGTCAAAATGCTACATTTTGGCACTTCAGCAAGCCATTATTCATATTAAAAGGATTTATTGAATTATCATGTGGTCTATATTAAATGGCAATTAATTTAATATAACAGGCTTTTAAAATTCAATACCGGTGCACAATTTCTACTTAAAATATCAATGGTACGCAAAAGGCATTAATTTCATGGAACGACCCATTTACCTTGTTCTGATAGGCCTCATCAGGGGTCATAGAGGTGCAAGCAGACACAGTGCTAATGGACTATTTTCATACAATACTTTTTTCCTTTCCTATAAAGTGTTTATAGCTCAAATCCTCACAGTTATAATAGGTATGATGTACAATTTGTTGACATGGTAAATCGTGAATTACATATGTTTCATAGGAAAACGCAGTATTGCATTATACCTTATTGTATTAACTATCCCATATATCTATATAAAGCCCTTTTTGCATCAGCAGATGTCACAAAGTGCTATACAGAAACCCAGCCTAAAACCCTAAACAGCAAGCAATGCAGATGTAGAAGCACGGTGGCTAGGAAAAACTCCCTAGAAAGGCAGGAACCAAGGTTGAAACCTAGAGGAGAACAAGACTCTGAAGGGTGACCAATCGTTTTCTGGTTGTGCCGGGTGGAGATAGTGCTTGGCCATTAAGGCCAGATCGTTCTTCAAGATATTCAAACATTCATTGATGACCAGCATTCCCATTCTCTTTTTTTTCATATTTGTCAATGAAATCGATTATACTTAGAGATTTTCCTTCTCTCCCTGTCCCTTGAGCAACGCTAAAATATTGAAGTTCGGTAGAAATTGCAAAGACTTCAGGAAACCCTGGACATGCTGTTTTTCCTGCTAGTGTTTCATCCTGATTTCAGATATATAGCTGCTTAGCTGCTGTAGTTGATCAATTTCAATTTAAACTACTCCTCATAGCTAATCAGTGGGATCTTTTTTTGCTTTTTCCCCTTGGACCTCCTCTGGAGACCTACATGGTTGTTCCATTATTTCTATATGTCTCCCAGAAGCATCAGCAGGTTATCTGGTACCATCTAACAGACGGACAAATATGGAGGTCCACTATTTTCTTTCTGTCTCTTGGTGCTAGCTTCTTTTCCTGGATTTACTGACATTTTCCCATCCACCAGGAAGAATATAAGAAAGCAAAATACACCTGAGCATTTAATTGTATGGCAGACTTAATTCCTTTTTGTGTTGTTGCAATGTGTACTTTTGATTTAGAGGCAGACATACATTTTTCACTTAAAAATTATAGGACAACTTATCACCTTTAATAAAATGTCAAACAAAACCAAAATAGCCCAGGGTCTATCTGATGTGCCTGTCATTGAATTATTCTGAAAAAGATAGATCTATTGAAAAAAGCTCACAAGGGACTGATAAGAGAGGGCATTTTTAAGATTAGAGGTTTTACGACAGGTCCTGCTCAACACTTTGGAGAATGAAAATAAATAAAGAATTTAGCCTGTGGGGAGAGGTTCACTTATAATGGCCCATGTTTCTTCAATTGAGGTGACTTCAATTTTGGGTCTGGCAGAATGAATAACTGTGGCAAAAAGTGCATTCGGAAAGTATTCAGACCACTTGACTTTTTCCACATTTTGTTACGTTACAGCTTTATTCTATAATTATTAAATAGTTTTTTTCCCCCTCATCAATCAACACACAATACCGCATAATGCCAAAGAAAAATCATGTTTTTTAAAAAAGTATTAAAAGTACAGAACTAAATAAATATCACATTTCCGTAAGTATTCAGACCCTTTACTCAGTACTTTGTTGAAGCATCCTTGGCAGCGATTACAGCCTTGCATCTTGGGTATGCCGCAACAAGCTTTGTACACCTGTATTTGGGGAGTTTCTCCCACTCTTCTCTGCAGATCCTCTCAAGCTCTGTCAGGTTGGATGGGGAGCGTCGCTACACGCTGGTTCAAGACCAGCTCTGGCTCGGCCACTCAAGGATTGAGACACTTGTCCTGAAGACATTGCTGCGCTGTCTTGGTGTGTGCTTAGGGTCGTTATTCTATTGGAAGGTGAACCTTTGCCCCAGTCTGAGGTCCTGAGCGCTCTGGAGCAGGTTTTCATCAATAATCTATCTATACTTTGCTCCATTAATCTTTCCCTCGATCCTGACTAGTCTCCCAGTCCCAGCCACTGAAAAACATCCCCACAGCATGATGCTGCCACCACCATGCTTCGCCGTAGGGATGGTGCGAGGTTTCCTCCAAACATGATGCTTGGCATTCAGGCTAAAGAGTTCAATCTTGGTTTCATGAGACCAAAGAATCTTGTTTCATGGTCTGAGAGTCCTTTAGATGCCTTTTGGCAAACTCAAAGCGGGCTGTCATGTGCCTTTTACTGAGGAGTGGCTTCCGTCTGGCCACTTTACCATAAAGGCCTGATTGGTGGAGTGGTGCAGAGATGGTTGTCCTTCTGGAAGCTTTTCCCATCTCCATGGAGGAACTCTGGAGCTCTGTCAGAGTGACCATCTGCTTCTTGGGCACTTCCCTGACCAAGGCCCTTCTCTCCCGATTGCTCAGTTTGTTCCGGGCGGCCAGTTCAAGGAAGAGTCTTTGTGGTTCCAGACTACTTCCTTTTAAGAATGGAGTTCTTGGGGACCTATAATGCTGCAGACACTTTTTGGTACCCTTCCCCAGATCTTTGCCTCGACACAATCCTGTCTCGGAGTTCTACGGACAATTCCTTTCACCTCATGGTTTGGTTTTTGCTCTGACTTGTACTGTCAACTGTGGGACCTTATATAGACAGGTGTGTGCCTTTTCAAATCATGTCTAATCATTTGAATTTACCACGGGTGGACTGGATGATCAATGGAAACAGGATGCACATGAGCTCAATTTCAAGTCTCATAGCAAAGGGTCTGAAATACCTATGTAAATAAGGTATCTGTTTTTTTGTTTTAATACATTTGCAAAACATGTGCTTTGTCATTATGGAGTATTGTGTGTAGATTGATGTGGAAATGTTTTTATTTAATCAATTTCAGAATAAGGTTGCAACGTAACAAAATGTGGAAAAGGTCAAGGGGTCACTACATTCTGCCTGGAGTCTGCTTTTAGATTTGATCCCTCACAAATGGATAGTCCAATGAATGGTGGAGCCATATACTTTTGTTTAATATTAGACAAGCCAGTTATAGCTGCCTATTCATTTTACATGGGAGTTTGGACCAAAATGAACGTCTTATCTAAGAACCAAATATCTTCCAACTAAAGTTGACAACAACTTAATTTAACGCCTGAGTAGAACGTTTTTTTTTTTACAGATAAGATATTTTTAGAAGATAACACAGAGATATACACAGATAGAGTGAGATCTAAAAACAGACAGAAAGTCGACACTCATAGAAAAAAAGCGTTCCAAAAGGGTTCTTCGACTGTCCCCATAGGATAACCGTTTTTGGTTCCAGGTAGAACCCGTTTTGGTTCTAGGTAGATACCTTTTGGGTTCTATGTAGAACCCTCTGTAGAAAGGGTTCTACACGAAACCAAAAAGGGTTGTACCAGCAAGTACTTGTGCACGTAACATTATAAACTTGAAACCGGAACCAAAAGGGTTCTACCTGCAACCAAAAAGGGTTCTTCAAAGGGTTCTCCTATGGGGACCGCCATTTCTAAGAATGTAGAAAGAGAAATATGCCATGAACCTTACTCTTTTGAAGGTGTATATTCCTCCCTGTACATTTCTGACTGCAAGTTTATGACAGGGATGACATGACCCTATGTCTGGCAGGTGCCATGAGACTCTCTCGGCCTGTAGGAGGGAATTTTAATGACTGTGATGGTAAAACCAGGTGTTACTGCTGCATCCCAATGTCCCAATAATCCACAGGCTCCTTGAGGCCAGGTGGAACTGGCCTGTGCTCGGGTGAACTTTCCTCTTTCTTCTTTGATGTAAAAAACGAGGCATATCTTAGTCTTATTCTATCCTCAATAATAATCCTTCCATGTGAGCCAGTTGGCTTCAACTGCTGTATAGGGTCTTGTCAATCAAAGACCAAAATATCTTTCTCTATCTCATGCCTCTCTCTTTTAATTGCCTTCAAGACATTTGCCCCGCTAGTGTTTGTCCCCTCACAGATCCTCAAATAGCATAATGCACCAATCATATTTAATTTGTCAAATGTATCCTCTCTTCCTGTTTGCCTTCCTCTCATTCCACACAATCCCATTCTGTTTTTGTTTTTTCTCTCCAAGCGGAGTGTGTTCAGCATGTGTAAGTGTTGGGTCTACGACAGCTTGTCACCCGAGGCCATCCACTGCATATGTGACTGATCCTTGGGGAGGTGTGGTGGCATCCTCAGGCATGTGGCGGTGGTGGCATGACAAGCATCGAGACCCGTGGGTAGGTCAGTGGTACAGGCAGCTAGCTGTGCTCATACATGTCCGGGGTAATTCTGATAGTTGAGCACACATAGTGCAAACAGTTTGTGACATGTGTCCTATAAACATTACCATAAACCATCACAGAAGACCTTTACTGAGTGAAGTATATATTGTCTTACATCACATTTTCTTAGGAATGGAAAGAGAGACAGAGAGAGAGAGAGAGAGAGAGAGAGAGATGGAAGGGGGGAGACAGACAGACAGACAGAGCACAACAGGAAGTGACAGAGAGAAATAAAAGAAAGAGGAAGAGAGAGAGAGAGAGTGAGAGAGAGAGATTGCAATTTGTCAAAGATAAATGAGGAGCAACATACAGTATGTAGAGTCTGTGGGTTTGTTTTTGAAGATAATTATTTCAGATCTGAGTTGTTTGCTAAAAAGTAGGCCACAACATCAAAATTGCTGCTTGAACATCACTCTGGAGTCAAGACGTTAACCGTGTGGTGAGTCAGCCAGAGAGTGAGTGTGTCCTCTTAGACCAGTGGTCAGGGAGAGAAAAATTGGAGGTCTCTTTGCAAGTCCCAGGCAAGTCTATGGGCCAAATGTCACCTTCCTTTCTGAAATTAGATGTAAACACCTATGAAATCGTGATTGGTACAAATTATCGACTAATTTGAGTACCGGAACAAAGTTCCTCGTTAGTTGTCGTATCCACTCCACAGTCTGTTGACAGTCGCTACGATACCAGTTCTGTTACGTGTGTCTGTCCATGCGAGATTCAGCACTCGCTACTCGTTTCTACTCTTTGAGAGGAACATCTTTCTTTGGAGAGTGCCATCTTTCGTTTGAGTGCCATCTTTCTTTTGAGAGTGTCATCGTTATTTTGAGAGTGCCATCTTTCTTTTGAGAGTGCCATCTTTCATTTGAGAGTGCCATCTTTCTTTTTAAAGTGCCATCTTTCTTTTGAGAGTGCCATCTTTCTTTTGAGGGTGCCATCTTCCTTTTGAGGGTGCCATCTTTCTTTTTAAAGTGCCATCTTTATTTTGAGAGTGCCATCTTTCATTTGAGAGTGCCATCTTCCTTTTGAGGGTGCCATCTTTCTTTTTAAAGTGCCATCTTTATTTTGAGAGTGCCATCTTTTGTTTGAGAGTGCCATCTTTCGTTTGAGTGCCATCTTTCTTTTGAGAGTGTCATCGTTCTTTTGAGAGTTCCAACTTTCTTTTGAGGGTGTCATCTTGTTTTTGAGAGTGTTATCCTTCTTTTGAGGGTGCCAACTTTCTTCTGTGGGTGTCATCTTTCTTTTGAGGGTGCCATATTTCTTTTGAGAGTGCCATAATACCATGGCCTTTTAGCTTAATGTAAAACTTTCGGTTTTGTTGATATCTGCACCTGTAACTATTGCATTCCATTCTACAGTGTAAGTAATGAGGAAGGGAAATGGCATCTGCTAAGGCTCTGACTTATATTCACTGAGTCTGATAAAGATGTTATGCGGTTGGTTGTAAGTTGCCATTCCCTCCCTGAAATATTTGCATTCTCATCCTAGCACAGCTTGATATGACATGACAGTGATGAATGCCTCGTTCGAATGGAGACTAATGGTAATGTAATGAAAATTAAGTGCAAATACAGGACAATTATGATGATTTATGAGGGTTTGTGTTTGTGGCTGACACCAAGGTGGGGAACAATGGGTTATGTACCATGTGTATAGATTTTCCTGTCTATTAACATCTGTTTTGGGGCATTATATCTACTAGCTAACTGTAGACCAACATGGGGTGGGAAAAATAATATCTTATGATAAACACAAGATAAAAAAGGATGGTCTCCTTCATAATGTCTGTTCTATATATATCATAGGTTCTATTGTGAGGCAGGTGCTTTTACACCCAAGACAGTGAGAAAACTACCGTATTTCCTTAACTTCACCATGGTTGATAGACAGATCCTGTGTTTCAAATACATTACAGCAGAGTCACAGGGATGGACAAGAGTGTAATATTACATGACATACTAAATATTGTGAAGAGCATATGAATATGCTCTAATTGAGGGTTACCATGGTGAAATGGAGCCGAGAGAGTTAGAGATATGGAGTTATTAATATCTGCCATCAGTCATCATTCCCACCAGTTATCAGTCTCAGTTAGCAATGCTTGCCACAAGCACTCATGCAATTATGCATATTGTGGAGAAAATAAGACAGAGAAAACATTTATGTTGAATAAAAGTGGTTTAAGGGTGCCATAGCAAGGTATTAACCATTATAAAATGGGTTGTTTGGATTCTGATTGATTGATAGCAGGGAGTTATTCACTTCATTCCCCGGGTAATGCCTGGTAACAGTTCCATTTGAATTACCAATGCGCATCCACTGTCCCACAGCCCAGCCACGCAATTCATAAACTTCATCTCCCCTGAGAAAAAGAGTCTAGACATTATTTCCCATACTACTAGCCCATGGGTTTTTGCAATCTCCACCGTGTCATAGAGAATGAATGTGATGAGACTGACAGCTTTTCTGAGTCAGGCGAATTCATTTATCAGGATCATTATAATGGATAGATCCAGCGAAATGGCTGTAATTTCAGCTGCTTGATGTGATTTGTTCTTAGATTGAGTTGGCTAGCTAGCAAAGGAGTGAGTGTGTTATATTTAGGAGAAGTAGCTTGCCTAGATAACAACCTTTTTTGATTAAAATGGATGACCAGGTCATTTGGATAGCAACCATTCCTATCGAATGGACGACCAGCCCTTTTGGCTAGCAATTTCCAAATCTCAGAAATAACAACATATCACGGCTCAGGCTAAGACCCAGAAGCAGACACTGGAGGCAGATTGTACGAGTCTCAGAGTTTATTAAAATACAAGGGGCAAGCAAAAGGTGAGTTAAGGCAGGCAAAGAGTCGTAATCCAAATCAGAGTCAGGCAGGTACCGGATGGCAGGCTGGATCAAGGTCAGGACAAGCAGAAAGGTCAGAAATGGGAACACCAGGAAAAACGAAAATTAGAGCACAGGAAACAAAGGACCTTGCTGGTAGGACTTGACAGGACAAGGCGAACTGGCAACAGACAAACAAAAAACGCAGGTATAAATACACAGGGGATAATGGGGGAAGATGGGAGACATTTGGTGAAGGGTGGAGACAAGCACAAAGACAGTTGACACTGAGCAGGGTGCGACGCAACTGGCTTTTGCCCAGTCTATATTGTATGGTGGAAGGATTAAATAAAATTAACGTTTAACGAAAACATGTCATTCATATTTTTTTTATAGATGTTGGCATATAAAATTAATAGGCCCTCGAAACATGGGAATTAATGTGATTAACACCCTCTTAAGGGCTGTTTCACTGACCCTTCACTTCGCGTCAGGCCTAAGAACAGCCCTTAGTCACAATAACCCCCGTGTTCTCATGCCTTATTGCTTAAAAACATTTTGCTCTGACGTACATATTGTCTCTGTCACGATATAGCCTGTACCATATTACCCTCCATGTATTTAATTTATAATTTACAACACAATCATATAACGTTAACAATGAGAGAGAGACCTTAACTATGTATGGTGGAGGAACTAGATAGAATAGTAAAGAAATAAAGGGC
Source organism: Oncorhynchus masou masou (assembly GCF_036934945.1). Lineage (NCBI taxonomy): Eukaryota > Metazoa > Chordata > Actinopteri > Salmoniformes > Salmonidae > Oncorhynchus > Oncorhynchus masou. The sequence goes on from NC_088242.1 coordinate 12,710,390, forward strand.
CGCAACAATGCCATGGCACGCTATTTAATATGTCCTACCAAGAAACTGAGAGAAAACAATGTTATATGGTACCCCCAAGCCATTGTATGCTGACTGGTATTAAATTGGATCTGTTGCATTGCGTTGCATTCTTGTCAGATGGACACCTCTTAATGTCAAATGAATGGCTTTTCAGTCTACCGTGATACATCCCTTCAATGTACTTATTTCAGTTCTAGGGTTATGATTCCCCCCTTTCCTTAAACAGATTAAGATTTATCACTGGTGTAAAGCACGTTCAGTTATCCCAATCAAAGTGGATTGCTATACCTTTGGGAGACACTTCATCCTTTGATATGCCGTATTCTTCACTTAGCAAGCATGTACAGGATTTTTGCTGGATGAGTTCTCCAACGAGCTGTGAGTACCCGGACGCAACACACACTGCCTGCCCATCTCTGTGTTCCACATCAATCTGTCCCTCCTCTGCTCACGTCTGTTGAGGAGACGCATGAGAGACCACCCCATCGGCTGTTCCCACACGCCAGCTCCCATCCGTGTCACACGCCAGCCCTGACAGCCACATGCAGACCAATTTTAAAGATTGGCAAACGCACGTTAGTTTTGAACCTGACAATCATTTTGGATGATGGACTAAAATGGGGGGAGTGGAGTAGTATGGATCCTATTGAAGGATGAGGCTATAAAAGGGAGCTCAAATCATGTCTGTGTTGGAGGAGCCAGATGCTAATGCATCATTGAGAAGGAAAGGCTGTGAGGCTGTAGCCATCTGTGATGAAAGCAAATGTACTTTATCTTCATCCCACCGAAAAAAGCATGTATTAAAAGCAGAAGGAAATCTGTGATGCAGGCATATCAAATGTATATCATAGAAGTGCTATAAACTTCTCATGACACTCTTTTCAAACAAACACAAATCTATAGATTGAAAGGCTGTGTTAGTTATTCATGGAACAGGTAGGATCTAAATTGATCATCCTGTTGTTGCAGGAAATGCAAACTTGAAGTATATTCAAGGTTTAAAAATGCTCCTAAAGTTTGTAGGTTCCACTCTCAGGCTTGATTTGCCCTAACAAAAAATGTAATTCATCAGTCAACTTTCCAAACACTATTGAGTATACACATCTGACAATTATCTCTAGCCAGATATGCTATCATTAAATTACAATCTGTTTTATTTTTGCCCTTTTCTTCAGTGTGGCCCATGGGAAATTAATGTTTGATTTGAATGCTGTAATGGTAGATGTCTATTGTTGCACAGACAGGACAAAAACTGCTTGAATCAACGTTGTTTCAGTGATTCAGTGAAATTCAGTGAGATGAAGTCGAAAACTGGATTTGCTAAAAGTCGTCAACGTAAGAAAATGTAATATTTTTTTACCCAACTTTTAGTCTAAATCCAATGACAGGGTGAAATGTTTTGTTGATTTCACATTGAATTCAAGTAAAGTTGACAACTCATCCAAATGTAAATCATAACTAGATGTTGAACTGACGTCTGTGCCCAGTGGGTATGCTCTCTATTCAGTTAAATGAATATATGCATATAATAAAAGCAATCAGTCTTGAAGCAGACATTATTGGCTCACTCATTTCCATACTTCATGACCTTGAGGCAAAGATGTCCAATGTATTTCAGTGCATGAAATCATTGATTCCCTGATTCTCTCATTTAATAACATGAAACTGCAAATGTACTATTATAGAGAAACTCTTCTAACTGGGATTACTTTAAAAAAGTCCTTCTATATCGCTTCAAGCTTGATTAAAGCCTAAAATACAAGTCATGTTTTATCCTAATGTCGTGTTACATATTTTGGGTTATTCAATGAGATGTATTGCTAATGACCTTACCTTTCAATGAGATAATCTGATACTTTCACATTGGCATTCTGAACACTCATGCCTTTGCTACTTTGAGCTAACATCTACTGTCAAGAGCAGTTTGCGTTCAACTCTGTCAAAAGGGTTCTGCGACCAGTACAACCATGTCGGAGAAATGTACTCTAGCTTAGGCAGCAAGTGACCTTTCAGAGTTTGCCATGCATGATAGTCATTAAACATATCTCATAATGTAGTTTTAAGGCCTCACTGACTCAGTATCGTAATTGGTTTGTTCATGTCTAGCTAGATCTCTATACAATCAAATACTGAAGAAAAACCAAGATAGATCACCAGTCTTTTTTAAACAATGGGAATGGTTATTATATGGTTGGATGGACCAAATGAAGGCTTGGGCCCTTTCATATGCTGCTATTGGTCAATTAAATATCTGAATAAATGTATATTGATAAACATTCACCACTGCAAAGTGTATACAACTGATATAGATTCTCACATTTCACATGTTATCTGGTATCGCGGTATATCAGACTACGCTATTGAGCACAGTTAAGGCTGATCAAAGTCATGTCTCTGTCCCGCCTCTTCTCACCTTGCCATATCATTGGTTACTGTGACCCCTGTGTGCCTGTTGGAGTGCCAACAGGGATAAGTCACACCACATCGTCTTCCAAGGACCCCTGAAGTGTTCATGCATTTTACTGATGGTACAGCTCTGGTGCCAAACTCCATCCCTCTCCATATAATGGCGTAGGGTCTTTCTATAAATAGCGGGGCCAATGTGTGAAATTGGGATCAACATTTCAAAATGGTTTGAAACAACAACAAAAAATGTTATGCAGTTCCACATGTGTAGGCCTACTTAGAGGAATATGTGCAAATTGTCTCAGAACACCTCCACAACAACATAGGACTATACATCCTTTAAGCAGGGTTCATACAGACATTGGCAAGTCAAATTCAGGACTTTGAAGGACTTCTTCAAGCACTTAATGATATACAATTGTATCATTTATATAATTGTAGATATAGGGCCTAATATAGAACCTCCCTCCCTCCAAAAAAAGTATACAAAATAAAAGTAGGCCGTTATCACTTTCAGAATAATGCATTTCTTAGGTCTTTCCAATGCACTGATATTCAAATTATTATTGCATTCTAAAACATGTCCCATGTGGCTCAGTTGGTAGAGCATGGTGCTTGCAATGCCAATGTTCTGTGTTTGATTCCCAAGGGGGACCAGTACAGACGGGGAAAAAAGTATGAAAATGTATGAAGCCCTGGATAAGAGTGTCTGTTGAATGTCTAAAATGTAAATAAATTGGATACGTGCATGATGATTTTTCTGTAGCCTATATGGCCGAGGTAGGCACACATAATAAAGCCATGAATAGTGGTAGCATGAATCTCACCATCACTGCTTTTATTATGAGAAAGCAACCAAAAACCAGGTTCCTTTTGTAATGGAAGAATATGAATGGAAGGTTGAAGCCAACATTAGATGTTGTCGTCCTCATAATAACCGCACATGGTTTTACCTCGACAATTGAACTTGTGGGAAACAAACGAGTGTTCACATCTCTCACAAAAACGGATTGAAAATTAAATTAAAGGATAACTATAAGGGAGCAGGAGAACTTAAAAAATGGCTGCAATAAATAAAAGGTATTTTCAAGGAGCCTACTTGAATTTCTGAGCTCCACATTCAAGTAGGCTACTTTAAACCCCTTGTATTGTTTAAAATTACAGGTGTAACATGGAAAACAAAACCTATTAGTCATGTTATATTATTACCTGATCATGGTGTGAATAAGCCCACAAGGCTATGTCATTTGTTGTCATTGTTGTCATATATCCAGAATAATTAATAGGAATAGTGTTGGGCACAGTAGATTTTGTCCGAGGCACAAAAACATAAGAAAATGTAAACTCATTACCCTGATGCGTTCTCTATTAATCTAAGGAGACCCTGCTGTAAATCAAGAAGACAACAACAGATGATCAACATCAATTTGGTAAGGATATTAGCAGCGGTGACTTAAGCATGTAAATCACGGTGGGGTAAACTCAACCAATTTTTTTAGACGCATGCCAGCAAAGCCAAGTCCCAACACTAAACCATAGACCTACATTAATTGCACTATAACAGTGACAAACGGTGCCCACAAACTGTTAGGGCCGACATAAAGCTGTCCCAACAACAGAGCTTTCCTTCAGCACCATGGAGTGAATCCTTCCAACGCTACACCTGGCTATCAGCGGAGCCTCATATGGCAGCGAATCAGTTCATTCAGCCTCATTTACTGCCTTTTTAAAAAACATAACTGATATGGCTGACGTGCTTTAAAAAATCAATGTGTAAGTTGATAAGAACCGGATTCTCCTTTGACATAAGTTTTGACTTTTGAACTACACATTATGACATTTACAGTGCATTCGGGAAGTATTCAGACCCCTTGACTTTTGAACTACACATTATGACATTTACAGTGCATTCGGGAAAGTATTCAGACCCCTTGACTTTTGAACTACACATTATGACATTTACAGTGCATTCGGGAAAGTATTCAGACCCCTTGACTTTTTCCACATTTTATTACATTACGGCCTTATTCTAAAATGGATTCATTATTTTTTCCCCCCTCATAAATCTAAAAACAATACACCTAATGACAAAGCAAAAACAGGTGTTGTCCTATTGGAAGGGGAACCTGCGCTCCATTCTGAGGTCCTGACCACCCTGGAGCAGGATTTCATCAAGGATCTCTCTGAACTTTGCTCCGTTCATCTTTCCCTGTCGCTGAAAAACATCCCCACAGCATGAGGTTGCCACCACCATGCTACACCGTAGGGATGGCGCCAGGATTCCTCCAGACGTGATGCTTGGCATTCAGGCCAAAGAGTTCAATCTTGTTTTCATCAGACCAGAGAATTGTGTTTCTCATGGTCTGAGAGTACTTTAGGTGCCTCTTGGCAAACTCCAAGCGGGCTGTCATATGTATTTTACTGAGGAGTGGCTTCCGTCTGGCCACTCTACAATAAAGGCCTATGTGAGAATCCTGTTCATTGACTACAGCTCAGCGTTCAACACCATAGTGCCCACAAAGCTCATCACTAAGCTAAGGACCCTGGGACTAAAAACCTCCCTCTGCAACTAGATCCTGGACTTCCTGACCGGCCGCCCCCAGGTGGTAAGGGTAGGTAACACATCTGCCACGCTGATCCTCAACACTGGGGTCCTTCAGGAGTGCATGCTTAGTCCCCTCCTGTACTTCCTGTTCACCCACAACTGCGTGGCCCAGCACAACTGGACTAGGAAAAGGAAGGCTGAACAGGCCCCCATTAACATTGGCGGGGCTGAAGTGGAGCAGGTCAAAACATTCAAGTTCCCTGGTGTCCACTTCACCAAAGAACTATCCTGGTTCAAACACACCAGGGCAGTTGTGAAGAGGGCACGACAACACCTTTTCACCCTCAGGAGACTGAAAAGATTTGGCATGGGTCTCCAGATCCTCAAAAAGTTCTACAGCTGCACCATTGAGAGCATCCTGACAGGTTGCATCATTGCGTGGTATGGCAACTGCTCGTGCATCTGACCGTAAGACTCAAGTCACCTAGACTGTTCTCTCTGCTAACGCACGCCAATTGGTACCGGAGCACCAAGTCTAGGACCAAAAGGCTCCTTAACAGCTTCTACCCACCAAGCCATAAGACTGCTGAACAATTAATCAAATGGCCACCCAGACGACTATTTACATTGACCCCACTCGCCTTTGTTTTACACAACTGCAACTCGGCGTTTTTATCTATGCCTAGTCACTTTACAAATTACCTTGACTAACATGTACCCCCGCACATTGACTGGTTACTGGTACCCTCTGTATATAGGCTTGTTATTGTTATGCCATTTTCTTGTGTTACTTATAGATTTGTAGATTTTTTTTCACTAGTTAATTAAGTAAATATTTTCTTAACTCTCTTTCTTGAACAGCATTGTTGGTTAAGGGCTTGTAAGTAAGCATTTCACGGTAAGGTCTACACCTGTTGTATTCGGCTCATGTAACAGATAAAATTAGATTTGATTTGGTGGTGTGCTGCAGAGATGGTTGTCCTTCTGGAAGGTTCTCCCATCTCCACAGAGGAACTCTGGAGCTCTGTCAGCATGACCATCAAGTTCTTGGTCACCTCTCTGACCAAGGCCCTTCTCCCCTGATTGTTCAGTTTGGCCGGGCGGACAGCTCTAGTAAGAGTCTTGCTGGTTCCAAACTTCTTCCATTTAACAACGATGGCCATTGAATTCTGGGGACCTTCAATACTGCAATTCCTTTGACCTGATGGCTTGGTTATTGCTCTGACATGAACTGTCAACTGTGGGACCTTATATAAACAGGTGTGTGCCTTTCCAAATTATGTCCAATCGATTGAATTTACCACAGGTGGACTCCAATATAGTTGTAGAAACATCTCAAGGACGATCAATGGAAACATGATACACCTGAGCTCAATTTTGAGTCTCATAGCAAAGGGTCTGAATATTTATGTAAATAAGGTATCTGTTTTGTATTTTTAATACATTTGCAAAGAACTGTTTTCACTTTGTCATTATGGGGTATTGTGTGAAGATTAATGAGGAATACAAATAATTTTATAAATTTTAGAACAAGGCTGTAACGTAACAAAATGTTGAAAAAGTTAAGGGGTCTGAATACTTTCCGAATGCACTGTAAATCAAACTGCAAATGCATGGTGTTGTCTTAAATAAAAGGAGTGAAGTGTTACAATTTACCACATGGTCTGGGTTAGTTGTAACAGTGCTTGGGGTGAATTGTAACAGAAGGAAAAAGTAAATAAATCATGACATGTAACTAATTATTGAGACCATGATAGCAACATGGCCATGTTTAACATTTTGTTTGGCTGAAATAATTATAAACAATAAAATGGTATTTCTCAACCAAACAACAACTAAACCAAACACCTGAATGTTTGTGGTGTGTGTGTGTGTGTGTGTGTGTGTGTGTGTGTGTGTGTGTGTGTGTGTGTGTGTGTGTGTGTGTGTGTGTGTGTGTGTGTGTGTGTGTGTGTGTGTGTGAGACTGCATGTCGGACATATTCACTTAATCAGAGACACAGTTGTGACAGTGGTATGGCTGTACTGGGGTGCAGGCTTGGTGGGCCCATCATTTGCACTCTCAGCACTGCTCCCAGACCTCCATGGACTTGTTAAAGTGCACCACAACGCAGAAGTTTTCCTCATTGGAAAAATCTGAATCTTCTGGTTCAGTTTGTTTTGGCTTTTTTCTGAAGCAGGACAGTTTTTAGTTGTTGTTCAACATGGTTCGTCTTGGCTTGCTTTCTTCCAGCTGTTTTTTTAGGCAGGGCAAATTTTCCTTTTACCTTCCGAATGCCTGATTTTTATGCTCTTCTCCCAAATAAAATCAAATCTAATTTGATTGGTCACATACACATATTTAGCAGATGTTATTGCGGATTTAGCGAAATTGTCAGCAGGTGGGTGTAGCTGGTGCATGAAGTCAGGCGCAGGAGAGCAGAATGAGTGAGCAACGTACTTCACTCAAAATAAAGGCACAAGGTAACAATACATTCATCCAACAATAAACGGTAATCAATTACACACGCGTGAAAACAGCACCTGCCGAAAACCAGCCATAACGTACCGAATGAACACAGAAACAATCACGCACAAAAACATGGGAGAAACTGAGGTTTAAATACATGAACATGTAATTGGGGAATGAAACCAGGTGTGTAGAAAACAAAGACAAAACAAATGGAAAATGAAAGGTGGATCAGAAATGGCTAGAAGACCGGTGAAGTCGCCCGCCGAACGCCGCCCGAACAAGGAGAGGGACCGACTTCGGTCCCCTCCAACAGCGCGGTAGTATCTAACAACTCAAAACAATACACACAAATCTAAATGTAAAAGAATGGAATTAAGAAATATATAAATATTAGGACAAGCAAAGTTGGCGTGGCACTGACTAAAATACAGAAGAATAGAATAGAGTATATACATACTGTATGCAGCGCAGCCCCACAGTTTTAGAAACCAAAAAATAAATAAATAACATACATATACAGTATAGATTTTTTTTAAATTGGGGGGCTTGCCTGTTTTTCATGTTATTTAGGCATTAATACGTGTCACATATCAGTTTGCAAACAATGTAAAAATATATATCATTGAGTTAATAAAGCTGCATACAAACATGGTCTATTTTTTGTTTTCTTGAATGAGGCAGCTCCAAAATGCAGGTGTTCCAGCCTAGCTCAGTGCTTTCTGTGGTGGTGGGGCGAGCAAGCAGAAAATAGGAGCATTGCGCCGTGACTGGCTCAGTTTTCTGTCATTCATGGGGACACTACGTCATCGCCAAGTTTAAGTCCTTAGTAAGGGTAGACATCCAAAATTTCAGCCCTTTGGGTCCTGCCATAGAGTTGTATGATAAGTGTCTTTCCAAGAAGGCTCAAGGTCATCGGCCACAGATAAAATGACGTCAAATCACGTCATAATTACAGTAGCTTTGAACATCATACTTTCAAAGTCTCAGCTAGCAGTCATCATCATGAATCAAGTCGACAATCTACCAGCAAATCATTTTTAATCCTTGTCATATGAAGAGAAATAATGAAGAGAAATGACAGATATAACATATTGTTGCTCATCGGCCTTTGGACATAAAGATTACACAACAAGTTGGAAATCACAAATTCAACACTGAGTGGTTTGTAAGAAATCAGTGACTGACTACAAGCATTGCAAAGCAACCACTCCTTTCGCCTGCTATTCAATGGAGTGGCTGTGTTCTTTTTTGCGAGTTCCCACCATAAATCCAGAGAATCCAGACTTTGATGACAAAGTTTGATGACAAAATTTTCCCACCAAGGACCGCTGCGCCTCCTTCACAAGGTGAGTCTAAAAATGTCTTGTATGCTGCTGCATAAATCATGTAATGTGCAAGGGCGATATGTATACTGTAGCTAAGAATGTAATACTAAGTGTATGTTGTGTAGTAAGCTGTTAGTAGCCCATGTGCTTCACCCTAACAATTTGGTCTATTTTCAACGCTGTATTGTAAACACATTGTTTGTGGCCGGTGTGTACTTGTTTGCAAACTTTTTTGTACAGCTGTGACAGTGCTACTGATAGTCGTGGTGGCGCTTGGCTTGCATGTGCAAATTCAGCACACACGACATTCTATATCAGAATTGTGTTATTTGACGTGCCAAATTAAAAGCTTATTTAACGCGTCAAATAGTGTTATATGACGTGTATCAGCGTTCAATGTTCCTCACCCTAATAATATGTTCTATTTTCATCTCTTAATTTCTCCTACTGTTTTAACTTGGTGGTGGTGTACATGTATCCTATAACCTGTTTTAGAGAAATGTAATCATCGAATATTGTAAGAGCTTTCATTGTCTGTTTATGTGCCCCCTTTATTTATCCTACGGTTCTGACTTGTTGTACAGGGAGAACACTAAGAACGGCCCATGTTCTGAATTCTGTCACTGTACATTTCAAAAGTGCTGAACAAATAGTTATTTTGACAAAGCTGTCGTCGCATGCTCATTAATGACTCTTATCTTATCTGCTTGTCGTCCCCTTATGCCATAGTTTGTATATCTCAATTGTCAGTAGAAACCACATTTGTTTAAGCAAGTCAGCCATATCAGCTATATTGTTTTTAAAAGGCAGTAAATTAGGTTGAATTAACTGTTTCGCTTCCAGACAAGGCTTCGCTGATAGCTAGGTGTAGCAGTGGTAACGTGTTGGGACTGCTGTTGGGACCCCGCTGTTGGGACAGCTTTATGTAGGCCCTAACCGTTTGTAGGCACCACTGTAATGCAATTAATGTATTGTTTAGTGTTGTGGCTTTGCTTGCATGCAAGATTTCCATGATAAAATCGCCACTGTACAAATGACATGAGTGAAGCAGTATGTAAACAAGTGTTCCATTATTAAAGTGGCCAGTGATTGCATGTCTATGTATACAGGGCAACCGCCACACCTTGCGGGCTGCCGCAGAATTCAATGGCACGTTATTTAATTGTCAGTCGTTGTTGCCATTAATGCTAGTTAGTGCTAGTTTGACCACCAGAGGGCATCTTTGAGAAGCATTTGATAGTCTTCAATATTGGCTGTACTCGAGAATTTCAAACCTTTTTTTTTGTAAGAATCCCATAGTATATGTGATTGATTTTAAGAAATTTTGCTTAACCTCTAGCGTCGAGCAATCCCGTATCCGGGAGCGTAATCATAGCCTCAAGCTCATTAGCATAACGCAAAGTTAACTATTCATGAAAATCGCAAATGAAATAAATATATTGGCTCACAAGCTTAGCCTTTTGTTAACAACACTGTCATCTCAGATTTTCAAAATATGCTTTTCAACCATAGCTACACAAGCATTTGTGTAAGAGTATTGATAGCTAGCATAGCATTAAGCCTAGCATTCAGCAGGGAACATTTTCACAAAAACAAGAAAACCATTCAAATAATATAATTTACCTTTGAAGAACTTTGGATGTTTTCAATGAGGAGACTCTCAGTTAGATAGCAAATGTTCAGTTTTTCCAAAAAGATTATTTGTGTAGGAGAAATCGCTCCGTTTTGTTCATCACATTTGGCTAAGAAAACCCTCCGAAAATTCAGTCATTACAACGCCAAACTTTTTTCCAAATTAACTCCATAATATCAACAGAAACATGGCAAACGTTTAGAATCAATCCTCAAGGTGTTTTCACATATCTATTCGATGATAAATCATTCGTGGCAGTTGCCTTTCTCCTCTGAACCAAATGGAAAAGTGGACGCAGCTGGAGATTGCGCAATAATTTCGACGGAGGAAACCAAGTGGACACCTGGTAAATATAGTCTCTTATGGTCAATCTTCCAATGATATGCCTACAAATACGTCACAATGCTGCAGATACCTTGGGGAAACGACAGAAAGTGTAGGCTCATTCCTGGCGCATTCACAGCCATATAAGGAGACATTGGAACACAGTCCATTCAAAATCTGGGGCATTTCCTGTATGAAATTTCATCTTGGTTTCGCCTATAGCATTAGTTCTGTGGCACTCACAGACAATATCTTTGCAGTTTTGGAAATGTCAGAGTGTTTTCTTTCCAAAGCTGTCAATTATATGCATAATCGAGCATCTTTTCGTGACAAAATATCCAAAAATTAAAAGAACGCCCCCTATATCGAAGAAGTTAATAAATGTGATTAATATTATGGTGTTTCTATTAGAAACACTAAAAATGAAACCCTCAGGGTTTCCATTAGGAAAATATGGTGCTGTGCAACCTGACGGTCGGGAGTAGGCTACAGTACTAAGATTAACATTTCCACACCCTAATTGTAGTCTAACCAATACCCAAACAGAGACTCAGTGAAAATAAAAATCTCATTGATTTATCAAGATCTGTCCCCACGCTTGTCTCAGAGCAGCGTGAAATGGTGCTGAAATAGTTGACCACACGGGGGTAGGCTACATTCTTACTAATTTGTAAAAAAATCCAGTTTGTTATTTAGAATGATTTATTTATGTTTTTAGAGGGAGAGAAACCAAAAGCCCACCGTCACCTGTTGGGTCTCCCGGTCGCGTCTGAGGTATCGAACCAGCATTTGTAGCAATGCAGTTTGCGCTGGACTGCAGTGTCTTAGACCACTGCTCCACTCGGGAGGCCCCATCCACAAAGTTGTTAATGCTGATCAATAGCCTTGCACAAAGTATCTATTGCCCTGCTAATAGCCCATACTGGCGCTGTACAACGTGACCGGTCGGGAGTAGGCTCCAATACTACAGTAAGAGCAAAATAATCCTAACATTTCTACACCCTAATTGTAGTCTAACCAATACAGGGGGAAAAAAAGACTAGTCCCCATGCTTGTCTCAGATCAGCGCGAAATGGTGCTGAAATAGAAATAGCTATTGCTTCAAATCCTATTGCTTCTAACTTCAATATGCTTTTTAAATAAATAAGACCTACACCACTTTTAACAGCACATTACTCAACACTAGAGAGACTCATGTCACCTACGGTAGGCCTACAGCATATCTAAAAATATTTATTTCAATGACGTGACTCTCCACCAACAATTAGATTTAGAGGATTGGAGGATTCTAAATTAATTAATTCTAAGGGGCATTTTTTGTTAGGGTAAATCTGATCTGTGAGAATATCTAAGGGGCTTTTATATAATTTTAAATAACTTATTTCATATTCAAATAACTGAAAGTGAGCAATTGTAATCTGAATAAAACCCCAAATAATATTTATTAAGGCCAAAATATTTATTTCCGTTTTTCGAGGGAGAGAAACCAAAAGCCTACCCTGCCTATTTTTTGGACAAGGACATCCCGGCCGGACAAACCCTCCCCTAAACCGGACAACACTGGGCCAATACTGCACCGCCCTATGGGACTCCCAATCCCGGTCAGGCGCAATACAGCCTGAATTCGAGACAGGAACTGTAGTGATCCCTCTTGCACTGAGATGCAGTGCCTTAGACCACTGTGCCACTTGGGAGTCATCACCAATATGACCAATATAGATTGTCCTGCTAATAGCCCATCCTAGAAACGTTGTTTGCAGAATTCACAACCTGCTGCACTTGTGAAAAACAGGGTTAATAATAATAATAATAATAATAATAAATACTTTTTCCCCCTTCCACTTGTTTAACCACAATATTTGTTGTATTAAAATTGCAACCAACTTTCCATGGCTTGTTTAAAAAAATAACAATATTTTGGAGATGATTTCTTTGCCGCTGTACAACGTGACCTTTATTCATCAAGGCAAGTCAGTTAAAAACTCATTCTTATTTACAATGATGGCCTACACCGGCCAAACGAGTGACTCTACGCCAACACCACCTGGCTCTGGCTCAATTTCAAAAATACTGGTAGACTTGGGGATTTTGGTCACGGGCAGTGCTATTTGCAAACACTATCATCAGATGCCTGTGCTACGCCGAACGTGAAAGCCCGGGAAAATGAACAGGTACAGTAGGCTACAATACTGTAAAGTAGGCCTAATAATGCTAAAAAGAATGCTTAAATAAATCGACTGCTGGTATTTACTAAATGCTGCACATTTTTACATTGTATTTCATTTCCAGCAAGACTATTCAAGCGATCGACTCACCAATGGATGAAAATGCGCTCAGCAAAGGCCATCAAAATTGCTACAGAAAAAAGGAAGAAGATCAAGCAAACCGAGTCCCAAGCATCCCCTCATACTCCATGGATGGGGGGCAATATGTCACCAGGGACCAGACCCATATTTAATTTTTGATGGTAAGTTTAGGTATTTACAAAACAAAAGGTACATAAAATATTGTAGCCTGCACATAATGGACTGCTATGTGTTCCACAATAATTCACTGTTGCTTCCTTTTTCAGATATTATGGCTCAAGATTTCTTTGAGGAAGAAATCATCTAGAGATATGCTGGACCCTATGTAAGAGAGGTGTTTCTGGGACCACATCGTTTGTTTCAAGGAAGGACTTTATTTAGCAATATTTTGTTATGTTTTGGACTATTTAGGCTAAAAAAACAACATTCTCAAAATGCAGACAATGACCCAAACCAAATTGAGAGATTTTCACACCTACAGCAGCTGGGCGATTAAGAGTTGCGTGTCAATTCATAAACCATGTGCCATGGAATCTTGACATGTTGCAGTTGCATGAGGTCTTGAGTTTGAAATGTAACATTTTAGAGTACTTAATAAGCATTGAATACATAGCAAATTGGAGGATTTTCACACCTACAGTAGTAGGTGTACATTGTTTGCATGAAGGGCTGTTTGCAGGATGCATGATGGGCTACACCTGTTACAGTACTACAGTACACGTGAAAAACTGTTTTCAAAATGGCTCCACATGTCCATCACTACTGTACATTTTATTTAATTTATTTCACCTTTATTTAACCAGGTAGGCCAGTTGAGAACAAGTTCTCATTTACAACTGCAACCTGTCCAAGATAAAGCAAAGCAGTCCGACACAAACAACAACACAGAGTTACACATGGAGTAAACAAACATACAGTCAATAACACAATATAAAAGTTACCATTGATTTTTACAGGGAGCTGCTCTGAGAGGTTGGAGATGGTGTCACTACTAGAATGGGCAAATAAGGTAAGATAAGGGAGGTAAGACAATAAACAGGCCATGGTGGCGAAATAATTACAATTAAACACAGGAGTGATAGATGTGCTGAAGATGAATGTGCAAGTAGAGATACTGGGATGCAATGGAGCGGAAAAAAAACAGTATGGGGATGAGGTAATTGGATGGGCTATTTACAGATGGGCTATGTACAGGTGCAGTGATCTGTGAGCTGCTCTTACAGCTGGTGCGTAAAGTTAGAGAGGGATATATGAGTCTCCAGCTTCAGTGATTTTTGCAATTCGTTCCAGTCATTGGCAGCAGAGAACTGGAAGGAAAGGCGGCCAAAGGTGGAATTGGCTTTGGGGGTGACCAGTGAAATATACCTGCTGGAGCGCGTGCTATGGGTGGGTGCTGCTATGGTGACCAGTGAGCTGAAATAAGGTTTGCTGAGTAGAGTGTTGGAGGCTATTTTGTGAATGACATCGCCGAAGTCAAGGATTGGAAAAGCTGACCACGACTCTATTTTGTTGCTTCCAGCCTACAGACAGAAACTAAAACAAGAAGCTCCCACGCTCAGGTCTGTTCAACGCTGGTCCGACCAATCTGATTCCACACTTCAAGACTGCTTCGATCAAGTGGATTGGGATATGTTTCGCATTGCGTCCAACAACAACATTGACGAATACGCTGATTCGGTGAGTGAGTCCATTAGAAAGTGCGTCTGTGATGCTATACCCACAGCAACAATTAAAACATTCCAAACCAGAATCCGTGGATTGATGGCATCATTCGCGCGAAACTAAAAGCGCAAACCACTGCTTTTAACCAGGGCAAGGTGACCGGAAACATGACCGAATACAAAGTCAATCACGGATTACAAAAAGAAAACCAGCCCCGTCGTGGACCAGGATGTCTTGCTCCCAGACAGACTAAATAACTTTTTTGCTCGCTTTGAGGACAATACAGTGCCACTGACACGGCCCGCTACCAAAACCTGCGGGCTCTCCTTCACTGCAGCCGACGTGAGTAAAATATTTAAACGTGTTAAGCTTCGCAAGTCTGCAGGCCCAGATCTGCATCCCCAGCCGCATCCTCAGAGCATGCACAGAGCAGCTGGCAGCTGTGTTTACGGACATATTCAATCATCCTTATCCCAGTCTGCTGTTCCCACATGCTTCAAGAGGGCCACCATTGTTCCTTTTCCCAAGAAAGCTAAGGTGAGCTAAACGACTACCGCCCCGTAGCACTCACTTCCGTCATCATGAAGTGCTTTGAGAGACTAGTCAAGGACCATATCACCTCCACCCTACCTGACACCCTTGACCCACTCCAATTTGCTTACCGCCCCAATAGGTCCACAGACGACGCAATCGCAACCACACTGCACACTGCCCTAACCCATCTGGACAAGAGGAATACCTATGTGAGAATGCTGTTCATCGACTACAGCTCCGCATTTAACACCATAGTACCCTCCAAACTCGTCATCAAGCTCGAGACCCTGTGTCTCGACCCCGCCCTGTGCAACAGGGTACTGGACTTCTTGACGGGCCGCCCCCAGGTGGTGAGGGTAGGTAACAACATCTCCACCCCGCTGATCCTCAACACTGGGGCCCCACAAGGGTGCGTTCTGAGCCCTCTCCTTTACTCCCTGTTCACCCACGACTGCGTGGCCATGCACGCCTCCAACTCAATCATCAAGTTTGCGGACGACACAACAGTGGTAGGCTTGATTACCAACAACGACGAGACGGCCTACAGGGAGGAGGTGAGGGCGCTCGGAGTGTGGTGTCAGGAAAATAACCTCACACTCAACGTCAACAAAACTAAGGAGATGATTGTGGACTTCAAGAAACAGCAGAGGGAACACCCCCCTATCCACATCGATGGAACAGTAGTGGAGAGGGTAGTAAGTTTTAAGTTCCTCGGCGTACACATCACAGACAAACTGAATTGGTCCACCCACACAGACTGCATTGTGAAGAAGGAGGCTGAATAATTATTCAGGAGGCTGAATAAATTCGGCTTGCCACCAAAAGCACTCACAAACTTCTACAGATGCACAATCGAGAGCATCCTGTCGGGCTGTATCACCGCCTGGTACGGCAATTGCTCCGCCCACAACCGTAAGGCTCTCCAGAGGGTAGTGAGGTCTGCACAACGCATCACCGGGGGCAAACTACCTGCCCTCCAGGACACCTACACCACCCGGTGTCACAGGAAGGCCATAAAGATCATCAAGGACAACAACCACCCGAGCCACTGCCTGTTCACCACGCTATCATCCAGAAGGCGAGGTCAGTACAGGTGCATCAAAGCTGGGACTGAGAGACTGAAAAACAGCTTCTATCTCAAGGCCATCAGACTGTTAAACAGCCACCACTAACATCGAGTGGCTGCTGCCAACACACTGACTCAACTCCAGCAACTTTAATAATGGGAATTGATGTAAAATATATCACTAGCCACTTTAAACAATGCTACTTAATATAATGTTTACATACCCTACAACATTTATCTCATATGTATACGTTGTGGCAAACCTCTTCACGGTTAGGAGCGTTTGTCACAAACTAAGTGGTAAACTGTCACCAAATCACCCAAGAATGAGAGTTCTTTCGAACAGGACAGTGCCTGTGTGTTTGTTTCTCCGTCCTGGTCCACCCAGGCCGTAGGCGAGGTCAAGGATAGCAGGGTTCGGTACACAAATCGGGTTCTCGGTAGGTCCAGGTCCAAACGCCAACAGGTAAGTCCAAAACAGTCCAACTCATACACGGTAAATCCAGCCAATCTCTATTGTCTCTTTCTCTATTGTTCATAGATCCTTCCAGCACTCTCTTCTTCTCTTCCTGGTTTTTCTTGACCCTTTATTTGTGGGTTGGCTCCACCTTCTGAGGGTTCCCCTTGCTTCTGGGACTTGTAGTTTTGGTGGTCGGCCATTTTGTGATCTGTAGTTCTGACAGGGGTGGCCATTTTAGTGATCGGGCAGTTAGCTAGAATACTCGTTGGTTATTACTGCATTGTCAGAACTAGAAGCACAAGCATTTTGCTACACTCGCATTAACATCTGCTAACCATGTGACAAATACATTTTGATTTGATTTGATACATGTATCACTAGCCACTTTAAACCATGCCACTTTGTTTATATACCCTACATTACTCATCTCATATGTATATGTTCTGTACCATCACTCATTCATATATCTTTATGTACATATTCTTTATCTCTTTATACTTGTGTTTTATTTTATTTATTTTACCTTTATTTAACTAGGCAAGTCAGTTAAGAACAAATTCTTATTTTCAATGATGGCCAAGGAACAGTGGGTTAACTGCCTGTTCAGGGGCAGAACGACAGATTTGTACCTTGTCAGCTCGGGGGTTTGAACTTGTAACTAGTTACTAGTCCAACGCTCTAACCACTAGGCTACCCTGCCGCCCCGGTAGTAGTTGTGGAATTGCTAGGTTAGATTACTCGTTGGTTATTACTGCATTGTCGGAACTAGAAGCACAAGCATTTCGCCACACACGCATTAACATCTGCTAACCATGTGTATGTGACAAATAAAATGTGATTTTATTTGGATCGGTAGGATAGTCAGTTTTACGAGGGTGTGTATGGCAGCATGAATGAAGGATGCTTTGTTGTGAAATAGGAAGCCGATTTAAGTTGTATTTTTGTATTGGAGATGCTTAATGTGAGTCTGGAAGGAGAGTTTACAATCTACCCGGACACCTAGGTATTTGTAGTTGTCCACATATTCTAAGTCAGAACCATCCAGAGTAGTGATGCTGGACGGGCGGGCAGGTGCGGGCAGCGATCAGTTGAAGAGCATGCACTTAGTTTTACTTGCTTTTAAGAGCAGTTGGAGGCCACGGAAGGAGAGTTGTATGTCATCAAAGCTCGTCTGGAGGTTAGGGTTGTGAGTTGAGTTGTGCCGTGGCGGAGATCTTTGTGAGCTATACTCGGCCTTGTCTCAGGATTTCCCTCTAGTGGTGTGGGGTGGGGTGGGTGGGGTATTATCCTGCCTGTTTGACCCTGTCCGGGGGTATCATCGGATGGGGCCACAGTGTCTCCTGACCCCTCCTGTCTCAGCCTCCAGTATTTATGCTGCAGTAGTTTATGTGTCGGGGCGCTAGGGTCAGTCTGTTATATCTGGAGTATTTCTCCGGTCTTATCTGGTGCCCTGTGTGAATTTAAGTATGCTCTCTCTAATTCTCTCTTTCGGAGGACCTGAGCCCTAGGACCATGCCCCAGGACTACCTGGCATGATGACTCCTTGCTGTCCCCAGTCCACCTGGCTGTGCTGCTGCTCCAGTTTCAACTGTTCTGCCTGCAGCTATGGAAACCTGACCTGTTCACCGGACGTGCTACATGTCCCAGACCTGCTGTTTTCAACTCCCTAGAGACAGCAGGAGCGGTATAGATACTCTCAATGATCGGTTATGAAAAGTCAACTGACATTTACTCATTTACATTACATTACATTTAGCAGACGCTCTTATCCAGAGCGACTTACAAATTGGTGAATTCACCTTCTGACATCCAGTGGAACAGCCACTTTACAATAGTGCATCTAAATCATTTAAGGGGGGGGGGGGGGTGAGAAGGATTACTTTATCCTATCCTAGGTATTCCTTGAAGAGGTGGGGTTTCAGGTGTCTCCGGAAGGTGGTGATTGACTCCGCTGTCCTGGCGTCGTGAGGGAGTTTGTTCCACCATTGGGGGGCCAGAGCAGCGAACAGTTTTGACTGGGCTGAGCGGGAACTGTACTACCTCAGTGGTAGGCGAGCAGGCCAGAGGTGGATGAATGCAGTGCCCTTGTTTGGGTGTAGGACCTGATCAGAGCCTGGAGGTACTGGGGTGCCGTTCCCCTCACAGCTCCGTAGGCAAGCACCATGGTCTTGTAGCGGATGCGAGCTTCAACTGGAAGCCAGTGGAGAGAGCGGAGGAGCGGGGTGACGTGAGAGAACTTGGGAAGGTTGAACACCAGACGGGCTGCGGCGTTCTGGATGAGTTGTAGGGGTTTAATGGCACAGGCAGGGAGCCCAGCCAACAGCGAGTTGCAGTAATCCAGACGGGAGATGACAAGTGCCTGGATTAGGACCTGTGCCGCTTCCTGTGTGAGGCAGGGTCGTACTCTGCGGATGTTGTAGAGCATGAACCTACAAGAACGGGCCACCGCCTTGATGTTAGTTGAGAACGACAGGGTGTTGTCCAGGATCACCCCAAGGTTCTTAGCGCTCTGGGAGGAGGACACAATGGAGTTGTCAACCGTGATGGCGAGATCATGGAACGGGCAGTCCTTCCCCGGGAGGAGGAGCAGCTCCGTCTTGTCGAGGTTCAGCTTGAGGTGGTGATCCGTCATCCACACTGTTATGTCTGCCAGACATGCAGAGATGCGATTCGCCACCTGGTCATCAGAAGGGGGAAAGGAGAAGATTAATTGTGTGTCGTCTGCATAGCAATGATAGGAGAGGCCATGTGAGGTTATGACAGAGCCAAGTGACTTGGTGTATAGCGAGAATAGGAGAGGGCCTAGAACAGAGCCCTGGGGGACCCCAGTGGTGAGAGCGCGTGGCGAGGAGACAGATTCTCGCCACGCCACCTGGTAGGAGCGACCTGTCAGGTAGGACGCAATCCAAGCGTGGGCCGCGCCGGAGATGCCCAACTCGGAGAGGGTGGAGAGGAGGATCTGATGGTTCACAGTATCGAAGGCAGCCGATAGGTCTAGAAGGATGAGAGCAGAGGAGAGAGAGTTAGCTTTAACAGTGCGGAGCGCCTCCGTGATACAGAGAAGAGCAGTCTCAGTTGAATGACTAGTCTTGAAACCTGACTGATTTGGATCAAGAAGGTCATTCTGAGAGAGATAGCGGGAGAGCTGGCCAAGGACGGCACGTTCAAGAGTTTTGGAGAGAAAAGAAAGAAGGGATACTGGTCTGTAGTTGTTGACATCGGAGGGATCGAGTGTAGGTTTTTTCAGAAGGGGTGCAACTCTCGCTCTCTTGAAGACGGAAGGGACGTAGCCAGCGGTCAGGGATGAGTTGATGAGCGAGGTGAGGTAAGGGAGAAGGTCTCCGGAAATGGTCTGGAGAAGAGAGGAGGGGATAGGGTCAAGCGGGCAGGTTGTTGGGCGGGCGGCCGTCACAAGAAGCGAGATTTCATCTGGAGAGAGAGGGGAGAAAGAGGTCAGAGCACAGGGTAGGGCAGTGTGAGCAGAACCAGCGGTGTCGTTTGACTTAGCAAACGAGGATCGGATGTCGTCGACCTTCTTTTCAAAATGGTTGACGAAGTCATCTGCAGAGAGGGAGGGGGGGGAGGAGGATTCAGGAGGGAGGAGAAGGTGGCAAAGAGCTTCCTAGGGTTAGAGGCAGATGCTTGGAATTTAGAGTGGTAGAAAGTGGCTTAGCAGCAGAGACAGAGGAGGAAAATGTAGAGAGGAGGGAGTGAAAGGATGCCAGGTCCGCAGGGAGGCGAGTTTTCCTCCATTTCCGCTCGGCTGCCCGGAGCAGTGTTCTGTGAGCTCGCAATGAGTCGTCGAGCCACGGAGCGGGAGGGGAGGACCGAGCCGGCCTGGAGGATAGGGGACATAGAGAGTCAAAGGATGCAGAAAGGGAAGAGAGGAGGGTTGAGGTGGCAGAATCAGGAGATAGGTTGGAGAAGGTATGAGCAGAGGGAAGAGATGATAGGATGGAAGAGGAGAGAGTAGCGGGGGAGAGAGAGCGAAGGTTGGGACGGCGCGATACCATCCGAGTAGGGGCAGTGTGGGAAGTGTTGGATGAGAGCGAGAGGGAAAAGGATACAAGGTAGTGGTCGGAGACTTGGAGGGGAGTTGCAATGAGGTTAGTGGAAGAACAGCATCTAGTAAAGATGAGGTCGAGCGTATTGCCTGCCTTGTGAGTAGGGGGGAAGGTGAGAGGGTGAGGTCAAAGAGGAGAGGAGTGGAAAGAAGGAGGCAGAGAGGAATGAGTCAAAGGTAGACGTGGGGAGGTTAAAGTCGTCCAGGACTGTGAGAGGTGAGCCGTCCTCAGGAAAGGAGCTTATCAAGGCATCAAGCTCATTGATGAACTCTCCGAGGGAACCTGGAGGGCGATAAATGATAAGGATGTTAAGCTTGAAAGGGCTGGTAACTGTGACAGCATGGAATTCAAAGGAGGCGATAGACAGATGGGTAAGGGGAGAAAGAGAGAATGACCACTTGGGAGAGATGAGGTGCTGACCTGTTGCACCCTCGAAAACTACTGTGATTATTATTATTTGACCATGCTGGTCATTTATGAACATTTGAAGATATTGGCCATGTTCTTTTATAATCTCCACCAACAGAAGAGGACTGGCCACCCCTTATAGCCTGGTTCCTCTCTAGGTTTCTTCCCAGGTTCTGGCCTTTCTAGGGAGTTTTTCCTAGCCACCGTGCTTCTACACCTGCATTTCTTGCTGTTTTTATTTATTTTATTTTTTATTTTACCTTTATTTAACCAGGCAAGTCAGTTAAGAACAAATTCTTATTTTCAATGACGGCCTGGGAACAGTGGGTTAACTGCCTGTTCAGGGGCAGAACGACAGATTTGTACCTTGTCAGCTTGGGGGTTTGAACTCGCAACCTTCCGGTGACTAGTCCAACCCTCTAACCACTAGGCTACCCTGCCACCCCGGGTTGAGGTTTTAGGCTGGGTTTCTTTACAGCACTTTGAGATATCAGCTGATCTAAGAAGGGCTTTATAAATACATTCGATTGATTGATTGTGATATCTCATCCACTATCACAACAGCTGTTCGCCACTTGATTATCATTTAGAAAATTCATTCCTGGATCAGATGATAGTGTGAAAATATCACAGCATAATTAAACAGCTTAAAACCCAATGAGCATCCAACAAGAATGATGCATAATTATTAAAGAACCACATTAATTACAGTATCGATTTATGTTTTAAGTATCAAGGTACGGTGACTGTTTTGGTTAGGAGCATTCAATTTTGCAATGGCATGAATTTATGGGGATTTGTGCCTGTGAAAACAATTTTCACCCCATAACAAAAGGAGACGCACAATGTTACGTAGTTACACTGCATTTCGGAGATCTTTGTACTAAAAACTGTCAGACAGCAAGATCCAGGATTCTTACAAGATTCAAGTTCACTGTCTAAATTACCTGATTAATGCTTAATATATGATATAACAACAACGTACACTGCCATAAATGCAATAACAGAAAAAGTAATGTTTTATCTCAAACAATTTTATACAAATCCATCAAGATACCAAACACGAGAAAGGGTTAAATATATATTTTTCTCCACACACACCCCATAATGACAAAGTAAAAATATGTTTCTAGAAACTTTAGCACATTTATTGAAAATTGAATACAGAAATATCTCATTTACATAAGTATTCACACGCCTGCATCAATGCGTGTTAGAATTTGGCAGCGATTACAGCTGTGAGTCTTTCTGGGTAAGTCTCTAAGAGCCCTGCACACCTGGATTGTACAATATTTGCACAATATTCTTTAAAACATTCTTTAAGCTCTGTCAAGTTGGTAGCTAATCATTGCTAGACAGCCTTTTCCAAGTCTTGCCATATATTTTCAAGCAGATTTAAGTCAAAGCTGTAACTCTGCCATTCAGGAACATTCAATGTCATCTTGGTAAGCAACTCCAGTGTATATTTGGCATTGTGTTTTAGGTTATTGTTCTGCTGAAAGGTGAATTTGTCTGTTGGAAAGCAGATTGAGACAGGTTTTCCTCTAGGATTGTGCCTATCCTTAGCTCCATTACGCTTAATTTTTGTCTTGAAAAACTCCCTCGTCCTTTCCGATAAAAAGCATACCGATAACCACCACCAAGATGTAGCTACCACCATGGTATTCAGTAATGTGTTGTGTTGGATTTGCTCCAACATTACGCTTTGTATTCATTTCCTTGCCACATTGTTTTGCAGTTTTAGTGCCTTATTGCAAACAGGATGCATGTTTTGGAATATTTTTTATTCTGTACAGGCTTCCTTCTTTTCACTCTGTCAGGTTAGTATTGTGGAGTAACTACAATGTTGTTGATCCATCCCCAATTTTCTCCTATCACAGCCATTAAACCCTGTAACTGTTTTAAAGTCACCATTGACCCCATGGTGAAATCCCTGAGCGGTTTCCTTCCTCTCCGGCAGCTGAGTTAGGAAGGAGGCTTGTATCTTTGTAGTCACTGAGTGTATTGATACACCATGCAAAGTTCAAGATAATTAATAACGTCACCATGCTCGAAGGGATATTCAATGTCTGCATTTTATTTTATTTTCCAATCTACCAATAGGTGCCCTTCTTTGTGAGGCGTTGGAAAACCTCCTTGAGGTTGAGGTTGCAATCTGTGTTTGAATTTCAAACTTACAGAAAATTTCATGTGTGGAGTACAGAAATGCGGTAGTCATTAAAAAATCATGTTAAACACCATTATTGCACACAGAGTGAGTCCATGAAACTTATTATGTGACTTGTTAAGCACATTTGTACTCCTGTACCTATATTTAGGCCATTACAAAGGGGATCAATACTTATGTACTGAAGACATTTCAGCTTTTATTTTGAATTAATTTGTCAAATTTTCCAGAAACTTAATTTCACTTTGACTCTATGGGGTATTGTGTGTAGGCCAGTGACACACAATCTAAATGTAATCCATTTTAAATTCAGGCTGTAACACAAGAACATCTGGAATACTTTCTTAAATAAGTCATTGTAGGTTTTAGACCCCTTTCCTGCAGTCAAATTACCAAATTGCCTCATAGGTAGAATGGTAATATTTTTCAGAATTAATAAATATTATTTAAGAAAATCAGGTGTTTCTATTTAGTGCGGTTTTGTTATATTTCAGTCTTCTGTGATATATATAAAGTGTAATACTGAGATGCAAACTCAAAATGGAATACATTTGAACTCTATATCTGACATGGTAGAGGTGTCTTCTATTTTTAAGCCCAGAACCATGTGTGTGAGGTGGATACTTCTGTTTCAAAGTAGAAGACTACCAAGAAACACTGTGTGACCCTGATTTAAATCACTGCAGTAAAAGGTTATATCCTCTCATGAATTTGATTGAATATAGCTATGTCCCCCCTTACATCTTAATGTAATGACATGACCAAAATTGGCAGATTATTATCAATGACTTATTAACTGTAACAAGTTGTCCTGTCTTGGAAATCCTTACTGGTACCCTAGTTTATAGAAAGACCCAGTAACAATATTTTTGAGACACAGGTCAATGCTGCGATGAGACAGCAGTAAACACAGTGTGTGAGTGGCACATGGTATGGGTGTACCAAATGTTTCAAACTGGAAACAGACCATATTATACTGAGGACCACAACAAACAAAGTACACACGTTTCCCTGTCATGTGCCATGTTAGAAGAGTCCACTTAACAAACCAAGAGAAACCCTTCAACTGAAGTGTTAGCCAGTTTTGAAGATTGCATAATGAACAGGTATATTTGTGTACATTTCAGTTAATATTATGTCTTCATTTTAAGATCACTAACTAGATTTCAGATTTTTGCTTAAACCCATATATTTTTTTTTATTACAATAGGAGCACACTGCATGACTTTGAAACCATATGCTCTGTGACACTGTTCGTGAACTTGGCTGTCAACTGGACTACCACCACTTTTCTAGGAAGATGAGCACTTCACGCAATGTTGCTTGACATTACACATGGGACAATTCATCTGATTTCCACTGCCCTTGTGTTATGACTTTCCTTGTTGTCACATGTAATGAGGACACATAACAGAGAACTCACCTATTGCCTTGTTTTTTTCCTGGGAAGCATTCGGTGCTTGAGGCTGGCTGCCAGTGTGTTTCGCTTCCTGGACAGCAGTCAGTGTTTCCCTCCCTGGACAGCAGTCAGTGGCAGATAATCTAAGCTCTGAAGCTCACAATAATTGACTATTTTGTCAAACAGCTAGATGCTTTGCTCCAGCATCCCCTGTTGTGTTCACAGCCTTGCAGAGAGCCATGTCTAAACAAGCCAGTCTGGGTGCAATGGGTACATCTTGCCCAGGACAGCCCTGTGGTATAGTCCTCACACAGCAGACCAATTTCCAACTATGTATTTACTCACCTTGCTAGCTTATCACTTAATGTCCCATAAACTCCAGGCTGACACCCGAGCCAATTGAGCGATGGCTCAGACACAGCCATCCTCCCATGTACTGCACAGTGCATTTGGAAAGTATTCAGAACCCTTTAGGTTTTCCACATGTTGCTACTTTACAGCCTTATTCTAAAATAGATAAACCGTTTTTTACCCCCTCAATCAATCTGCATACAATACCCCATAATGATAAAAGCAAAAACAGGTTTTCAGAATTGTATAGTTTTTTTTGCAAATGTATTTAAATTTCACATTTACGTAAGTATTCTGCGATTGCATCCTTGAGTCTTCTTGGGTATGACGCTACAAGCTTGGTGCACCTGTATTTGGGGAGTTTCTCCCATTCTTCTCTACAAGCTCTGTCAGGTTGAATGGGGAGCATCACTGCACAGCTATTTTTTCATCAATGATCTCTATACTTTGCTCCATTCATCTTTTCCTCGATTCTGACTAGTCTCCCAGTCCCTGCCTCTAATAAAACATCCCCACAGTATGATGCTGCCACCACCATGTTTCCCCGTAAGAATGGCACCTGGTTTCCTCTAGACGTGACGCTTGGCATTAAGCCAAAAATAGTTCAATCTTGGTTTCATCAGACAAGAGAATCTTGTTTCTTATGGTCTGAGTGCTTTAGGTGCCTTTTGGCAAACTCCATGCAGGCCTTTTACTGAGGAGTGGCTTCCGTCTGGCCACTCTACCATAAAGGCCTGATTGGTGTAGTGCTGCAGAGGTGGTTGACCTTCTGGAAAGTTCTCCCATCTCTACAGATTGAACCTTTATTTAACAAGGCAAGACAGTTAAGAATAAATATTTACAATGACAGCCTAGGAACTGCCTTGTTCAGGGTCAGAATGACACATTTTTACCTTGTCAGCTCGGGGATTCGATCTAGCAACCTTTCAGTTACTGGCCAAATGCTCTGACCACTTGGCTACCTGCCGCCCCAGTAACCATCAGGTTCTTGGTCACCTCCCTGACCAAGGCCCTTTTCCCCCGATTGCTCAGTTTGGCCATGCAACCAGCTTTAGGAAAAGTCTTGGTGGTTCCAAACGTCTTCCATTTAAGAATTATGTGTTCTTGAGGACCTTCAATTCTGTAGAAATGATTTGGTACCCTTTCCCAGATCTGTGCCTCAACACAATCCTGTCTTGGAGCTCTATGGACAATTCCTCTGACCTGATGGCTTGGTGTTTGCTCTGACTTGCACTGTCAACTGTGGGACCTTGTATAAACAGGTGTGTGCCTTTCCAAATCCTGTCCAATCAATTGACTCCAATCAAGTTGTAGAAACACCTCAAGCATGATCAATGGAACAGGATATGCCTGAGCTCAATTTCTTGTCTCATAGCAAAGGGTCTGAATACTTATGTAAATAAGGTATTTGTTTTTATTTTTAATACATTTGCTAAATTTGGCATTATGGGGCATTGTGTGAAGATTGACGATAAAAAAAAAACTTTAACTAAACATAATGTGGAAAAAGGAAGGGGTCTGAATACTTTCCGAATGAGCTGTGTACGTCACCTTCACATGCTATCGGAGTTGTCAGAACAGATTCGACAGGGAAGATTCACTTGAACAACCCTCCTAATCAGTATGTAAACTCTAAGAAAACGTTGTTGCAGAGTTAGGACGTTTCACCACTGACATTTGACCTCAACCAACCGACAACAAATATTTTTGACAATTACAACCTTATCAATTTGGATAATGTAGCTCAGGGAAGGGCAACGTTGCTGGGGGTGAAGGGCCATGAAAAAATCTGAACTCATCATGAGGGGCTGCATTGGCTCGCAGGTGTGCGTACCTCCAAGTCAAATCAAACTGTCTTTGTCAGATGCTCCCAGTCCAACAGGTGTAGACTTTAACATGAAATGCTTACTTTCGAGCCCTTTCCCAACAATGCAGAGTTAAAAATTAAGACAAATGTGCTAAATAAAGAACGAAATAGTAACACAATAAAATAACTATAACGGGGCTATATACAAGGAGTACCAACACAGAGTTAATGTGCAGGAGTAGTTGAGGTAATTGAGGTAATATGTACATGTTGGGTTAAAAGTGACTAGGCAATCAGGATAGATAATAAACAGAGTAGCAGCAGAGTATGGGAAGAGTGTGAAAGAGTATGTGTGTGTGTGGCGTCAATATGCATCTGTGTGTGTGTTTTGTGTGTGTGAGAGTATTTAGTGTGTGTGTGTATGTGTGTCTGTGTGTTGGAGTGTGAGTGTATGGATAGAGTCCAGTGAGTGTGCATAGAGCCAGTGCAAGGGTCAAATGTTAATAGTCAGGGTAGTCACTTGATTAACTGTTCCGCAGTCTTATAGCTTGGGGGTTGAAGCTCTTCAGGAGCATTTTGATCCCAGACTTGGCGCTCCGGTACCACTTGCCTTGCGGTAGCAGAGAGAACAGTCTATGACTTGGGTGGCTGGAGTCTGACACTTTTTAGGGCCTTCCCCTGACACTGCCTGGTACAGAGGTCCAAGATGGTAGGGAGCTTGGCCTCAGTGATGTACTGGGCCGTACGCACTATCCTTTGTAGTGCCTTGAGTTTGGATTCCAAGCA
Source organism: Oncorhynchus masou masou (assembly GCF_036934945.1). Classification (NCBI taxonomy): domain Eukaryota; kingdom Metazoa; phylum Chordata; class Actinopteri; order Salmoniformes; family Salmonidae; genus Oncorhynchus; species Oncorhynchus masou. Next base: position 12,738,105 of record NC_088242.1, read on the forward strand.
GTTGCCATACCAGGCAGTGATACAGCCAGTCAATATGCTCTCAAGGGTGCAGCTGTAGAAGTTTTTAAGCTTCGGAGAGTCCATGCAAAATCTTTTCAGCCTCCTAAGGGGGAAGAGGTGGTGTCATACCCTCTTCACGACTTTGTTGGTGTGTTTCGACCATGATAGGTCCTTAGTGACGTGAACACAGAGGAACTTGAAGCTCTCAACACACTCCACTACAGCGTCATCAATGTGAATGGTGGCGTGCTTGGCCCTGCTTTTCCTGCAATCCACGATCAGCATCTTTGTCTTGCTGACGTTGAGGGAGAGATTGTTGTCCTGGCACCACACTGCCAGGTCATTGACCTCCTCCGTATAGATTGTCTCATCGTTGTCGGGGATCCGGCCTACCACCATTGTATCGTCAGCAAACTTAATGAGGGTTTGGGAGTCCCATGCAGCCACACAGTCGTGAGTGAACAGGAAGTACACTAGGGAACTAAGCACGCACCCCTGAGGGACCCCTGTGTTGAGGGACAGCGTGGCAGATGTGTTGTTGCCTACTCTCACCACCTGGGGGCGGCCCGTTAGGAAGTAAGGATCCAGTTTCAGATGGAGGTGTTCAGTCCCAGTCCTGAGTTTAGTGGTGAGCTTGGAGGGCGGCATGGTGTTGAACGCTGATCTGTCAATGAATAGCATTCTCGCATAGGTGTTCCTTTTGTCCAGGTTGGAAAAGGCAGTGTGGAGTGCGATAGAGATTGCATCATCTGTAGATCTGTTGGGGCGATATGTGAATTGGAGTATGTCCAGCCTTTCAAAGCATTTCATGGGTACATATGAGTGCTAGTGTAACAGTATCACTTTAGACCGTCCCCTCACCCATACCCGGGCGTGAACCAGGGACCCTCTGCACACATCAACAACAGTCACCCACGAAGCATCGTTACCCATCGCTCCACAAAAGCCGCGGCCCTTGCAGAGCAAGGGGAACCACTACTTCAAGGTCTCAGAGCAAGTGACATCACCGATGGAAACACTATTTAGCTCGCACCACCACTAACTAAGCTAGCGTTTCATATCCGTTACACTAGGGGGTGATAGTAATTTAGACATGTTACCTTGGCGTTCTTGGGCACAGGGACTATGGTGGTCTGCTTGAAACATGTAGGTATTACAGACTTGGTCAGGGAGAGGTTGAACATTTCAGTGAAGACACTTGGCAGTTGGTCATACAGTTGTCCGGAATAGCTGGTGCTCTCATGCATGGTTTGGTGTTGCTTGCCTTGAAGCAAGCATAGAAGGCATTTAGCTCATCTGGTAGGCTTGGTCATTGGGTAGCTCACGGCTTGGTTACCTTTGTAATCAGTGATAGTTTGCAAGATAGTTTGCAAGTGTCAGAGCCTGTGTAATAGGATTCGATCTTAGTCCTGTACTGAAGCTTTGCAAGTTTGATGGTTTGTCGGAGGGTGTAGCTGGATTTCTTATAAACATTTGTGTTAGTGTCCCACTCCTTGAAAGCGGCAGCTCTTGCCTTTAGCTCAGTGCAGATTTTGCCTGTAATGCCTGGCTTCTGGTTGGGATATGTATGTACGGTCACTGTGGGAACAAAGTCATCAATGCACTTACTAATGAAGCTGGTGACTGATGTTGTAAACTCCTCAATGCCATTGGATGAATCTCGGAACATATTCCATATTCTGTGCTAGCGAAACAGTCGTGGAGGTTAGCATCCACTTCCGTACAGTTACTTCCGGTTTGAGTTTTTGCTTGTAAGCAGGAATCAGGAGTATAGAGTGATGGTCAGATTTCCCAAATGGAGGGTAAAGGAGGGCTTTGTATGCATCTCTCTATTTGGGGTCAAGGTGACCTAGAGTTTTTTAGCCTCTCGTTGCATAGGTGACATGCTGGTAGAAATGAGGTAAAATGGATTTCAGTTTTCCATGATTAAAATCACCAGCCAGTAGGAATGCCACCTCTAGGTGAAAATGTTTGTTTGTTTGTTTATGGCCCTATATGGACCGTTGAGTGGTAAACTAAACTGATTTGTGAAATACATCTATTTGTACAGTAGACCTTAAGTCTATTGATGCAACCATGCAACATAATAAAAAAATCCACCAAAAATCTGTCAGTTTAAGCTGAGTCTCATTCCATTCCATTTGCCTACGTCGGCCTTCCGCACCTGAAGGTGGTTGAGTTACAGAAGTGTTCTCACGAAAACATCAGTAGCGTCCCAAATGTTTGGTCTACAAAAGGGGAGATTCTCACAAACACGATGGTGTTCTCTGTTTTGCTCTACAACCCCCACAAATATCATGGGACTCGTCTGAAGTCAGAAATGCTGACATGCCAACTTCTTTCTGTAGCGCCTGAATCATTTGAGCTACAAACTAATATGACCCCACTATGGAAAGGGGAGACTCTCATGAACACAATGGTGTTCTCCGTTTTGCTCTATATGTCACGGGACTCTTCTGAAGATACATACAAACAAATTAAAGTATGGAGGTAGTTTTATGCTAACAAAATAAGGTTAAAAAATAAGGTTAAATATGTGTCCAAAAAAACTAAAATATTTCCTGAGCTTTCTTATATCACCTTGATATAGGACAGACACTTCAAAACATAATTCCTTGTGATTTATTTTGACTTTTTTTAATGAATGCTTTATATGGTTATATTCTTAAACCAAATTCAATATTTTATAATATTGTTTTAAAATATATATTTTTTGATACCTAAAGTGGTCCTAAAAATAAAGTGGGCAACTGGCTTATGCCATGTTAAAATGATATATACAGTATAAGTTAGAGCGACTAACAAAATCAATCAGGGCCCCCTGGAGGTCAGGGCCCCTCTGCCTGGTCGGTATTCGGCCAAGTTTAGATAGATGACTAATTTACAAATCTAAACATTTTCAGCTGACAATTGAGTGACTGTCAGTGACTGATATAACAAGAGATACACTTCTGAAGTACAATCACATTTTGAAATTGCACCCTTGTATATTCTACTATTCTAACTCTCAACAGTAAGTTTTTTAAAAATATATTTTTATTTCACCTTTATTTAACCAGGTAGGCTAGTTGAGAACACCTTTATTTAACCAGGTAGGCTAGTTGAGAACACCTTTATTTAACCAGGTAGGCCAGTTGAGAACACCTTTATTTAACCAAGTAGGCTAGTTGAGAACACCTTTATTTAACCAGGTAGGCCAGTTGAGAACACCTTTATTTAACCAGGTAGGCCAGTTGAGAACACCTTTATTTAAGCAGGTAGGCCAGTTGAGAACACCTTTATTTAAGCAGGTAGGCCAGTTGAGAACACCTTTATTTAACCAGGTAGGCCAGTTGAGAACACCTTTATTTAACCAGGTAGGCCAGTTGAGAACACCTTTATTTAACCAGGTAGGCCAGTTGAGAATACCTTTATTTAACCAGGTAGGCCAGTTGAGAACACCTTTATTTAACCAGGTAGGCTAGTTACAACTGCGACCTGGCCAAGATAAAGCAAAGCAGTGCAACAAAAACAACAACACAGAGTTACACATGGGATAAACAAACGTACAGTCAATACCACAATAGAAAAACCTGTATACAGTGTGTGCAAATGAAATAAGGAGGTAAGGCAATAAATAGGCCATAGTGGCGAAGTAATTACAATTTAGAAATTAACACTGGAGTGATAGATGTGCAGATGAGGATGTGCAAGTAGAAATACTGGTGTGCAAAAGAGTAGAAAAACAAAAACAAATATGGGAGAACCCGACTGAATTTTTTTGGTCAATGTCCCCATCTTTGGAAATGTATCTGTGTAGCGCATGCTGTCCCTGGGCCGCCAGTTGCCTATCCCTGATGTAACTAGTCTGATTGGTTGAAGAATTGTTCCGATTTCAAAAGTACTTCCCACTTCCCAGTTTCCCATGAGCACTTGAAGCCAGCAATACTGTCTGTCTTTTGCCTTCCTATCCTTCATTTGTACTAATCTGAAAACACATAGTGAAAGTATTGTGGTAGAGGCCTTTCAGGAGATTTACCTCACATCTACCCAGTTCTTTCAGATAAGTTCAAATAAAATAAAATAGGAGAAGAAGTCACTTTAAACAACTTTAGATAGCAGCTGGTTTCTGAGTTTTTTCCTCTGTCTGTGTTGTTGACATTACGTGCATTAATTCATTTTATTTTCTGCAAATGTATCAATTATGTGCATGCTGTCACTTTCAGAAAAAAATACAATTTGTTTCTTCTAATGTTTAGTTTTACTCCATAGCATGTCAATTTCTGAATGGCTATGATTTTATTTGTGACATATTTGAACTATCATCAAACATCAATAACGCTAATTTCTTCAATATAGTTTTGTGATTTTTCTTACTGCAAAGAAATGGTCAGTTCAGACTTTTGCTGAACTGCAGGCCTTAATGTTATTCAACCAAAGATAGTTTTTCTTCACAGGAATATACTGTAGTATGCTGTGAATATTTAAGCCTTCTCTGCCCTAATTATTTATCGTAGTAAAATGACTTGGAGAGCAGGGATGTGTGAACTTAGTGGAGATGAGACTCAGTGTTGCCACCGCTGTGACATGCCTGGGGACGTAAAGTCCCTCCAATGCTCGGTGAAAGATGTTCAGAGGCTACCATAAAGTGGATGGCATTTAAAACCAATCCCAGTGACGTTGTCGTCGCCCTTGCCTCATTTTAATTTAACCACTCAAGTCATTTGGTAGGTCTGTTGGAGAAACAGGATACATGTGATGCCGCCGGGATGTTACATATACGCATGTGTATTGGGTGCAAGTGCATGTGTATTGGGTGCAAGCGACACACCAACGACACACACGCACACGTGCATGCCCACAACGCACACAGCTTTCGAAATAAATGACCAGTACACCAGTACAACAGGCTGCAGGATCCTATTCAAATAGTCTGATATCCCTTATGGAAAAATCACATGCATTTCACATGTGAAGTGTTCCAAAAACACATTTTCATGTAATCACATGTGATCTTATGTGAAGTTAATGTAGTAACATGTGACAACATGTAAAGGAACACGTGATAACATGAAACTACACGTGAAAACATGATCACACGTGAAGTGGTTTAAAAATACATGTGAAAACACAAACATACTGTAGTATGGTACTGTCCAGTATGTCAGTATGGTACTGTCCAGTATGTCAGTATGGTACTGTCCAGTATGTCAGTATGGTACTGTCCAGTATGTCAGCATGGTACTGTCCAGTATGTCAACATGGTACTGTCCAGTATGTCAGCATGGTACTGTCCAGTATGTCAACATGGTACCGTCCAGTATGTCAGCATGGTACTGTCCAGTATGTCAGCATGGTACTGTCCAGTATGTCAACATGGTACTGTCCAGTATATCAGTGTCCAGTATGTCAGCATGGTACTGTCCAGTATGTCAGCATGGTACTGTCCAGTATGTCAGCATGGTACTGTCCAGTATATCAGTGTCCAGTATGTCAGCATGGTACTGTCCAGTATGTCAGCATGGTACTGTCCAGTATGTCAGCATGGTACTGTCCAGTATGGCAGTATGGTACTGTTCAGCATGTCAGCATGGTACTGTCCAGTATGTCAGTATTGTACTGTAGTATGGTACTGCCCAGTATGTCCGCTCCCTCCACTGGCTTCCAGTTGAAGCTCGCATCCGCTACAAGACCATGGTGCTAGCCTACGGAGCTGTGAGGGGAACGGCACCGCAGTACCTCCAGGCTCTGATCAGGCCCTACACCCAAACAAGGGCACTGCGTTCATCCACCTCTGGCCTGCTCGCCTCCCTACCACTGAGGAAGTACAGTTCCCGCTCAGCCCAGTCAAAACTGTTCGCTGCTCTGGCCCCCCAATGGTGGAACAAACTCCCTCACGACGCCAGGACAGCAGAGTCAATCACCACCTTCCAGAGACACCTGAAACTCCACCTCTTCAAGGAATACCTAGGATAGGATAAAGTAATCCTTCTCACCCACCCCCCCCCTTAAATGATTTAGATGCACTATTGTAAAGTGGCTGTTCCACTGGATGTCAGAAGGTGAATTCACCAATTTGTAAGTCGCTCTGGATAAGAGCGTCTGCTAAATGACTTAAATGTAAATGTAAATGTAATGTCAGCATGGTACTGTCCAGTATGTCAGCATGGTACTGTCCAGTATGGCAGTATGGTACTGTCCAGTATGTCAACATGGTACTGTCCAGTATGTCAGTGTCCAGTATGTCAGCATGGTACTGTCCAGTAGGTCAGCATGGTACTGTCCAATATGTCAGCATGGTACTGTCCAGTATGTCAGCATGGCACTGTCCAGTATGGCACTGTCCAGTATGGCAGTATGGTACTGTTCAGCATGTCAGCATGGTACTGTCCAGTATGTCAGCATGTTACTGTCCAGTATGTCAGCATGTTACTGTCCAGTATGTCAGCATGTTACTGTCCAGTATGTCAGCATGTTACTGTCCAGTATGTCAGCATGTTACTGTCCAGTATGTCAGCATGTTACTGTCCAGTATGTCAGCATGTTACTGTCCAGTATGTGAGCATGGTACTGTAGTATGTTACTGTCCAGTATGTCAGCATGGTACTGTCCAGTATGTCAGCATGTTACTGTAGTATGTCACTGTCCAGTATGTCAGTATGGTACTGTAGTATGTCACTGTCCAGTATGTCAGCATGGTATTGTCCAGTATGTCAGCATGGTACTGTCCAGTATGTCAGCATGTTACTGTCCAGTATGTCAGCATGTTACTGTAGTATGTCACTGTCCAGTATGTCAGCATGGTACTGTCCAGTATGTCAGCATGTTACTGTAGTATGTTACTGTCCAGTATGTCAGTATGGTACTGTAGTATGGTACGGTCCAGTATGTCAGCATGGTAATATCCAGTATGTCAGTATGGTACTGTAGTATGTCACTGTCCAGTATGTCAGCATAGTACTGTCCAGTATGTCAGCATGGTACTGTAGTATGTTACTGTCCAGTATGTCAGCATGGTACTGTCCAGTATGTCAGCATGTTACTGTCCAGTATGTCAGTATGGTACTGTAGTATGTTACTGTCCAGTATGTCAGCATGGTACTGTCCAGTATGTCAGCATGTTACTGTCCAGTATGTCAGTATGGTACTGTAGTATGTTACTGTCCAGTATGTCAGCATGTTACTGTCCCGTATGTCAGTATGGTACTGTAGTATGTTACTGTCCAGTATGTCAGCATGGTACTGTAGTATGTTACTGTCCAGTATGTCAGTGTGGTAATATCCAGTATGTCAGCATGGTACTGTAGTATGGTACTGTCCAGTATGTCAGTGTGGTACTGTCCAGTATGGCAGCATGTTAATATCCAGTATGTCAGCATGGTAATATCCAGTATGGCAGCATGTTAATATCCAGTATGTCAGCATGGTACTGTAGTATGGTACTGTCCAGTATGTCAGCATGGTAATATCCAGTATGTCAGCATGGTACTGTAGTATGGTACTGTCCAGTATGTCAGCATGGTAATATCCAGTGTGTCAGCATGGTACTGTAGTATGGTACTGTCCAGTATGTCAGCATGGTAATATCCAGTATGTCAGCATGGTACTGTAGTATGTTACTGTCCAGTATGTCAGCATGGTACTGTAGTACGGTAATGTCCAGTATGTCAGCATGGTAATATCCAGTGTGTCAGCATGGTACTGTAGTATGGTACTGTCCAGTATGTCAGCATGGTAATATCCAGTATGTCAGCATGGTACTGTATTATGGTACTGTCCAGTATGTCAGCATGGTAATATCCAGTATGTCAGCATGGTACTGTAGTATGGTACTGTCCAGTATGTCAGCATGGTAATATCCAGTATGTCAGCATGGTACTGTAGTATGTTACTGTCCAGTATGTCAGCATGGTACTGTAGTACGGTAATGTCCAGTATGTCAGTATGGTACTGTCCAGTATGTCAGTATGGTACTGTCCAGTATGTCAGTATGGTACTGTCCAGTATGTCAGTATGGTACTGTCCAGTATGTCAGTATGGTACTGTCCAGTATGTCAGTATGGTACTGTCCAGTATGTCAGTATGGTACTGTCCAATATGTCAGTATGGTACTGTAGTACGGTACTGTCCAGTATGTCAGTATGGTACTGTCCAGTATGTCAGTATGGTACTGTCCAGTATGTCAGTATGGTACTGTCCAGTATGTCAGTATGGTACTGTCCAATATGTCAGTATGGTACTGTAGTACGGTACTGTCCAGTATGTCAGTATGGTACTGTCCAGTATGTCAGTATGGTACTGTCCAGTATGTCAGTATGGTACTGTCCAGTGTCATGACTGTCCCGATCAGGTCAGGTTACAGGAGACCACAACCCTACAGATTATCTCTCAACCCCAACAGAGGAGGAGATATCTAGGGGTCTGAAGATGTGTGGGTTTTATGACTCCTCGCGCCCCTAGTAAATCTCAGGCCACAGACAAATTCCTTTGTCCTGTTACTATGGAGAACCAGCCTCAGAACATTAAACATGAAATAGAGGGACTTTGGAACAATGGTTTCCGTCAGCCACAATGGTGGTCATGCCGATAGATGGACTATGAAAATGTATGTCATTATTGTTTTGTTATTAAAGGTTAATAGATGACGTTATTACGAAAACATTGTAACGTGAAGAGTTTTCCTGGTATATGTTTGATGTTTGTACATTATACGTTGTGTGGAAAATGTCCAAATCAAAGGGAATGTTTTGGTAAAGATGAAATGTGAAGTTAGTCGTCTAAAATTGGATTTGAGTAACATCTAGACCTTGCCTCATTAACTTGGTATGCCCAGAGAATTGCCCTAAAGGCGGTTACGCCCACTTCTGACCCGAGGATATAAAACCTGTGGGTGAAGAATTTACAGGGAAGACTACATGACCCAAGCTGCAGCCAAGGTCTAAAATGTCAACGAACCCAAAACGCAATGCAAGTTTGAAGACAAAGAAATCTTTTTCTACCCAAGCTACGGATGACTGGCTGTGTCTAAGCGGGTGAATTTAAGTCGAACCACCTAGCCTCCATCTCCCATCGAATCGTGGTATCTACACTGTTTCATTCCAACGTTGTGAGCTCTGAGCTACAGAGCTGTCTGTCCTCAGAAGACCCCTTCCAGAGCAAGGGTGAGGGAACAGACTCCTAAGCCAAAAGGACACTGACATCGGGAGGACAATCAGAGAGGTGCGCCGGAGAAGTGCAGCTGAATGGTCCCTTGAACGGTCCACACAGAGAATCCTCGGAGACCTTCCCCATGTAATTACATCATTATATTCTGACCCATAAGAGTGGCAGTTTGGGGCAAGGGTTAGAATAGCATAGGTGACAAATTCACCCAAATGTATATTTCTCTCATGTACTTTCTTTTTTCTCTCCCTCTTTGAAATCCCCATTTTGGGTAACGCGCCATAGTGTGTTGGCCCGTTATACTAAGTTCTAATCAATAGCCTGTAATGTGTTTTGTCGATGTTTATCTTTTATCATAATTTTAGCTTTTTAGTAAATAAATATTCAACTAAGATTGGTGTGGTACGAATTCATTGGTGAGACCGGGGTCCGTGCAGATTCACAGACTATACGACGTTCAGAACGAGATTGTAGAGGTAACTGGTTAATTAGCGGGTGTTGTAAAATTGATGTTCTGATATTCTTTGAGTTAATTTGGGAAATAGAAACTAAGTAAAAACAAGTTTTCCCATGGTGCCCCAGGTTAATGAGTTAGTAATTGCTTGATTCAGTTAATCACGCAATTAAAAACTTTTAATCATTCGATGAACAACAGTCGTCACATTAACTAATACAACGTCATGACACCGGTATGTCAGCATGGTGATATCCAGTATGTCAGCATGGTACAGTCCAGTATGTCAGTATGGTACTGTCCAGTATATCAGTGTCCAGTATGTCAGCATGGTACTGTCCAGTATGTCAGCATGGTACTGTCCAGTATGTCAGCATGGTACTGTCCAGTATGTCAGTATGGTACAGTCCAGTATATCAGTGTCCAGTATGTCAGTCTGGTACCTACCAGTATGTCAGCATGGTACTGTCCAGTATGTCAGTCTGGTACATACCAGTATGTCAGCATGGTACTGTCCAGTATGTCATCATGGTACTGTCCAGTATGTCAGTATGGTACTGTCCAGTATGTCAGTATGGTACTGTCCAGTATCAATTTGACAACATTTTCCACAAAAGTGAGTCAGTTGAACAAACTCCAAGATGAAACGTGTCTGCCATTTCTTAATGCTCAATGAAATCCCTGGTGGAGACCAGTCAGCATGACTTTCATTCTTGATTGATCAGAGTTTTAATCATTCGATGAACAACAGTCGTCACATTAACTAATACAACGTCATGACACCAGTATGTCAGCATGGTGATATCCAGTATGTCAGCATGGTACAGTCCAGTATGTCAGTATGGTACTGTCCAGTATATCAGTGTCCAGTATGTCAGCATGGTACTGTCCAGTATGTCAGCATGGTACTGTCCAGTATGTCAGCATGGTACTGTCCAGTATGTCAGTATGGTACAGTCCAGTATATCAGTGTCCAGTATGTCAGTCTGGTACCTACCAGTATGTCAGCATGGTACTGCCCAGTATGTCAGTCTGGTACCTACCAGTATGTCAGCATGGTACTGCCCAGTATGTCAGCATGGTACTGTCCAGTATGTCAGCATGGTACTGTTCAGTATGTCAGTCTTATACCTACCAGTATGTCAGCATGGTACTGTCCAGTATGTCAGTCTGGTACATACCAGTATGTCAGCATGGTACTGTCCAGTATGCCAGTATGGTACTGTCCAGTATGTCAGTATGGTACTGTCCAGTATCAATTTGACAACATTTTCCACAAAAGTGAGTCAGTTGAACAAACTCCAAGATGAAACGTGTCTGCCATTTCTTAATGCTCAATGAAATCCCTGGTGGAGACCAGTCAGCATGACTTTCATTCTTGATTGATCAGAGTTTTCCATTGAATGATGATGAAACTCAAAGCATCAATGATTTCTCTGCAGGGTGGCTGGTAGAAATTCCTTCTTGCCCTTAGATTCCATATTTATCAGTATGCAATCACTTGGTTGCTAGCAGAAGACTTGTAAGATTTATTTCAGATTGTTGTTGAGGGGAGAAATTGTGAAATACTTCACCAGGATTGCACTCCGTATCAGTGACTGAGTTTCAGAATTGTGCTCCATGTCACTTGTCAGGTCCAATCTGTTGGCTGTATGGTCCTCTGTCAATCTGTGGAAGAGAGTTACATATATTCCATGTTTGTGCCTCTGGCACAATTTCCAGATTAAATTGGTAATCACTCTAGCCTGGAATAGAGAAAAAAAACAATCTGCTAGAGGTTCAGAACCATTAGTAATGCGTCACTGGATGTCCCTCCATCTGTCACATTTGAACACTTTTCTAGAATGTACACTACCCCATTCAAACATGTGCCAAGTATGACTACACCGTAAAGGTGTTAGGTAACACTTTACATTAGGTGACATGCTCCCATTTCAAAATCCACAACTTTCAAGGCTTGGTTAAATAATGAATGAATGTTTAAGGGATTTAAGTGAATGTAATAGAAAGAAAGGCATAAGAATTAAAGGACAATATTACATATCCTTTTATATCACCATTTGTATAGATGTCAATGACAAACTACATCTGCAGGGGAACAGGATAATAAAATAGACTTGGTAGTGCAACAGCTAGCAGAGGTGGTCAACACAAAATAACAGTTATCTTGGGATACTTTATCCATCATAGTATAACCTAACTAACGTTACCGGACACACCCTGATCTGTTTCACCTGCCCTCGTCTCCACCCCCCTGCAGGTGTCGCCCATCTTCCCCATTATCCCATGTATCTATACCTGTGTTTTCTGTCTGTCTGGGCCAGTTCGTCTGGTCTGCCTACCAGCAGTTTGTCTCAGCTCCTGGTTTTCCCTAGTCTCTCTTTTTCTCGTCCTCCTGGTTTTTGACCTTTGCCTGTCCTGACCCTGTACCCGCCCGCCTGACCACTGGCTCTCTTTGAGCCTGCCGTCCTGTACCTTTGCTCCACCCCTGAATTACCGACCTCTGCCTGACCTGACCCTGAGCCTGCCTGCCATCCTGTACTTTGGCCTCTGCTCTGGATTTCGACCACTGCCTGCCTTGACCTGTCGTGTGCCTGCCCTTGTGGTTACAATAAACAATTGAGGCATCTTTCAGGCATCTAAACAGAAAGAGGAGACAGAGGGCAAGAACAGGCCATTCAACTGAATACCAGAACCCTGTGTAGCTACACTGTCACTATGGTGGTACAAAGCCACAGCTCAGTCAATATTTTACCACTCAGTTCATTATTCACAAATAAAGAGCTCAAGAGAAGCTTTTAGCATGTCAAGTTATCACTTGATACTTAAGAGTAGGCTTCTCCCAATAGTACTGCTGTAGAACTAATCCTTCTGGATATGAATAGCCATGTAGCCAAATATTGACATTTTCCCAGCAACAGCTGGGGGTTGAATTATAGTAGGGGGAAAGACCTGGACATGTACTGTTGCTTTTGCCAGTAGGCTTAATCTGTTTGACTTTTTTCTTTCTGAACAAAATGTACAGACCAGGGATGTATACACTATTATCTTCACTATAGTGGCGGGTAAAATGCCCTTAAGTGGTTTGGCACTCTTTTACTTTGCAAGTGGCGTTTCCAAACATATTTTGCCAAATTAGAGCATTCGTGTTTACTCTTCACCACTCATCATCTTGGCTGGTGTTCAGATTTTACCCAGCTACTTTTTTTACCACTATGTCCCTGGTACAGACCTATGTTCCAATTGGAACCTAAGGTAGGAGGTTGAGATAGAACAAAAAACCATGCAGGCTATATAGACTGAAGATGGCATGGGTATGATATGTTTTGATACTGCAATCCTATAAGGAAGAGATTATTTCCCATGAGAACTATACTGTGTAGCCTTAGCTTGCAGCAGGGGGAAAGGTTGTGCTGAGGGCTAGAGCGGAAAGACATTTGTAAGGTTCTTTAAAGCTGAGGCACACGATCTGTGGAAGCTCCTGCTCCGGGCATAGACGTTCTTTAGGATTGAATAGTAATACAGAATTCTGCAGGTCAGCTTTCTCTTGTGCCTAAGTGTCCGGTTCATACTAATGCGTTAGGGAGATATTGGACTTGTACTGAACTGATATGATATGAAGCTGTCCCTAGACTTTTGCTGACTCAGTGAAGTAACTTTTTTCCTCAAATGGGAGTTTTACTCCTAGTGGAAAATGTACTCCCATTTGGATACTGTGTCCAGACTATGTATCATACATAATTAACTTTGGGATCCAATTTTTATAATCCAAACTGTTTTTACTATCTATCTTTTAATGGACTGTTGTGTTCAACTATTGATGCTACAACCACATAAGTGTTGCCATTAAACTATCTTAAAGAGCTTTCATAATGAACTGAAACATACTAAACTAAATATAAACTACAAAGTCTTTCTCATTGAATTAAATATTGTGGCAGCATTGCTGGCAGTTCAGCTCTAAAAGTGACTGTGTACATAATATCTTCAACATTTACACACACGTTAAGTTCCTAAGATATTGATGGACACATGAAAGTGCTCCAGACTTGTTGTGGATGAGGAAAACATATCTAAAAGGTTGGTGTTGCACAGATGGACTGAACATGAGTCATTCTTGCTGACTGGAGCAGTGATTTGGTGCCCCATTAAAGGTTAACTGTGAAATGTGTCTTCAAATGCTGCTATTACTATTTTTGGAGCTGTGGTTGCTTGGAGCCATCCACACTCGAGGTCTCTCTATTCTTTCATAACCAGCAATGTTCTTGTGAAGATGCTTGAATTCTAAGAGTGTATGTGTTTGTGTGTGTGAGAGAGAGAGAGACACACATAGAGAGAGACTCAAGATTTAAAAGGCATGTTGTAATGGATTTTGAAATGATCCCCACCTCAGAATCTCTTATAGATTACTTTTCTTATGGTCTTATCTGCAAACTGCAGTGGCAAACCTGCCTATCAACTATAATCAAGGCTAACAGTACGGTCTTATTATTTGCTGCCTTGTTGCCAGATGTGAGCCATGGTGTCACTGTGTTAATCACAAAATAAATAAAGCCTGAATAAATTCTAATGATTACTGGTGTAAAAATGACTGATGCAACTCACATGGCATGTTCTGCTTGCACATAATTATATTTAAATTAGTGTTTAGTGTTTAAGTCTAATGATGTCCAAAGGTGAGGCCCTTGACCACAGCTAATGACAGGGCTGAAGGGACAAATAAAATAGCATTTGTCACATGCTTTGTAAACAACAGGTGTATACTAACAGTGAAATGCTTACGTAGAGGCCCTTCCCAACAATGCAGAGAGAAAAAAAGAGAAATAATAGAACAATAATACCACAAGGAATAAATACACAATGAGTAATGATAACTTGGCTATACACAGGGTACCAGTACAGAGTCAATGATAACTTGGCTATATACACAGGGTACCAGTACAGAGTCAATGATAACTTGGCTATATACACAGGGTACCAGTACAGAGTCAATGATAACTTGGCTATATACACAGAGTACCAGTACCGATTCTATGTGCAGGGGTACGAGGTAATTGAGGTAGATATGTACATATAGGTAGGGGTAAAGTGACTAGGCAACAGGATAGACAATAAACAGTAGCAAAAAGAGTCAATGCAGATAGCTAAACATTTAACTAAAAGCTACCCGGACTAACTACAGTATTAAGCTGTCTAATGGCTTGGGGGTAGAAGCTTTTCAGGGTACTGTTGGTTCCAAACGTGGTGTACCGGTACAGCTTGCTGTGCGTTATGTCCCACCACCGAGAGGTCTAAGGTTGCCACGGTACAGCTTGCCATGCAGTATGTACCACCACCGAGAGGTCTAAGGTTGCCACGGTACAGCTTGCCATGCGGTATGTACCACCACCGAGAGGTCTAAGGTTGCCACGGTTATTTCTCTGCTGACTGGGCGGGCATTGGAATGGGCTACGGCCGCCTGGGATAGAGGAGAGGAGGGGCTTGAGTCTTATGAGGGGTTCATGGCTTGGTTTAAAAGCATTTTTGATCATCCCGCGGAGGGCAGAGAGGGAGATGAGCGTCTGCTTCAGCAGGGGAATCAGACAGCTGCTGAGTATGCTCTTAACTTCCGGACAGTAGTAGCTTCCAGTGGATGGAATGAGCTGGCGCTCAGCACGTTATTTGGAAGAGGTCTGCGCGAGGAGGTCCTGACTGAACTGGCCTGTTGAGATGACAACCTCACCCAGGATGCACTCATTGCGATGGCCATCCATCTGAATAACCTCCTCTGGGAGCACCGGCATCTACATCGCTTCTCTCCCTCCTTCGTTGAGTGTTTAGGATCAGAGCCTGAACCCATGGAGGTAGGGGTCACACGCCTTCCCTCGGCGGAACGACGCAGACGGATGCAGCTGGGGCTCTGTCTGCACTGTGGCCAGGGAGGGCACAAGCGCCAGCCGTGTCCGTTACTTCAGAATCCGGGATCCACTAGAGCAGAGGGTCAGTTGAGAGTCCTGTGGGAGCCCTTAAATCGATTACCGTGGACTCAATGACATCACCAAGAGTATCGGTACCCTCTCCTGCTGGTGTCGTCAGCCATCGAGCAGCTCCGCAGTGCCTGGTTCTTCACCAAACTGGATCTGTGGAGTGCCTACAATCTCATTTGCATCCGGGAGGGGGATGAGTGGAAGACGTCATTCAGCACGATGTCTGGTCACTACAAGTTCTTGGTTACGCCCTTTGGCTTAGCCAGGCATTCGTCAACGAGATGTTCAGGGACATGCTCGAGCGTCAGGTGATTGTGTACATCGATGACATCCTGATCTTCTCGACCAGGATCACTCACTTTCGGGCAGTCCTGGAACGCCTCTTGGCTAACCACCTGTTCGTCAAGGTGAAGAAGTGCCAATTCCACCAGAGGGCTGTCTCCTTCTTGGGCTACCAAATCATCCCAAAGGGAGTGATGATGGAGCACAAGAAGGTAAATCCGGTAAGATCCTGGCCAGTCCCAACCACCATCAAGGGGTTTCAACGGTTTTTGGGGTTTGTCAACTTTTACCGCCGCTTCATCAGGAACTTCAGTGCCATCGCATCCCCTCTCACAGGTTGGTTTGGTCTCCAGCAGCCGAAAAGGCCTTTCGTCTCCTCAAGGGGCATTTCACCTTGCCCCTTGCTAAAACACCCAAATTCCACGCTACCTTTTGTGGTTGAGGTACACGCATGCGAGGTGGGTGTGGAGAAGTTTTTGCACAAAGACAGGGGGACCCTTGTATCCTTGTGCTTTCTTCTCCAAGAAACTGTCCCCTGCAGAGAGGAATTATGACGTTGGCGATCGGGAGCTCTTGGCGGTGAAGTTGGCATTAGAGGAGTGGAGACACTGGCTGGAGGGTGCCAGGGAACCATTCGTCATCCTCACCGACCATTGGAACCTTGAGTACATACGGACAGCAAGGAGACTAAATCCGCGGCAAGCCAGGTGGACCCTCTCCTACACCAGGTTCGACTTCATGCTGACCTATCACCCAGGTTCTAAGAACATCAAGGCCGGTGCCATGTCTCGTATCTACGATTCGGGAGAGGCTCCTGTCCAGAGGGCACCCATAATCCCATCCTCCTGAGTTGTGGGTCCAGTGGTTTAGGATGTAGATCTGGACATCTGCCAGGCTCTAGAGAGAGAGCCCGCACCCTGGAATTGTCCACCCCCACGCATCTACATTCCCACAGGGATAAGGGATCGACTGCTGACCTGGGCACACACATCTACATTCCCACAGGGATAAGGGAACGACTGCTGACCTGGGAACACACATCTACATTCCCACAGGGATAAGGGATTGACTGCTGACCTGGGCACACAGCTGTCATCGCTGGACATCCAGGTATTTCTCGTACCATTCATTCCATCAAAGAGAAATACTGGTGGCCTACCTTGGGGCAGGATGCTACTCAAACCAAGTCCCCCCGGAACGCCCCAGCAGGGAAGCTTCTGCCACTTCCCGTGCCCCAGTGACCTTGGTCCCAACTATCCATTGACTTTGTTACTGATCTTCCCCCCTTTGATGGTTTTACCACCATTCTGGTGGTAGTGGATAGATTGTCCAAGTCATGTTGTTTAATCCTTCTTCCTGGTCTTCCCACTGCTTTCCAGGTCACTGAGGCACTCTTTCACGGCAGGTCTTCCGGCATTATGGCCATCCGGAGGACATCGTCTCGGACCGTGGCCCCCAATTCACATCCTGAGTATGGAGGGCCTTCTTGGAGAAGCTCGGGGTGATGGTTAGCCTCACATCGGCGTGTCGGCCTCAGTCTAACGGGCAGGCGGAGAGGATGAATCAGGACCTGGGAAGGTTCCTGAGCAGTCACTGTCAGGACCGGCAGGGTGAGTGGGCACGTTTCCTTCATTGGGCAGAGCATGCACATAACTCTCTATGTCACTCCTGCACTGGGTTGACCCCCTTCCAGTGTGTTTAGGGTTTCCAGCCAGGCCTGGCCTCATGGACCCCGGGCGCTGAAGTAGATGAGTGGTTCTGGTGAATGGAGGAGGTGTGGAACAATGCGCACTTGAGACACCAGTGCACCGTCCATCGTCAGAAGGAGCAGGCAGACCGTCACCGCAGTGAGACCCCATTGTTCCATCCTGGGGATCGCATCTGGTTCTCTACCAGGAACCTCCCACTTCACCTACCCTGCAAGAAACTGAGCCCCCGGTTTGTGGGGCTGTTCAAGGTTCTCCGGAGGGTCAATGAGGTGACATACCGGTTATAATTACCCAGTCACAACCATATCTCACCCTCTATTCATGTCTCCTTTCTCAGGCTGGTGGTTCCTGGTCCCCTAGCTGATGCTGCCCCCCCCCCCTGGATATCGAGGGGAGCCCGGCGTACGCTATCAGATCCCTACTGGACTCCCAACGTTGTGCTGCAGTATCTGGTGGACTGGGAGGGGTATGGCCCAGAGGAGCGGTGTTGGGTTCTGTTGGAGGACATTCTGGACCCCAACATCATCCGTGATTTCTACCTTTGCCACGCCCCTCGTCTTTGGGGTCGTCCCCCGGTCGGCATTGTCCTGCAGTTGCAATACCAAGCGGTGATGCAACCAGTCAAGATTCTCTCAATGTTGCAGCTGTAGAACTTTGAGTGCCCTCTTCTTTGAGGGGGAAGAGGTGTTGTTGTGTCTTCTTTACAACTTAGTGATGGGTGAACAGGGAGTACAGGAGGGGACTGAGCACGCAACCGAGGGACCCCCGTGTTGACGGTCAGCTTGGCAGATGTCACTATGTGTGGACGGTCTGTCAGGAAGTCCAGGATCCAGTTGGAAAGGGAGGTGTTCAGTCCCAGCGTCCTGAGCTTAGTGATGAGCTTGGAAGGCACTATGATGTTGAACGCTGCACTATAGTCAATGAACCGCGTTCTTACGTAGGTGTTCTTCTTGTCCAGGTCTGAGAGAGCAGTGTGAAGTGCAATAGAGACCCTCTGTGGATCTGTTGGGGCAGTATGCGAATTGGAGTATGTCCAGGGTGTCTGGGATGATGGTGTTGATCTGTGCCATGATCAGCCTTTCAAAACTATTCATGGCTATAGATTTCAGTGCTACGAGGCGATAGTCAATTGGACAGGTTACCTTTGGCGTTCTTGAGCACAGGGACTATAGTGGTCTGCTTAAAAGATGTAGGTATTACAGACTGGGTCAGGGAGAGGTTAAAAATGTCAGTGAAGACACTTTGCTGATCAGCACATGCTCTGAGTATGTGTCCTGGTAATCCGGCTGGCCCCACGGCCTTTTGAATTTAACCTGTTTTAAAGGTCTTACTCACA
The DNA here is from genome assembly GCF_036934945.1 of Oncorhynchus masou masou. NCBI lineage: Eukaryota > Metazoa > Chordata > Actinopteri > Salmoniformes > Salmonidae > Oncorhynchus > Oncorhynchus masou. The sequence goes on from NC_088242.1 coordinate 12,756,993, forward strand.
TCGGCTACAGAGAGCGAGATCACACCGTCATCCAAAACAGCTGGTGCTCTCATGCATGGTTCAGTGTTGCTTGCCTCAAAGCGATCATAGAAGGAATATAGCTAATCTGGTAGGCTTGCATCACTGGGCAGTTTGCGGCTGGGTTTCCCTTTGTAATCGGTGATAGTTTCAAGCTTTGCCAAATCCGACAAGAGTCAGAGCTGGCGTAGTAGGATTCGATCTTAGTCCTATATTGATGTGCTGACTGTTTGATGGCTCGTCGGAGGTCATAGCTGGGATTTCTTATAAGCGTCCGGATTAGTGTCCCGCTCCTTGAATGCGGCAGCTCTAGCTTTTAACTCAGTGCTGCCGTTGCCTGTAATCCATGGTTTCTGGTTGGGAAGACATTGGATTGGGCCTCTGAACAGCAAACGGGGAACTAAGCAAGATAAATTGAACATGCGCCATGGATTATGGATTTTTCTCATTCTTTCAATGAGCCCATGCCAGCATGGGAGACACACAGAGAACAAATGTGTTGCTTGCCATTAAATATTGAGCTGAGTGATGACTCCCTTTCTGCTTAAAATCTGTTTTTTGTTATGTTTCTTCCAATCCTGTACGATTAAGGCAAAATGTATTTTAATCCCATGAACATAAAGGGAAAAACAGTTTTTTAAATAAAATAAGTGAATACTAGATGTCTACAGCAGTGCTACCAGGACAGATTTCCATTGTTTTTCTTTTTAATACCATTGTTGCATTTCAGTTTCAGAATACCTTTATTATTTGGGTGTGTGGTTTTATGATGTTTTTGCAATCTAACAAAGGGATGGTTATGTTGGTGCACAAGGGCCCATACTGATTAATTTGTTTGGACTGCAGCACACAGGAATGGATGACAATCTACTGATTTAACACTGCTTTTTCAATCTTTAAGTGATTAAAGGGGAAGCCCAAAGCCTACTGTTTCCCTTTAAGACTATCTTAGGGAAACAAAAGGAATCAATGTAATCCCATCAGAAACCATGATGCCTGGCATAGCAAAGGGGGCATGAAATCGATATATTAGAGCAAAGAGATGGCCAGCACATTTCCAGGCAATGCAAGAAAGCACATGTCAGCAAATGGTTGATAATACAGTTATAAAATGATAACTACAGTCTTATCTATATGTCGAAGTGGAATGATAATCAGCCAAGCTCAGGGCCTTTTAAAAATACATTTCTGCTTGAGGAAAATTGCTTCTGAGGTAATCACGTCTCCATGGTTTAGAGGTCTTACAGGTCACAAAACAAACACTTTAAAAGGGAAGAAAATCCCAAATCATGAAATGTGGGTTACTATAGCTTTTACTGGATAAAGAGATGCTATAACAGTTGCTTACCTTGAGGTATCTGTATTGGTCAGCTATGAGAGTGAAGGGCATCTTCAAGGGTTCTGGATCAAGAACATGCTGTATTCTACATTAGTAACATTGTCATGCAACCAGATATTTTAAAACACAGCTGTTATAGCATAAATAACAGTGTTCATTCTATCATATTACATTTCAGAATGTATATACAGTGGTACCGAACTGTCATACTTGAGTGAAAGTAAAGATACCTGAATAGAAAATCACTCAAGTAAAAGTGAAACTCCCCCAGTAAAATCCTACTTGAGTAAAAGTCTAAAAATATTTGGTTTTAAAAATACTTAAGTATCAAAAGTAAATGTAATAGTTAAAATATACTTAAAGTATCAAAAGTAAAAGTACAAATAATTTCAAAGTGCTTATATTAAGCAAACCAGACGGCACCATTTTCTTGTTTTTTATTTATTTATGGATAGCCAGGGGCACGCTCCAACACTCAGATATAATTTACAAACAAAGCATGTGCTAAGTGACTCTGCCAGATAAGTGGCAGTAGGGAAGACCAGGGATGTTCTCTTGATAAGTGTATGAATTAGACCATTTTCCTGTGCTGCTAAGCATTCCAAATAACAAGTACTTTTGGGTGTCAGGGAAAATGTATGGAGTAAAAGGTACATACTTTTGTTTAGGAATGTAGTGAAGTAAAAGTAAAAGTTGTCAAAAATATAAATGGTAAAGTACAGATACCACAAAAACAATTACTTAAGTAGTACTTTCAAGTATTTTTACTTAAGTACTTTACACTGTGTATACATCTATATCTTATTATCATCATGATTGTAAATCTATTTTTCATAGTTAGACTAGAGTAAGGCCAGGATTCAATCCGTTCCTTTGAGCCGACATACGCAGTGTTTACTGTGAATACGGTCTCTGCCAAGGCAGGAACATTGCCTTTAAAGGTGCAGCAAACTTTCAGATGTTGTTTTTTTGTTGTATAGACCTGACTATAGCCTTGTAAAATATATCATGACACGAATGGAAAAGAAAACAGTTCCACATAGATATGACCATAATTATATTAAAAAGTTTAATCTGAAATAATGTTTTCAAAATATGTCATAGAACATGTGTCATAGATCAATTTTTCTAATGTTTGTTTTCTCTCACATAAACAAATATATACAAGCAATGTTTTCAAATAACAGCTTGTATATATCAACATTTGCAAGAAAAGTTTAAACAATAGATAATATACATTTGATATTCATACTCAGATAGACGATAAATGTACATTTTGTATAGTAAAAACATTTATTTTAACAAGTTTTGTACCTACATTAATCAAAAAAGTACAGCATATTTAATAATTTTACAAATTCTTCATAAAAAATATATTTCTGTACAAAAACATTTCCTTTTGCACCTACTTCAAGTCAGCAGCACGTGATATCCCGATGTTGTAAAATGGAATGATATTAAATTGAATGCAGTTATACACCTCTTTAGTTGGGAAACCATTTTACAGATGTTGAAAGAAAAACGTTATTGCAGCAAGCCCAAAGGAAGGCAAAATGTGGATTAAAAGCAGTGGGTCTTACATCAAAATGTTTACAAAGAAAGGGGATGATTTGATTACTTTCGGTCTTAACCCTATTTATTGAAACCACTGCCGTATAGTGCGTAGGTGTGTAATGAACACTAGGTTTAATTTGAAATGGAAAAAGTTAAATAGTTTGTAGAAAAATTATGGAAATTAAAATGCTTCTGATTTTCCAAACATACTTCACACATAAAATGCATCTTACTCAGGGGAATTTTAGTTGTGTTACTATGGCCACAAATACAACAGATATGAAATGGAATCTGATATCTCACAAGATTATAATACACATTTTGTCACTGGTGCAGTGATCTCTAAGCAAGTGCATATGATAACAGATTTCGAAAAGCCAAACGAAGATAGTTCATCTACTGTAAGTTTTGAACATTATTTGTGAATACATGCACAACCAAAATTATTAGGAAAAACAACAAGCTAATCTATGACTTTGGAATCACAGTGTACTGTATGCATTCAAGTAGCCTTAGCGTTGTAATAGGTCATTTGTAACTGTGACAGCTTTTGAATTGAATAAGGCAGTGTTTCCTGGAGTGTAAGTAAGTAGTCTGTGTTCAATTCATCATCATTGACTCAATACCCTTAAGGATAGGAGGGACATATCATAAAGGGAGAAAAACAGATTATTAAGACTAGCTTCTAAACGACCAGCTCATGCCACTGCTAAAGAACGATTGCTATCCAACTTGATTCCCCACCTTGCCTTAAGTAGGCCTACCAAAACAAGGTTGTGTGTCAAACAGTTGAGTTGAGTTAAACATGGCATATTCGTATGGCACATTTAAACAAAAATACACTTCTGCATTAAAACTGTGATTTAAAGCAAGGGCAGCATTTATGAAAAATAAACATTTTATTGGTTCCAGTACTGTAGAGTAGAAAAATGACGTCCTTCTGCGCAAGAGGTATATTTGAAACGTAAGCAAATTTGCAGCAAGACCACAAGATAGGACTGCCAACTGTTGTCTAGTGTTCCGAATGTTGACAATGTTCAATGCCTGGGGTAATGTGAAATAAACTACAATATAAACAGCAACCTGATGATCGACAATACAAACAAACATTCATGACTAACATGTATGATACATACTGTAAGTATTTGATGCAATTTACAGTATACAACAATATTGAGCATTGCTGTTTTTTCAGAGTAGATGAGCCAGATCAGTTTGCTCTTCGGTAATATTGATCTGTGAATAAAATTAAATATCATTCACGATTGCATGTACACCAGTTGCTCCTTAATTGATATTTGTGGATTTAAATGTTTCTAGATAAGCTGCATGGTTTTGTGACTCCAGAGTTAAAAATCATTTATATAACCATTTAAAAAAGTAAGGAGGGTGTTCCACACATTTATTTGCAAAACTAATATTGAAAATAAAATAAGCATCTCTATTGATCAACAGTAGCTCCCTGTGGATATGGAAATATACTGTATGCTTATCTACAAATGGTCAAAAACCCTGTACGTCATTTTTCAGTTAGTTTGAAAATGCCTCTTTTGCCTCATTTCATACCCATTCATAACACACTAGTGCAAAATTTGTGCGATAAAGTTTTTCAACACAACAGCTGAGCGAGTTTCTAGATTAGATAGCCATGTTCTCCTGCGAGACAGTTGTAGTTTATAGCATATGTTCCCTTTATTGGAGAAGTCTGGCAACACGTTCAAAGTTGCTTCCTCCTTTGTGGTACATCTTCACTGAAGAAAACACTTTTTTATCAACAATTATGTGGCTTTTCAAGACACTTTAGTATTTCCCCAAGGAGGGCCTTTGGGGGGGAAAAAAGACAGAAAAAAAGAAAACCGGAGAATGAAAACAACTTTCATCCTGCAAAGAGCCATAAAAGGCAGAACTCCTTGATCCTAGAGATAATCGTCTCTGCTTTATTTTCTTGGCCACATACATGATCTCTGCTCCATAGAACACCAATAGTTGTCGTTTTATTTTGTGGTGGCAAGTCCATATAAAATTGTCATTGATTTTAAATGGTGTATTTTATCTTCTCCACAGAGAGGTTATAACGTGATGAGTTCAAAGAAATATTGGCATCTGTCGAAAAATAAGATACTGCTTACCACAAGAGGTATGGCTGTAAAAGCCAGTCCAATGTCGGTGATAAGAGGGCTATACTACTGTGCAGACTGTGTTCAGAGTTGTATCAAACCTCACAGCTTTCGCCTCCGTGGGTTTCATGTTTGTGTCATACATAGGGTTTTCAAACGACGCTTGTCCATTGGTGCTTTCATGACCGGTATAGCCATTGTATTGAACTTTTGGTCTTGTTCTGAAAAGTGAGCAAATAAAACGTATTAGCACATTTACGTTATTTTAATAACTCTACTAGCTATGACAGTTTTTTTTTTTTTTACTTTTCAGACAAATGTGACTTTGTTTTATGAAGGGATGTTAAGGTATAGCAAAAAGTGCAATGATGAAGCAGAAACTCTTTCCCACTTGAGGAATGTCTGTAGATATTGTTATTGCATTTTCAAATATACCAAATAAGAATACAGAAAACCCATAGCTAAGGAACATATGTATCAGCCCTCATTTGATCCAGAATACACATTTACCATGGTACACCATATCACCTCCTTTTACTTGAAAGAGGAGACTAGGGCGTCCTACTCAAAGCCCACTGAGCTGATTTGAAGTAAAACGTTTTTTATTTTACCTTTATTTAACCAGGCAAGTCAGTTAAGAACAAATTCTTATTTTCAATGACGGCCTAGGAACAGTGGGTTAACTGCCTGTTCAGGGGCAGAACGACAGATTTGTACCTTGTCAGCTCGGGGACATGAACTTGCAACCTTTCGGTTACTAGTCCAACACTAACCACTAGGCTACCCTGCCACCCCTTGTGGCTAATGTAAATACCTTGATTCCACCCAGGAGCATTTTGTAAGCCTTTACTTCAAATCAAATCAAAGTGTATTGGTCGCATACACATATGTTATCACGGGTGAAATAAAATGCTTATGTTCCTAGCTCCAACAGTGCAGTAAACGTAATGGTCCCTCCATTACCTTACAAATCTTACTAAGTCAGACAAATGCAGGTTTAGTGACTACCTGGAGGGTTTAGTGTCTTCTATTTAAACTTTGTGTGGATATATAAAGTCCATGACCTAATCCTACATCAAGGCATTGTTAAAGCAGGATCTATCTGCATGTGTGGACAATACCTCTGCATTTTCAAAAACACGTTTCCAAAGCCTTACAAAGTCTCTGTGGGAGTATGAATGACAGAGTACAGATGTTACAGATCTTAATTTGAGCCAGTTTGCTACAGAAGGAAAATAATCCTTCTGCAACTATGTGGATTATAATTTATTTACATTTTTGTAGAGGTTGATACTTTTTCTGTAAGGGAAAATCAAGTTTCAAACTTCAAACTTCCTTTTTAAACCCCAAATACACTATAAATTAAAATTTTCCTGCATTGCAGGAAGTTATCCTGCAATGGGGTGATCAAATTAAGATCCTATATATGTAAGTAGTAATAAAGCCTTGTGGCTAAACATGTATAATATGGAAATGCAAAATTCTATACAGAGAGAAAGAAATATTGTAACTATCAAAACAGACTGATCCTAGATGATGCTATTATAACATTGTCAAAAGACAGTATTCAAAATCTGACATTTATGGGTTTGTAGCATTTGGCATACAAAATGAGTGAAATGTTAATAAAAGTATACATTTTCTTTATCTATGTGAATATGAAGATACTTTCTAAGCGTGGTTCTGTATTAATGTTAAAACACAATACTTCAAAACTCCCCTCCAGTAAATATAACAGTCAAAAACAAATGGATTCTCATGATAGCTTATAGGCAAATGATCACAAAAAAAAACAAATAAGAACAACATTCAGTCGGTTGAAATATGCTGACAGAGAGATGACAATATGAGATCAAAGAGCACATCTTTTTCATTTTAGCCCAGCAAATAAAAAAACGATTTTTTTTTTCACTAAATGAAAAAAGTATAAGACGATAATGACGATGTGAAAGTAGGAATTGTTGCGTATAGTGATTTAGTTTCTTATGTCTTACCTGCCGCCCGCCCTGATTACGTCTTTGGGTCTCTCATTGTCATCAGTGTCTTGTGAAAGTACCCTGCCAATTTTTCATGTACTTTAATATTGGGTCATTTCCATTTTATCTGACAATAATGTCACATACTTTATTTATTTTGTTTGTTCAGTTAGCTTTGGAAAACGCCAATGCAAATGTATTGTAATCATTTTGTTTCGTACTCATCTAACATTGGATTTTGTTATGTAACGATCTATCAACTGAAACTTTTAGGGATCACTCATCGTTGGCACAGGAGTTTCCCATAACTTATAAGAGACTACGGTGCTTAACATCCAAGCATATATGGACAAACATCTCCAATGCAGGTTACCAAGACATCCAATAGCCGGCACTCCTTACCTGTGTTTGTAGAGGTAAAATGCAACCCCTGACAGAATAAGGGCAAAGAATGGCACTAGTATGGCAGCTGCTACTGAACTGCTGTTGGTGCCATAGTATGGAGGATTTGATGGCTCCAGGTCTGTTGTAAAGAGACCTAATAAAGAAACATAACAGTACAACCATTCTTGTCAAACTTCTTAAAGTAACTTGTGTAAAAGCAATGGTATCAGGAAGTAAAAGGTAACTGTGCATATAGTTTTTGTTTATTACTAAGATTATACAATGATTGTACCTCCTCTTGTTAGTACAAATCTCCCAAAGTCCTTGCTTTGAATATGACCCTGGTAAACAAAGGTTTTCTTGTCAGACTCTGCGGTCACCTAAACCAACACAAAAGAGGGGGAAAATCTGACTTTTGCTGATTTTTCAGGGCATACAGTAGTTGAAATGCAGAACCATTACACAGCTATCGCTATTACCCATTCACCTCATATCCCTCCTTTGTCCTCATGCAGCTTATCACTGTCTCTATCGCCTTTGAAGTGACTAACTGCTATAGTGTTCACAAGAACATATCTTCTTTGAACTTACAAAAGAGGGCTACAGTCAAGTAATATCTTCAACAGACACATTTGAATTCAAATAATTTTAGGCCATTAGGCCATACAATTTTAAGTTGCAGTGTCTTGTGTTGGTTATGGTAGACAGAACCTAATGCCAGAGCTGCATATTGATGAATGACAGTCTGCAGATGTTACAACCTCATGAACTAGATGTACAGCATTTGCAGAAAACTGAGCGGAGAGAATATGGTAGGTAAAGGAGACAAACTATTGTTGTGTTTCCTGATTAGGTTGGAAGTCCATCATTTGGCCCTTTATTGATCATTTAATTCAAATAAAAGACTCACGTAGCCATCCATTGCCCAGTTGTCATTCTTGAATTTACTGAAATGATGCTCTGTTGGACCACGTATCTGGTAAACCTTCAGCAGCAAATGGTTTTCCTCCTTCTTGTACGTTCCTGAAAACAAAGGAAATTGGGTTATCGGTTGGTGTTTACTGTTGTAATGTTGACTTCAACTGTAATATTTGCCTAATCAAATAATGTCAGCGTTAACATGTGTGTTGTGATTTACCAGCAAGTTTAAGCTGCACTCTGCTCTGATCCAGAAGTGTGACATTGACTCTACTTGTTGTCGCATTGAATCCATTTACAGTAATAGTGGCAACTTCTCTTGCTCCAAGGTACTCATAGAACCCGGTCCAGCCAAAGTTTAAAGAAAACACATCTACAGGAACTGAAGGAAAGAAAGACTCATGTTATACTGTATGATCAGAACAAAATAAGGTACTTTTGCGTTATCCATCGCCTGTCTGTACAGCCATCATTATGAGAAACCTCAGACGTACAGTTAGCACAATACGTGTTACATTGAATGGACATGCATTTGAACATGAACAAAATGACTCAGAGGAGATAAACATACCACCAATCTTGTTTTTCTGAACATCTGACTCCACTCCTTTTTTACCATTTATTTTGGGCCCAACTGAAAGACGGAAGAAATAATTGACTACATGACATTTTATGGATGTGACCTACTCACTGCCAGTTGCTGCTTGTAGCCGTGTAATGACAACATTTTTTTTGGTCTACATTTTACCAGAGCGATTCAGACTTGATGATTGCTGAAATGTTGTATACTCAATTACCTAGATATTCTCAGCTAGCACAGGGCACACAGCAAATTAACTACTGTGTTGAATACCAATGTATGAGGGAAAATATGATTGACACATACAAGTAGCAGATTAACTGCTAATCTAAGTATATGGCCTGCAGTACAATTTATTCTCCTCAGGTTGTGAATGGTTCACAGGAAATAGCTACATTTGAATAATAGGCACATTCCAGTGCATAAGTATACCTTTGCAGACAGGTGGCTTTCCAGACCACTTTCCATCAGGTTTACATGTCCTGTGCTCAGATCCGCCGGCCAGAAAGAATCCGTCCTGACATGTATAAATCAAAGTATAGCCCAGAGTTGGTAGATCAATAGCCTTCACGTCAATGTTAGACAGCGTCTCGGGCTGTCTGCAGGCATGGGCTGCAAAAAAAAGAATGAACGAAGAAAAAACATGGTAAAACACAATAAATTCACTCTACCACTGACCAGGATTACCAGTCAGAATACAGCAGCCCCACACCCACACCAGTATCATGGAGTTATGTAGAGATCAAGCGATCCTATCAGGAGCAAACATATAAAACAAGGCCAGAGTGGTACCATCCATCTGTAACATAATATATGAACTCAGTCTTCGCACTTTCCTGTCGTCAACTTAAGCCTCCCCATTCCCAAGCCTCTGACAGTGAAGCCGCTTCATGTGGAGGAGACGCCTGAAGAATTTTGTGGGTATGCTGTCAAAAATCGCCCACTGATTTACCACTCACATACGAACAGCTTAAACTTGGCAAACTTTATCTATTCTTTGCTGAGGGCAGCAATCCCTACTTAACTTCCATGACTCATACTGCCCTTTCTCAAATGTCCATTCCCTTTTGACAGTCCCACAATGGCTTCTACGTTGTGATCTTTCTTTTAATCCATATATACAGCTCAAGACCTGTAATCCTTAGTTATTAAGGAGAGAGATGGAGAACATGACACTGCCATTGGGAGGGTAGTGATCTGGAATGCAGTAAATGAAAGGGTTACATGTGCTAAACCAATGCTCTACTCCCTTTGGCTGTCATACCGCACTCTACACCGCCTGTGTCTCTACCTTTACTCATTAACAAGTCAACGCTAAGAAAATGTACACCTGGTGGATAAATAAATAACTTTTCCCTGTTTTCTTGACAATGTCTTGTCACAAAAACAAATCTTTCCAAAAATACTTACCGATACATTCTGGTTGCACACCACTCCATGTCAAATTTTCCAGACAGGTTCTTGTCGTAGATCCCAGTATGTGGTAGTTTTTACGGCATTTGAAGGAGATTTTGCTTCCAGCCTGAAACAGAAGAAGACTCATTACTATAAATTGTCTAAGAACAACCAGATAATTGCTTTGACTGACCAGAAGACTATTTTAACAAATTATCTGAGCACAAATGACAAGTGCCTTGCAAAAGCATTCATTGCCCTTGTCGTTTTTCCAATTACAATCTGTAATTTAAATGGATTTTTAGTTGGATTTCATGTAATGAATATACACAAAATAATCTAAATTGGCGAAGTGAAAAAAAAAGAAAAAAAAACCTGAACTGGTGCGTGAATATTTATTGACCCCCTTTGCTATGAAGCCCCTAAATAAGATCTGGTGCAACCAATTACCTTCAGAAGTCACATAATTAGTTAAATAAAGTCCACCTGTGTACAATCTGAGTGTCACATGATCTCAGTACGCACAGACACACACACACACACACACACACACACACACACACACACACACACACACACACACACACACACACACACACACACACACACACACACACACACACACACACACACACACACACACACACGTGTTCTGAAAGGCCCCAGAGTCTGCAACACCACTAAGCAAGGGGAACCATGAAGACCAAGGAGCTCTCCAAACAAGTCAGGGACAAAGTTGTGGAGAAGTATAGATCAGGGTTGGGTTATAAAAACATATTTGAAACTTTGAACATCCAATGGAGCACCATTAAATCCATTATAAAATAATTGAAAGAATATGGCAACAAGTCTGCCAAGAGAGGGACCCCCACCAGAACTCACAGACCACGCAAGGAGGGCATTAATCAGAGAGGCAACAAAAAGACCAAAGATAACCCTGAAGGAGCTGCAAAGCTCAACAGCAGAGATTGGAGTATCTGTCCATAGGCCCACTAAGCCGGTGTGGCAGGTAGCCTAGTGGTTAGAGTGTTGGGCCAGTAACCGAAAGGTTGCTAGGTCGAATCCCCAAGCTGACAAGGTAAAAATTTGAGGTTCTGCACCTGAACACGGCAGTTAACCCATTGTTCCTAGGCCGTCATTGTAAATTAGAATTTGTTTTTAAACTGACTTACCTAGTTAAATAAAGGCTACATTTTATAAATATTTTTTTTAAAGCCGTACACTCCACAGAGCTGGGCTTTATGGAAGAGTGGCCAGAAAAAAGCCATTGCTTAAAGAAAAAAATTAACAGACACGATTGGTGTTTGCCAAAAGGCATGTGAGAGACTCCCCAAACATATGGAAGAAGGTACTCTGGTCAGATAAGACTAAAATGTAGCTTTTTGGCCATCAAGGAAAATGCATCATGCTGTGGGGATGTTATTCCATCGGCAGAGACTGGGAAACTGAATTGAAGGAATGATGGATGGAGCTAAATACAGGGAAATTCTTGAGGGAAACCTGTTTCAGTCTTCCAGAGATTTGAGACTGGGACAGAGGTTCACCTTTAAGCAGGACAATGACCCTAAGCATACTGCTAAAGCAACACTTGAGTGGTTTAAGGGGGAACACTTAAATGTCTTGGAATGGCCTTGTCAAAGCCCAGACCTCAATCAAATTGAGAATCCTCATTTGCACTATTGGTTAGAGCCTGTAAGTAAGCATTTCACTGTAAGGTCTACTACACCTGTTGTATTCGGCGCATGTGACAAATAAACTTTGATTTGAATCTGTGGTATGACTTAAAGATTGCTGTACACCAGCGGAACCCATCCAACTTGAAGGAGCTGGAGCATGACTTTAAGAATGGGCAAAAATCCCAGTGGCTAGATGTGCCAAGCTTATAGAGACAAACCCCAAGAGACTTGCAGCTGTAATTGCAGCAAAAGGTGGCTCTACAAACTATTGATTTTTTTTTGGGGGGGGGGGGGGGATGAATAGTCATGCACGCTCAAGTTCTGTTTCTTTGTCTTATTTCTTGTATGTTTCACAATAAAAAATATTTTGCATCTTCAAAGCGGTAGGCATGTTGTGTAAATCAAATGATACAACCCCCCCAAAACTCTATCTTTCACAAGCCACTGTACAGTATGTTTACCCACAATTTGACATTGGTAGAAATAAGGACCTTACCTCAAATCCTTGGGATGTGACTGGTATCCCATAAGATGGCGTTCCAGGGTCTCTGCATGTGTTATATGCAGGATCTAAAGAAAAATACATGTTTAGCTCACTGCCGAACAACATAATCATCATCACTGTAGAAAATAAGCAAACACTTAACTACATGACACAACACCACTACAGACTACACCACAACATACCACACCACAACTAAGGCAGCAGACAGTGGTGTAAAGTACTTAAATAAAAATAAGTACTACTTAAGTAATTTTGTACTTAATTATTTATATGTTTGACTACTTTCACTTTTATTCACTACATTCTTTTAAGAAAATATTTTACTTTTTACTCCATATATTTTCCTTAACACCCCAAAGTACTCGTTATATTTTGAATGCTTAGCAGGACAGGAAAATGGTTCAATTTATGCACTTAACAGAACATCCCTGGACATCGCTACTAACTCTGATCTGGCAGACTCACTAAACACACATGCTTCTTTTGTAAATGATGTTGGAATGTTGGAGTGTGCCTCTGGCTATCTGTAAATTAAAAAATAATAAGAAAATGGTGCTGTCTGGTTTGCTTAATATAAGGAATTTGAAAATGATTTACACTTTTACAACTTAAGTTTATTTTAAATCAAATACTTTTAGACTTTTCCTCAAGAATTTCCCTGGGTGACTTTTCCCTTTACTTGAGTCATGTTCTTTTAAGGTATGAATGGGCAGGACAACCCACCTATACATGAGGGATGTATTCCACTCCAAGTTCCATCAATCTGACACACTCTCCTGGATGATCCGACCAGGATGTTGGGGTCCCTACAGTAGAAGGTGACCTCTGACCTGTAGGTGAACTGTTTGCCCTCAGCATAACCCTCTGCTGGGGTGCCTGGGTCTCCACACAGCACAGCTAGGCGCAACAAAGCACAGAGACCATTACTCAAATCACACACTTCACATCACACACATCCCCCAGGTTACGTGGGTTTCAGAATCTATATTTACAATTTTTCATAGGCATGATGATCACAACGTTTAATATAGGCACTACTGACCAGCTAATCATTCATAACATGGCTCTTGGAATTAGGTGAAAAAATATATTGTTGTGAGGAACAGAAAGCACCATAGCTAAACTAGACCTGCTAACCCCTACTGTATAATAGATAATACAATGGTTTCAAGATGCTTTTTCATAATAGGACCTTCATGTTTGTGAAATGCCCCACATAAATGTTCCACAAAGAGTTTAGCAGGGGAAGTCACTCAGACCCGTTTCAGACCCACAGCATGAGAAGTTGTTATTACAGAGTGTGTTCTCCTGCAGGCTTTCCATGACAACCCACTTTCCATGACAACCCACTCTGTGCATGGAATTTCAGAACATTCTGGCAGTACTTCTGACACCGTGTCAGGAGCTTATGATCAAGGCCTGCAGGCTGCAGCAGCAGACTCCGTCCATGTACCTTGTAATGCTCATGTTATGGGCAGCCCTAGCTGCGGATACTTGAGGGATCAATTTAGGAAATGTTGACATTTTTTTTGCATCTGTCACAACAGTTTCCCAACCTGTCAAATCTGGCATTTCACAGAGGATTTAGCCGGGTCATGCACCCCCCAGCGGCACTACTTTAACAGGGCTATAGGAAGGATAAGTAGGCCAGGTGTGCACATTTAATTTGCTTTAAACTGATAGGCACTGCTTTCGTCAGTTTGATGCATCTACCATAAAATATTTTTTTATACAAACATAGCAATAGGTAAACACTGCTAAGCTTTGATGACACTGCCATTGCACTAAAGTTTAGATCAAGTGCTCAGATTATCAGTCTTAAAGGGACTTGATTTTAACTTACGAAGACATTGAGGGATTTCCCCTCGCCATGTGCCGTTCCCCTCACATGAAACGATTCCAGGGCTGGATAGCTGGTACCCATCGAAGCAGCTATAGATGACGCTGGAGCCCCACTGCAAGTCTGACCCCTCAACCTTCCCATTGTGAACAGCCGGAGGACGGCCACACATGATCACTGATGTGGGGGACAAAACAATATCATCAGGACGGATGTAATGATTTTTAGTGAGTAAGTACTGCATGTTAACTGAAAACATATGTTTTAATGTGCTAGAAAGGAATGGATGATTTATCGCGGTTCATATCCTCTTTGATGATCATATTCTGTCTCCCACAAGGAGAAAGTGTTTTCATATGCTTATTATTGGCAAGTAATATAGTTCATTGGGAAGTGGAAGTCCCATTAATCACAATACATATCCAATATGGACTGTGTATCTGTTTTCGATTATATGCAGGGCATTGCACTGTTATTTCCCATTGAGACGATAACATATTCTAACTCTAAAAAAAATCATTGCAAATGCTGTGGTATTGGATGTCTATTCTGTAAAAATAGGAACTTCTGGCATATTAAACCGTATTCACCCACAGGATTGCAATTGGTCTATAACCACATGTCTGGTAAATCGCTACTGTGGGAAATTATATGTGAAGTGCACACACATTCACTCTCTGCCTGTCAATCTGCTTGGGAGGAGACTTCCCTGCTCTATGCTTGTCTGCATTGCACCACTAACTGGATGCATCGTTTTCTCCACACGTTTCAAGTCTGACATCTGATAGCACAGATCCTACACATTTCATGGATAACATCCCTTCAGTCTGTGTAAGTGAATAATTTGTGCTTGCTGTGCCAAAAAAGGTAGAGAAACTACTCCAAACAAGATCAAAAAACTTTGAGTTCTTTGATCTCAGAGTGCTTGAAATTCTGGAGTGTTGTGATATCTGTACTATATTTCTCTGGTTGCTTCTCATATCAGATCTCAGTAAAGAAATGAAAGTAGAAATGTTTGTTTCTTTGTAAGCCAACGACAAGTATTATTGAGTCATAACCAAAGTTGAATTACCTTTACAGTAAGGCTTGGTTTGGTTCCAAGACCCGTTCTTGGTGCAGAGGAGCACAGACGTACCGACAGTGTCCATGACGTGTCCTGGGTTACAGTGGTACTGAACAGTCTTGTTGAAGGTGAACTCATTTCCTACGTAAATCCCATTGGCAACAGGACCTGGATCTCCACAGCTGATCACTGTTGATTTGGTAAAACATTTGTACATGTAGTACTATATAAGCATAATCAAAAGCAAAGCATGGCATGTAGCATATAAGATTAGGTGTATTGCGTCCATGTCTCATGGTCTAGGTTGAATGAATACAAGATGCGTGTTAAACGATCCCACTGTAGAGCTCCTACAGTCCACAGCACAGTATACCTGTGCAGTCTAGGGCAGAGCCGGTCCAGGTGCCATTGGTGGTGCAGTGGCGAGTGGTGAGACCCGAGGTCTCATATCCTTCCCAGCAGGCATATGCCACGGAGCTTGAAAACACTATTCCATCACTGAAGACAATCTTCCCGTAGGCAGGAGTACCTGGATTTCCACACGAAATAGCTGAGAAAAAACAACAAATAGATAAACATAAAAAAACTGGAACATTCATCAAGGTAAATTTAAGGTAAATAAACCATAAATTAATTGTCACTTGCAATCATGAAAGTACTACTCTTGCCTATTGATGAAAGGAAATGTGTATATAATTTATATATTTTTTTATTTAACCTTTCTTTAACTCAGTTAAGAACAAATTATTATTTACAATGACGGGCTACCGGCGAACAGTTAACTGCCTTGTTCACGGGCAGAACAACAGAGTTTTACCTTGTCAGCTTTAATTAAACATTTTTTGCCTTTAATCTACAGAGTATCCTATTGCAGCCTTAGAGTTACTTTCGGTTACTGGCCCAACACTCTAACCACTAGGCTACCTGCCTCCCCATAATAAGTCCAACCTTTCTTCAGTACAATATATTTTACAGATGCTGGCCAAGCAGATCAACTTAATTGTAATCTAACAGAAACAAGATATTAAAATAAAAGACCTATTGATTTGATCCAATTAGTTCAAGCTTTTTAAGGAAATGCCTTTTGTCAGTGATTTGAAGTGGCATTTTAGAAGACGGTAATAAATGAAATGGGATCCTCGCTCTCATAGATATCGGCTTTAAAAACCAATTAGGTTAATTGGGAACAACAAGGCTATTCCATAAATAATGAGGCATCGGGGACATATTCACAAACAAATAACCACATGACTCACATGAATAGAGCTTTTACTCACACAGCCTGCTTAAAGAGATTGTCTGGTACTTTTGTATACTTTTTAACCAATAGTTCTGAAAGTAGCGCTCACAAGCTAAAAGTGGTCCCCAAAAATCACATACGTCACATATGCGCACCACGTCATTGCGTGTGTGTGAATCTTGCTAGCTGTCACTCAAATGGTGAGGGGCTAAAGCACATTGGTTGAACTTGAATTGCTAGGGGGCTGGCCCACATGGGGTAAAATGTAGGGAAATCAGATTCCAGAAAAACGGTTGTTTTTTAATTAGGGATTTCTTGGTTAATTGAGGTAAGACAGTAATTCTGCTCATAGGTTATGCATGTATGAACTACACATTGACACATCCAGCCCAAGGCAGGACATTTCAAAAATATTTAGTAGTCACCAAAGTTCCAGAGGATGTCTTTAAATACTCTCAATAGGGCTTAAGCATTTTCATCTTTGTTTACAGAAGGGGAGAACTAACAGCATGGGAATCTTCAGAGGCCATTCATCAAAGAGGGATCAGGCAAAGCGTGACATCAGTTGTGAGGAAACATACTCTCCGCTTTCCCCCATGTGAAACTGAATGGCAAATGTACACAAATGCTGATCTCAAAAAAGTAATGAATGCTTTTGATTACAGTGGGAATCTCCGGGGCATATGCTACAGTGCTAGCTCTGAGTATTTATGTCTCAATTAGGGTTGATGGAGCACATACTCATTAGCTCAAGTCATAGAATAGCTAAATAGCTGAACATTTAAAGAGATTGAATGGGATCTTAAGCACTAATAAATTCATAACATATTGGAATTCATAAGATATCATACGATCTGCAGGACTTTTTTATTTTATTTTTTTACAGGACGTAACATACTGTATCATATGAAATGGATGACATTGCAAACAATTGTGCACAATTTTCGGGGACCCGTTTTGGCTCGTGAGCACTACTTTCAAAACTACTACCTAAAATTATACAAATCCTCTATAGCATCACTTTAAGAGCAGTAAACTTAATTATTCATTAATCTTGATAAGAATGATTAGTATTATCTGTGTAGACATAATAACACTCCAAGGCTGCAATAGGATACTCTGTAGATTAAAGGCAAAGAAATTACATTAAAATAAAATCCCCTGGTACAGCTTCCCTTAACAATGTAACCATTTACAAATAGAAAACAACTGGTCCAATAAAGAGTTTATGAAGTCCCTCAGGGAGACCGCTGTGGCCATATGTATTTCCTGACTCAAAGTAATTATTTCCCAAGTCACAGGCGTCTTGTGATCTCCCTGTGCACAAGAATTTGCATTTCATACTTGGGCACAGCATTATTTGTATCACATAAATAGTGCGCAGCATTCCACTTTAAATCTCCCAAGCAGTGATCCATCTCAACTCCCTTATAACAACCGTTAAACCATCCTCAATCATGAATGGTCTCTAAATAATGCAACTCTATTGATCTCCTGTAAGCAATCTGCAGGCTTATCTCACTGTGTACTGTGTTGCCGTGAAGACTAAATAAATAAGATTAATAATACATTTATAAATATAGAAATGCACAAAAAAACTGACCAATTGATGAAAATAAAAACAAGAAGGAAGTAAATGGAGTAAATCAACAAGGTCCAACTTTGACTCACCAAGTTCTGAGCAAACAAAACAAATAAATAAATAATAAATATAGTTGAAGTCGGAAGTTTACATACACTTAGGTTGGAGTCATGAAAACAAATTTTTCAACCACTCCACAAATTCCTTGTTAACAAACTGTAGTTTTGGCAAGTCGGTTAGGACATCTATTTTGTGCATGACACAAGTAATTTTTCCAACAATTGTTTACAGAACGATTATTTCACTTTTAATTCATTATATCACAATACCAGTGGGACAGAAGTTTACATACATTAAGTTGACAGTGCCTTTAAACAGCTTGGAAAATTCTCAAAATTTATGTCATGGCTTTAGAAGCTTCTGATAGGCTAATTACATTTACATTACATTTAAGTCATTTAGCAGACGCTCTTATCCAGAGCGACTTACAAATTGGTGAATTCACCTTCTCACATCCAGTGGAACAGCCACTTTACAATAGTGCATCTAAATCATTTAAGGGGGGGTGAGAAGGATTACTTATCCTATCCTAGGTATTCCTTGAAGAGGTGGGGTTTCAGGTGTCTCCGGAAGGTGGTGATTGACTCCGCTGTCCTGGCGTCGTGAGGGAGTTTGTTCCACCATTGGGGGGCCAGAGCAGCGAACAGTTTTGACTGGGCTGAGCGGGAACTGTACTTCCTCAGTGGTAGGGAGGCGAGCAGGCCAGAGGTGGATGAACGCAGTGCCCTTGTTTGGGTGTAGGGCCTGATCAGAGCCTGGAGGTACTGCGGTGCCGTTCCCCTCACAGCTCCGTAGGCAAGCACCATGGTCTTGTAGCGGATGCGAGCTTCAACTGGAATTGACATCATTTGAGTCATTTGGAGGTGTAACTGTGGATGTATTTCAAGGCCTACCTTCAAACTCAGTGCCTCTTTGCTAGACATCATGGGAAAATCAAATGAAATCAGCAGAAACCTCAGAAAGAAAAATTGTAGACCACCACAAGTCTGGTTCATCCTTGAGAGCAATTTCCAAATGCCTGAAGGCACCACGTTCATCTGTACAAACAATAGTACGCAAATATAAACACCATTGGACCATGCAGCCGTCATACCGTTCAGGAAGGAGACGCGTTCTGTCTCCTAGAGATGAACGTACTTTGGTGCGAAAAGTGCAAATCAATTCCAGAACAACAGCAAAGAACCTTGCAAAGATGCTGGAGGAAACAGATACAAAGGTCTCCATATCCACAGTAAAACGAGTCCTATAATCGACATAACTTGAAAGGCCGCTCAGCAAGGAACAAGCCACTGCTCCAAAACCGCCATAAAAAAGCCAGACTACGGTTTGCAACTGCACATGGGGACAAAGATCGTACTTTTTGGAAAAATGTCCTCTGGTCTGATGAAACAAAAATAGAACTGTTTGGCCATAATGACCATTGTTATGTTTGGAGGAAAAAGGGGGAGGCTTGCAATCCCAACCGTGAAGCACAGGGGTGGCAGCATCATGTTGTGGGGGTGCTTTGCTGCAGGAGGGACTGGTGCACTTCACAAAATAGATGGCTTCATGAGGAGGAAAATTTGGTGGATATATTGAAGCAACATCTTAAGACATCAGTCAGGAAGTTAAAGCTTGGTCACAAATGGGTCTTCGAAATGGACATTGACCCTAAGCATACTTACAAAGTTGTGGCAAAATGGCTTAAGTACAACAAAGTCAAGGTATTGGAGTGGCCATCACAAAGCCCTGACCACAATCCTGTAGAAAATGTGTGGGAAGAACTGAAAAAGCAGGTGTGAGCAAGGAGGCCTACAAACCTGACTCAGTTACACCAGCTCTGTCAGGAGGAATGGGCCAAAATTCACCCAACTTATTGTGGGAAGCTTGTGGAAGGCTACCCAAAATATTTGACCCAAGTTAAACAATTTAAAGGCAACGCTACCAAATACTAATTGAGTGCATGTAAACTTCCGACCCACTGGGAATGTGATGAAAGTAATAAAAGCGGAAATAAAAGTGGACATTAAAATAAAGTGTTCATCCTAACTGACCTAAGACAGGGAATTTTTACTAGGATTAAATATCAGGAATTGTGAAACACTGAGTTTAAATGTATTTGGCTAAGTATTTATGTATTTATAAATATATCAACAGTACCAGTCAAAAGTATTTTTGACTATTGTAGAATAATAGTGGACATCAAAACTATAAAACAACACAAAAAAAGCAAAAAAAAGTGTTAAATAAATCCAAATATATTTTATATTTAAGTTTCTTCAAAGTAGCCACCCTTTG
The DNA here is from genome assembly GCF_036934945.1 of Oncorhynchus masou masou. Taxonomy (NCBI): domain Eukaryota; kingdom Metazoa; phylum Chordata; class Actinopteri; order Salmoniformes; family Salmonidae; genus Oncorhynchus; species Oncorhynchus masou. The sequence goes on from NC_088242.1 coordinate 12,777,517, forward strand.
CCTTGATGACAGCTTTGCACACTCTTGGCAGAGCAAGATGAGCTAAAATCTAATGAAGGAACATTAGCTAAACTTTTTCAGCGAGTTGCCAGTCAAAATTGCACTGATAAACGATAGGGAATAGCCTGCTTCCCCTTCTGCCGCTTGCCTGCCAATGCATGCGTTGTCCCAACCAAGCACCCAAGCTTACTGGCTAATGTTGGCTAGCTTGCTAACTAGCTACTTCCAGACACAAATGGGAGAACACATGACTGACCCATTTTACTCGCCGTAGCAGAGCTAGTAAGGCTGTTTACATGTTATATAGAGCATTCGTGACTAACTTTTACGTTTTGTCTATTGACACCGGTCATATTCTGCACCCAAAATATTGAGTCATTGAAACTGAAACAGTGCTTCCGGAATGGAGGCAGCAAACAATGTGCCAGGCCAGCTGTGATTCGCAAACTGATTGCTATATGTTTTGGACTGCCATGAAATGTACGGTATTGGTCAATTATATTAATGCATTGAACTGCATCCATCTATTCTCCAACAATGCCTTAGTGTACGTCATGGAATGTTGAGTCAAATATAACCTATAAAGTTGGTTTTGTAGCATAAACTGGGAATTGTATATTTTTTGACTGAAATTATGATTGTCTGTCGGTTTCATATCTGCAAAGTAGTTAAAACACTGTCAGTTCCACTTTAAATTACTAGAGGGGTTATGTCATAAACCCTAAAAGTTCCAGAATGGTTGAAAATGGCAGCCAATTGGTCAGGGAGAAATCAAGACCAGTCTAATGTGAATGAATGGCAGTAGAGGCATTATCCTGATTTTACTAGTGCAGGAAAATAAAAGGAAGGCATGTGATATATCAGAAATTGTATAATAGAATTATCGTTGAAATATTCCTATAATTATACAGTAATACAATTATACATATTGTTTATACAGGTTTTTCACTAATATTCTGTGTAAATAGCCTCCAAAATATGTAAACAGATCATAAATGTCAACATTTGTGTTTTCTTGAAAAGCTGCGAGTGCTATTATACGATACAACATCAGAAGTCTACTTGTTGCATTTACAACTTGTCTAAGTCCTGTCATCAACTGATTTCAACCAGTGTATGGCTGTGCATTCACTGCATTGTTTGAATAAAATGTTGGCATATTGTCAGTTAATTTGAAAAAATGCATGGAATCCTTCCTTTGGTTAGCTAGCTAACAAATATACAGTGTATATACATTATTCAAATTCATTATTTTACACAATATCTTATCACACCACTGGCAAACCACAATTGACCAACACCCTGACCAAAATGGCTGACCTTTATCCCATCATAACAAGGTTCATGTCCATTCTACTATTCTAATTCCATGTCCGACCCCATCTAACAGACAACACTGAACACTCATGATAACTGGGTTAAAAATATGACAAACAACAGAGCAGCAAATAACTGAAGAACACAAACAACAACTTAAACACCAAAACACACACAGGAATGAGAAACACAACCTGAAAACAAGGAACCCATAATTACCCAAAATCCTATGGCACAGCTACAATATGCGTTGTGTAGAGAAGGTGAATTCACCAATTTGTAAGTCGCTCTGGATAAGAGCGTCTGCTAAATGACTTAAATGTAAAATGTAAATGTATACAGTACATCATAATCATGGTCATAATAAATTAGATTTGGGCAAATTATTTGAATTTAATTGTGGGATTAAGGAGCTATCAAGCTCAATCAAAGTGATTGGTTAATGAGACACAGTTTAAGACGTACTAAAGACATTAAATACATTTACGTATGATATCTTTATGTCCAAATGAGTCTATTTAAAAGTGAATGATGAGATAATTGAGGGTAAATTTTTATCTTTCTAAAACGTAGAAATATACAGTAGATAAAGCTTCAGGGTTGGAGACAATTCCAGTCAATTCAGGAAGTACACTGAAAGTCCAACTCCAATTCTCTTCAATGCTTTTCAATGAGGACATTTTGGAATTTTGTTTACTTTATGAATTGACTAAAATTGAAATGAAATTGACCCCAACCCTGATCGGCTAAGATATACAGTACACCCATACTTGTAACTTTGTACTGGATGTGTGTATGCACATAATTTCATACTTCTTATGAATGTGCCAATAAGCACCTTGGCTTCACTCAAGGTTTCCCATGTCATTTTTCAAATGATGAATTAAACAGAAATAACCCTGGATGCTTCTCTTTTGAATTCCTCCCAACATTGCTGAGCATTAAGGTAATAGACTATAATAGGTGTTGGATGGCGTTATCCTTTCTGAAAACCTGCATTAAAGCAACGATTATCATACAGTACATTACCAGTGGTAGGTGGTCTGTGTAGGACTCCTCACCCTTGCATACATCAAGGAGTCCTAAATTCAGAAGGTTCAATGCAGCAGTTTTTTCTCTCAATTTCCCCAATTACTTTTTGCAGAAGAACTGGTCATTAAGACACTTTTTCAGGGTGGACCATGACACTGCGTTATCAGCCCTCAAAGTTCAAGACAACTGGGAACTTGGGTAAAACAAACTACGAATGGTAAAATAAGTTTGGAACTTTCATCCAACTCAGAATTGTACAGTGCCTTGCAAAAGTAATCATCCCCCTTGGTGTTTTTCCTATTTTGTTGTATTACAACCTGTAATTTAAATGGATTTCTATTTGGATTTCATGTGATGGACATTCACAAAATAGTCCAAATTGGTGAAGTGAAATTTAAAAAAATAACGTGCTGCGTGCATATGTATTCACCCCCTTTGCTATGCAACCCCTAAATAAGATCTGGTGCAACCAATTACCTTCAGAAGTCACATATTTAGTTAAATAAAGTCCACCTGTGTGCAATCTAAGTGTAACATGAGCTCAGTATATATATATATATATATATATGCCCCACACACAGGGGCAAAAAAAGTATTTAGTCAGCCACCAATTGTGCAAGTTCTCCCACTTAAAAAGATGAGAGAGGCCTGTAATTTTCATCATAGGTACACTTCAACTATGACAGGCAAAATGAGAAGAAAAAAAATCCAGAAAATCACATTGTAGGATTTTTAATGAATTTATTTGCAAATTATGGTGGAAAATAAGTATTTGGTCACCTACAAACAAGCAAGATTTCTGGCTCTCACAGACCTGTAACTTCTTCTTTAAGAGGCTCCTCTGTCCTCCACTCGTTACCTGTATTAATGGCACCTGTTTGAACTTGTTATCAGTATAAAAGACACCTGTCCACAACCTCAAACAGTCACACTCCAAACTCCACTATGGCCAAGACCAAAGAGCTGTCAAAGGACACCAGAAACAAAATTGTAGACCTGCACCAGGCTGGGAAGACTGAATCTGCAATAGGTAAGCAGCTTGGTTTGAAGAAATCAACTGTGGGAGCAATTATTAGGAAATGGAATACATACAAGACCACTGATAATCTCCCTCGATCTGGGGCTCCATGCAAGGTCTCACCCCGTGGGGTCAAAATGATTACAAGAACGGTGAGCAAAAATCCCAGAACCACACGGGGGGATCTACTGAATGACCTGCAGAGAGCTGGGACCAAAGTAACAAAGCCTACCATCAGTAACACACTACGCCGCCAGGGACTCAAATCTTGCAGTGCCAGACGTGTCCCCATGCTTAAGCCAGTACATGTCCAGGCCCTTCTGAAGTTTGCTAGAGAGCATTTGGATGATCCAGAAGAAGATTGGAAGAATGTCATATGGTCAGATGAAACCAAAATATAACTTTTTGGTAAAAACTCAACTCGTCGTGTTTGGAGGACAAAGAATGCTGAGTTGAATCCAAAGAACACCATACCTACTGTGAAGCATGGGGGTGGAAACATCATGCTTTGGGGCTGTTTTTCTGCAAAGGGATCAGGACGACTGATCCGTGTAAAGGAAAGAATGAATGGAGCCATGTATTGTGTGATTTTGAGTGAAAACCTCCTTCCATCAGCAAGGGCATTGAAGATGAAACGTGGCTGGGTCTTTCAGCATGACAATGATCCCAAACACACCGCCCGGGCAACGAAGGAGTGGCTTCGTAAGAAGCATTTCAAGGTCCTGGAGTGGCCTAGCCAGTCTCCAGATCTCAACCCCATAGAACATCTTTGGAGGGAGTTGAAAGTCTGTGTTGCCCAGCAACAGCCCCAAAACATCACTGCTCTAGAGGAGATCTGCATGGAGGAATGTGACAAAATACCAGCAACAGTGTGTGAAAACCTTGTGAAGACTTACAGAAAACGTTTGACCTCTGTCATTGCCAACAAAGGGTAGATAAAGTATTGAGACAAACTTTTGTTATTGACCAAATACTTATTTTCCACCATAATTTGCAAATAAATTCATTAAAAATCCTACAATGTGATTTTCTGGATTTTTTTTCTCATTTTGTCTGCCATAGTTGAAGTGTACCTATGATGAAAATTACAAGCCTCTCTCATCTTTTTAAGTGGGAGAACTTGCACAATTTGTGGCTGACTAAATCCTTTTTTGCCCCACTGTGTGTGTATGTATGTATATACAGTGCCTTGCGAAAGTATTCGGCCCCCTTGAACTTTGCGACCTTTTGCCACATTTCAGGCTTCAAACATAAAGATATAAAACTGTATTTTTTGTGAAGAATCAACAACAAGTGGGACACAATCATGAAGTGGAACGACATTTATTGGATATTTCAAACTTTTTTAACAAATCAAAAACTGAAAAATTGGGCGTGCAAAATTATTCAGCCCCCCTAAGTTAATACTTTGTAGCACCACCTTTTGCTGCGATTACAGCTGTAAGTCGCTTGGGGTATGTCTCTATCAGTTTTGCACATCGAGAGACTGAAATTTTTTCCCATTCCTCCTTGCAAAACAGCTCGAGCTCAGTGAGGTTGGATGGAGAGCATTTGTGAACAGCAGTTTTCAGTTCTTTCCACAGATTCTCGATTGGATTCAGGTCTGGACTTTGACTTGGCCATTCTAACACCTGGATATGTTTATTTTTGAACCATTCCATTGTAGATTTTGCTTTATGTTTTGGATCATTGTCTTGTTGGAAGACAAATCTCCGTCCCAGTCTCAGGTCTTTTGCAGACTCCATCAGGTTTTCTTCCAGAGTGGTCCTGTATTTGGCTCCATCCATCTTCCCATCAATTTTAACCATCTTCCCTGTCCCTGCTGAAGAAAAGCAGGCCCAAACGATGATGCTGCCACCACCATGTTTGACAGTGGGTATGGTGTTTTCAGGGTGATGAGCAGTGTTGCTTTTACGCCAAACATAACGTTTTGCATTGTTGCCAAAAAGTTCAATTTTGGTTTCATCTGACCAGAGCACCTTCTTCCACATGTTTGGTGTGTCTCCCAGGTGGCTTGTGGCAAACTTTAAACGACACTTTTTATGGATATCTTTAAGAAATGGCTTTCTTCTTGACACTCTTCCATAAAGGCCAGATTTGTGCAATATACAACTGATTGTTGTCCTATGGACAGAGTCTCCCACCTCAGCTGTAGACCTCTGCAGTTCATCCAGAGTGATCATGGGCCTCTTGGCTGCATCTCTGATCAGTCTTCTCCTTGTATGAGCTGAAAGTTTAGAGGGACGGCCAGGTCTTCGTAGATTTGCAGTGGTCTGATACTCCTTCCATTTCAATATTATCGCTTGCACAGTGCTCCTTGGGATGTTTAAAGCTTGGGAAATCTTTTTGTATCCAAATCCGGCTTTAAACTTCTTCACAACAGTATCTCGGACCTGCCTGGTGTGTTCCTTGTTCTTCATGATGCTCTCTGCGTTTTTAACGGACCTCTGAGACTATCACAGTGCAGGTGCATTTATACGGAGACTTGATTACACACAGGTGGATTGTATTTATCATCATTAGTCATTTAGGTCAACATTGGATCATTCAGAGATCCTCACTGAACTTCTGGAGAGAGTTTGCTGCACTGAAAGTAAAGGGGCTGAATAATCTTGCACGCCCAATTTTTCAGTTTTTGATTTGTTAAAAAAGTTTGAAATATCCAATAAACGTCGTTCCACTTCATGATTGTGTCCCACTTGTTGTTGATTCTTCACAAAAAATACAGTTTTATATCTTTATGTTTGAAGCCTGAAATGTGGCAAAAGGTCGCAAAGTTCAAGGGGGCTGAATACTTTTGCAAGGCACTGTATATATCCGTTCCAAAAGGTGCCAGAGTCTGCAACACCATTAAGCAAGGTCAGGGACAAACTTGTGGAGAAGTGCAGATCAGGATTGGATTATAAAGAAATATCCTAAACTTTGAACATCCCACTGAGCACCATTAAATCCATTATTAAAACATGGAAAGAATATGGCACCACAACAAACCTGCCAAGAGAGGCCCACCCACCAAAACTCACGGACCAGGAAAGGATCCAATGTGGAAAATGTGGAATAGTCAAGGGGTCTGAATACTTTCCGAATGCACCGTATATGGCAGGGGACTCACCATCACAGACTGGTTGGGTGCCACTCCAGGAGCCATTGAGGAGGCAGGTCCTCTCAGCCGAGCCACTCAGGGAGAAGCCGGCTTCACAGGTGAACCTCAGCAGGCTCTTCAGCTGGAACTCGTCCCCCAACCTGGAGCCATGAGGTGGGATTCCAGGGTCACCACACTCCCCGGAACTACCGCCTAATGAAGGAGAGAGAAAATATCCAACGCTCAAACGACCACCCATCACTCACTACAGAAGGTCCATAGGCAGTGCATATCAGTCATTCTAGCCTTGTTTTCTGAGATGGAAATAGTTTTTTCCACACTCCCTTTTAACTTCCATGAAAGGCTACCAAGGCTCTACCCAGAGTGCTTGCTTCCTATAGCTCTCGCTACAAAACTTGAAAACCCCACAGAAACCCCTAGTTTTTTCAGCTGGGGTTGACTTCCCTGAAACCTGTCACTCAGTGTTATTTCTGTCCATTGGAGAGCCTTCAGGTTTCCCTGCCTGGCAGTGTGCAACACCCAGAAAAAAAGGTGCCATCTTGAACCAAAAAGGGTTCTTAGGCTGTCCCCATAGGAAAACCCTATGAAGAACCTCTTTTGGTTCGAGGTAGAACCCTTTTGGTTCCAGGTAGAACCATTTTGTGTTCCATGTGGAACCCTTTAAACAGAGGATTCTACATGGAACCCAAAATAGTTCTACCTGGAACCAAAAAGGGTTCTAACTGGAACCAAATATGGTTCTCCTATGGGGACAGCCGCAGGACCCTTTTTGGTTCCAGTTAGAACCCTTTTTGGTTCCAGGTAGAACTATTTGGAACAAAAACGGTTCTACCGCAAACCAAAAGAGGTTCTTCAAAGGGTGTAGGTCCCTGCTGATGGATATACCTGAGCAGTAGGGTTGTGGCCCGCTCCAGCGTCCGTCCTCCTGACAGTAGCGCGTGGCGTTCCCAATCAGTGCTCGGCCGTGGCTGCAGGTGTAATGGACCACGGCGCCGTTGGTGAACTTCCTACCTGACATAATAGCTTGGGGCGGTGTGCCAGGATCACCACAGGAAATAGCTGCAGGTGAAATGGAGAAAAAATGTTTAGAGGACATTTGATAGAAATACTTTTTTATATCCATCATGTATCTAAAGAAAATATTATAAAAATGGTAGTATTGTCACATACACCAGATAGCTGTAGTGAAATGTGTTTTTGTACAGGGTCAGCCATAGTAGTACAGCACCCCTGGAGCAAATTAGGGCAAATCGACAGATTTTTCACCTTGTCGGCTCGGGTATTCGAAACAGCAATCTTTTGGTTACTGGCCCAACGCTCAAACTGTAATGCTACCTGCCGCCCAAGATATACTTCATTTTTTCTTGTGCCTTCAGTGTTACTGTTACTGTCTGTTATTTTCATCAAGTATATGCCTTTTGAACCCAGCACCCAAACACTTGTTATTACTATAAACATTTGATTTGAACACCCCAATTTCTTATTCCATGCCTTCTCTGTTACCACTACTACTTCCACAACCCCCTTTCATCACTAACATTAACACTATATACAACATTTTCAGCACAGCCATAATGATTCTTTCTTTCTCACCACAATAAGAACAGTAAATTTCACTTTAAAAAAAAAATCATTCTCCAACAGCGACTAACCACACCACTTGGGACCCAGATTCTACCTCTACCACTTTTTGTACCCTGAGCAAGACAATCCCAGCATATTACTCACAAAGGCACTTAGGAAGTGATCTGTCCCAGAGGCCGTTTGACTGACAGGTGAGAAGTGATGAGCCGAGCAGATAGAAGGCCCTCTTGCAGTGATACATCACACTGGTTCTGTAGTTGAAGCTCTCGGGGAAGCGCTGCTGCGGGTGACGAATGGCATTCTCCACGAAGCCTGGATCGGAGCAGTTTACCACTGCAAGATAAAACCGTCCGCATGCTTAAAGTCTGACAGTGAACCCAAGAGTGAGAAGAGAAGGGAAATCAATGGGAAAGCTTGAATAGCAAGATTTCTGTTCAAGTTCGGATTCATTTCAAAACAACCCATCCATGCTTTTTAAGATATACAGCTTCTCTCATGTACTGTAACTACAGATTTTCTACAGTCAATAGCATTTGACATACATTTACTCTAATAACTGTGTAGAAATGTCATACATGTGGGTTGATATGCAGTTTCTGTTCAGTTTAACTTGTCACAAAAATGTAGATTCCTTATGTACTTCAGTTGCACTTTAAACCAGCAGGGCAGGAAGCCCCAGTAACAATAATAAGCTGTACGTCTTGCCTCAGAGTTGGCTGAACATTGTTTTCAGCTATTGCCCTTCAACAAAAAAACAGCCTAAAGTTAATGTCCAGGGGAAGCTAAACAGATCGCTTTCCCTCAGTGACAGCTGCCAATGCCTTGGCAGTCAATTAAACCCCTAGGGACAGAGAGGTTGGAAAAACCCCTCCGAAATTGATAATTGGCACCTGCTATTGGCATGTTCCTTGCCTTTAATAGACACCATTATTCAGGTAACCCTCTTGAAAAAAGGTGATTGTTGGAACCCTGGGTGTGGGTGTGCAGAGTGGCTTACAAAATAGCAGGGAGCACAGTGACATACTGTAGGAATACTGCAGGCTGAGGTAGCAGGGGGCACACTGACATACTGTAGGAATACTGCAGGCTGAGGTAGCAGGGAGCACACTGACATACTGTAGGAATACTGCAGGCTGAGGTAGCAGGGAGCACACTGACATACTGTAGGAATACTGCAGGCTGAGGTAGCAGGGAGCACACTGACATACTGTAGGAATACTGCAGGCTGAGGTAGCAGGGAGCACACTGACATACTGTAGGAATACTGCAGGCTGAGGTAGCAGGGAGCACACTGACATACTGTAGGAATACTGCAGGCTGAGGTAGCAGGGAGCACACTGACATACTGTAGGAATACTGCAGGCTGAGGTAGCAGGGAGCACACTGACATACTGTAGGAATACTGAACAGTCTGAGGGAGGGAGTGACTGACCATTGTTGTGGCAGGTGAAGGAGGCTATTTATTTTTTGTTTTATAGATACTTTTTTTGACCTTGTTTTCCCTTGCTTTTTCAGCATGGAGTCATAGTCATTATAGTCATACAAATACAGTTGAAGTCGAAGTTTACATACACTTAGGATGGAGTCATTAAAACTCATTTTTCAACCACTCCACAAATTTCTTGTTGACAAACTATAGTATTGGCAAGTCGGTTAGGACATCTACTTTCTGCATGACACAAGTAATTTTTCCAAAACATGCAGACCAGTACGCCATAGCCAATTAGAGCTACAGTAGGCCTTCATGCAAACAAGCTATTTGCCACCATTCACTTTGAAGTGGACTGTGTGTTCAGTGATGCCTATTTAGCAATTTTGTTGCCTGATTTTGAAACTATTCAGCCTACCCTGGCAACTTTTTTTTCAAACAGCACCTACCAACAAATTGAGCTACTTTTAAAAATGTATTTGGAACTTTTAGCAACTTTTGAAAAGTGACTCAAACGCTAAAACGCACGTATTTTCCTTCTAAATGACACAAAAACGATTTTCTCTGTCACACACTCAGTCACAACACACGTGCCTGGCTGCAAAAGTGAATTGTGAGTGACGTCAGCAGAAGGCCAGCAGCAATTTCAGAAAATTGCTAATCATTGTTGGCTGACTGCAGCAAGCAGTAGTATATGCCTTCGACGAGACAAACCCAATGAATATAGTTGGTCACGAAAGTTTGATCTTGGACATAACTTATAACATTAATCAACATGTCTCAATCAAACTTGTACAGAAAAGAGTGGGAGTCTGTACCAGAACAAATGTCAAAATCATATTTTTTTGCCGAGATAGCCAGTCAATTTGAGTAACGTTATTGTGGATTCAACGTAATGACGCAGTTTTACGTTATCACGCAATGACATCACGTAATTTAGCAACAAATCAACCTGCCTCAAGCAACTTACTCTGAAAATTAGTTGGCAACACTGTGTGTGTTTACAGGCAGTAGCAAAAGCGCAACTTTAGAAATTAGAACGCATTCGGCAAAAGCCACAAAATACACCTGAATGGATTTCTGCACATTCTGTCACATTACATTTGTGAACTTTACAGTCCTATTGATCAAACAACCATGAAAATGTAGGCTCTCTCTCCATCCGTTATGCACATCAAGAAGATCAACAACTAATTCTAGCCAGAGCAAGATGAGCTAAAATGTAACGAATGAACATTAGATAAACTCGAACTTTTCAGCTAGTTGCCCGTCAAAATTTCACTGATAACCAATGGGGAATTATATCCTACTGGTCCTTCTGCAGCTTGCCTGTCAATGCAATCTTTCATGTCCCTACCAAGCAAGTTGGCTAGCTTACTAGCTAGCTACTGACGGACACAAATGAGAGAACACCTGACTCTGACCATTTTGCTCGTTGTAGCAGAGCTGGTTAGGCTGTTTACATGCTATGTAGAGCGTTCATGACAAACTACTACTTTTGTTTACTGACACCGCGCATATTCAGCGGGTGTTGCGAGTTCATAAATTCATCAGATGCTCTGGCACACTCAGACGAGAGTGAATTTGGGAAAACAAGAGATATGTTAACTGCGCAACAGTCGTTCAAGTTCTTGCTAGTTAAGCAAATGACACCTGCATCTTTAGCTGTGTATAGTCACCGAAAAACGATATGAGGGGGGAAAGTCAGTCACTCACCCACTCCTCCAATGATATTGCATGACATCCTCCTAGCAGCTAGCTAACGTTTGGCTCCGTGTTGTTTTTAGCTTGCTACATAAATAGATACACTAGCTTATTAGCCACGTTATTACTGACGTGATCAGAGCCCTTCCTAGTTTAATTGTATTGACATTCCCAGTCAGTTACATTCGTAATTTTTTGTCCAAAATATTGAGTCATTGAAACGGTGCATCCCGAATGGAGGCAGCAAAACATGTACCATGGCCAGCTGTAATTTACAACCTGATAGCAATATTTTTTAGAATAACCATAAATGTTTTGGTGAATTATATTAATCAAGCAGTGAACTGCATCCATCTATTATGCCAATAATACCTTCGTGTACTTCAAGGAATGTTGAGTCATATATAACCTATTTTTAAAACCTCTCGTAAAGTTGCTTTTGTAGTATAAACTGGGAATTTTTGACTGATATTATGAATGTGTTGTTTCATATCTGCAAAGTAGTTCAAATGCTGTCAGTTCCACTTTAATACACAATGAGTAAAATATATTTACTTTTTTGAGCCATCGACATGCAAAACTATCTTTACAAAATAAAGTATGCACTCTACCCACAAATGAAATGGATATACCTGAAATGCATTGAATGTATTTGTTTCTGTGTTTTACCTCTACAAACTGGAAGAGGGTTGCTCCACTGTCCATTCATCCTGCACTGAGCTCTTGAGGCACCATGCAACTGATATCCTGTGCTGCAGGTGAAGTTGACCACATCGTTCAAGTTGAACTCACTGCCATTAGTTCGACCATTTGCTGGGTTTCCAGGGTGACCACAGGTAATGGCTTTGAAAAAAGTAGAGGTAGCCAAGAGAGAGCAAAAATTGTTTTACACAATTATTAGTGATGGTGATTGGGTTGAGAATTGAGAATTCCTGTAAATCTCTGATCATTAAGGAATAATTGATGAAGGCAATAACAAAACTGAAGTTTATCCACTTACAAACACAAACAGGAGCTTGTCCGGACCATCTGTGGTCTTGTTGACAGATCCGAACCGATGTTCCAATAAGGCGAAAGCCAAGGTTGCATTGGTAGACAACAGTGTCACGATAACTGGAGCCACCTCCACTTATGTGACCGTTGATGATTGGATCAGGGGAGTCACAGTGGCCAGCTAGAAGGGAGAATGAACCAGATACTTGCATCTTATTTTCAGTTCTTAGATGATACTTGACATAGTTGAGACAGTGTGGATTGGCATGAACGGGTACATTTGAGATGCAAACTTTCTTTCTATTCCCCAACACACATATTTGAAATGGTCTCAGGACTGTAATAACCATTTGGCACTTTGACATATGAAAACATTTGATCCTTACCTCCCCTGATAGTTCATGTCTTTGTGGTGAGAACTGCCTCGATAATTTTATCTGATCGATAATCTAATTGATAATAATGTTGGTGGTACAGTATATATCTTCATTTTTTACTGACATTTTGGAGTTGACTGCTGGGGTCAGATTAAATCTAATTATAGAATGGTCAGTATAAGAAGTTGCCTACCCTACATCAAATTTGGACACTGGTAATTCAAGCGAAATTACCTTAAAGAGGTTGACCTTCAAGAGTTTGAAGCAGATCAACTGTAACCTGAGGAATCTTAATGTGTTTCTGGCATAATGATTTGAAAACCATAAAGGTGCTCTACCCCATTTGGTGTTCGTCCAAGATCATAACATTGGGGGACATCCAGGATGATACAATTTTGGAGCTCGTCCAGGATGAGAAGACAGAAATCTTAATCATAAAAAAAAAAACATTTCTACTGTACCAAGACATTTGGTTTCCACTCCGCTCCAGAGCCCGTTGACCCCACATTCCCTCACATGTGACCCCACCAGTGTGTATCCCGTATTACACATGAAGATCGCTGTGGCGCCAAATGTAGTCAGGGTTCCTATCTTGTTGCCATAGGGAGGAGAGGGGAGGTCCCCACACGAGATAACTGGAAGTGACACAGACAATCAGAGACTGAGTTATACTTGGTTGCACGTCACTGTGCCTGAGTGGAAACAAATTCCACAATAAGGACTGATTAGTGGAGCATTTTGATCTACAATGACTAGATATCCCTGAATGAAAGGCATGCAGAGAATTGTGTATTTCAGTGGAGGCTGTTGGAAGGAGCTATAGGTGGATGGGTTCATTGTAATGGCTGGAATATCAAACCCATCAAACATATGGAAACCACATTTGACTCCATTCCCTTGATTCCATTTCAGGCATTACAATGAGCCCATCTTCCCATTGCTCCTCCCACCAGCCTCCACTGGTGTATTTGTACTCAAACACTAAGTGGGGAAGTGGCACGTCTTTTCTTACAGCAGCTGATTGACTCAGCCCTCACAAGTTACCTGTAAATGTTACAATACATTTAGATATCCAACTACCTTATGTAAACACACATTGCTGGCTGTTATGCTAACATTCATTATATATTGTCCTTTTTGTTTTGTCAGACCATTCTAACAAATGCAACAGTATGCTTGTTTGTTTGTCATTGTGCATTCACCATCTTTAAATTCACATACAGTTTGGTTCACCACATAATAGAAAGGAGGCACTAAACATTACATTATGTAAGGACATTGGCTATTGATGAAAATGAGTACTCATGCAGCATATAGAGGATGGAAATGAAGCTATCCTACAAGCCCGAGGCTAGTACTTTTCTGACCGGGCTATCAGAACATTTTCCCAACTAACCCACCAGCTAGTAAAATGTTTTCTTTTTATGTTTCACATGACAGAGTTTGGACCCAGGCTAGTAAAAATAATGGTCTATTCTATTAGTCCAGCTGGCCAGTGCCCAAAATCCTTAGATTCCATCCCTGAGCATAATGCATGTCTTCCCCATAAGGAGGTACCCAGGGAATGATCAGAAAACACACCAGGGACTCCTGAATGCACCCAATCGAAGCCAAGGCCAATGTGCCTTTGCATGTACACAATGACATGTAAACACATTAACTATTAAGTCCCCGCTAATCAAAATATTTACATTCTCCCTCTGACCTCTAATTAGACAGAGGCTGTTTTCCATGATTACTTCATCACCACTGCAGTTGTTTACACAACATGTTTAAGTAGAGGAAATAGGTAGAGCTGTGATCAAAACAAATAGCAAGTTTGGATACTTCCTTACGACTTTCCAGCTACTACACCAAATCCTGGGGATTATACATGTTACGGTCCAGAAATACACTGGGAGCCACAAAGAGGCACAGAGGATTTCAGATTTATTAACTGCCAGTCTGAATTACAGCCCCGGTCAGACAATGAAATTGCTCTCAGTAATTAGAAAAAGGTACTATTCATACTCAAAATGTCAAGTATCTTGCATTCCATTCTTACAAATTATAATCTTTCCCGTGTAGCTCAGTTGATAGAGCATGGTGCTTACAAAGCCTTGGTTGTGGGTTTGATTCCCACTGGGGACCAGTATTCAAAAATATATATGAAAATGTATACACTCTCTACTGTCAGTTGCTCTGGATAAGAATACTGCTAAATTACTGAAATGTTATTTTCTATAACTCTAAGCACTGCAGCCTTGTGGTACATGCACAGTATGTATCTTACTCTTGCAGGTAGACCTCTCCTCAATTCCAGCCCAGGTTCCATTAGCTAAGCACTTGATTGTCCTCTGTCCTCCGAGGTAGAAGCCAGGAGTGCAGCTCAGCATTATCTGAGCTCCAAATTCATTCAGTGACCCCGAGATCAGCCGCCACACCATGTGTTCTGAGAGCACGCTCTCAATGTTAGGGCACTGGATCGCTGTGGGGGGAGAGAGAACAGGCCAGAGTTAATGGAATACCGTGACCCTGGCCTTCATTCTGAACACACTCAAAAATACAGACATGACAGAGAAAAAAATCTCCATTTCCTTTACGTTCTCCAACTTTAGTGATTTGATATTCTAAAAGTCTTTTGATGTGTACATTATCGGTCTTTGTCCTACAGTATATACATAGTATTACATTCTATTAATAAAACTGAGAAATGCCAAAGCAAATTAGAAAGTATAATGAGCATAAAAATATTTGTTATATATTTGTTATATATATATATATATATCTACATATATATTATATTCACATAAATCACACTCATTGTAGTATGAACATGTCATTTAAACAGTCATGTCCCAAAATGACTTAAATATGATTGCCGAGAGTGTTTCTGGTAATGCAGGCCTGAGGAGGCGGGGTTGCATCCTACCATTTCTTTTGTGTGAGTGCTTAACTGCAAAAATCTAGTCATTATTGCTCACCCGTTACCTGCTCCAAATTACTCTCTAAGGAGGATGTTAATGAGACATGCATTGACTGCAGTGGCTCAATGAGGCAGGCGATTTTAACATACCGTTGGCATAGAAACAAAGGGTTATTTTTCTCACGTAAACAAAGAGGTGGGTGTGCAGCATTGCTCCATGTCCCCTCCTCCAGACAGACGGCGCTCGTGGAGAAACTTGTCTCCATCCTGTACCCTTCATTGCACTCGTAGTTAACTTTGCTTCCTACTGTGTACTGGAAACCATGGAATGAACCATTGGCAGGAGACTGAGGGATTCCACAAGATATAGCTGCCAATGGAAAGATATGAAAATATAAAAAATTATACTCTCATCAAACGATAATTTCTCACCCTGCAACTGTATATTCAAATCAGAATTTCATCTTCCAAAGCAACAGGAACATCTACAAAAGCAACAAAGCAACATATTTCGAGAACAATTCAAGCTAATAGATGTCTTCAAAGTTCCAGTAAAAGCAGTGGGACCAATTAGGCTGTTTTCTTGTCCACTTTGATCACAACCTTATGTTTAAGTTGGATTAGTGTAGCAGGTTGAGAGCTTCAAGTTCCTTGGTGTCCACATCACCAACAAACTAACATGGTCCAAGCACACCAAGTAGTGCATACAGCCAAGTACATAACAGGGGCCAAGCTTCCTGCCATCCAGGACCTCTACACCAGGCAGTGTCAGAGGATGGCTCTAAAAATTGGCAAAGACTCCAGCCACCTTAGTTATAGACTATTCCGTCTGCTACCGTATGGCAAGCGGTACTGGAGTGCCAAGTCTAGGTCCAAGAGGCTTCTAAACAGCTTCTACCCCCAAGATATGAGACTCCAGAACATCTAATCAAATGGCTACCCAGACTATCTGCACCCCCCCCCCGGTTACACCGCTGCTGCTCTCTGTTGTTATTGTCTATGCATAGTTACTTTAATAACTCAACTAACCGGTGCCCCCACACATTGACTTTGTACCGGTACCCCCCCCCCCTATGTATATTCTTGCTATTGTTATTTTACTGCTGCTCTTTAATTACGTGTTACTTTTATTTCTTATTCTTATGTTAAATTGCATTGTTGGTTAGGGGCTCATAAGTATGCATTTTACTGTAAAGTACACCTGTTGTATTCAGCATTTCACTGTAAGGTCTCCCTGTTGTATTCGGTGCATGTGACTAATAACATTTGTTTTGATTTGATTAAACAGAGAAGCCAGAATCCTCCACTGCCTCTCCATGACCTTAAGAACAGCTGAATGGATTATTCTCAGCACTTACAGAAATTATTTCACATAATTAGTAGACACTATGGACACTTCTCATCACAGGAGTGTTCTGTGTTCTGACTATAGTGGCCGTGTGTCTCAAATGGGAGGGACAAAGAGGAAGTAAGCAAAGTATGTACCTATTCTGTTAGTATGTACCAACTATTAGAGTACAATGGAAACCAGAAATTCACCGTTGAAGATTGTGGCATAAACTTGCTTAAACCCACGCTTACCGTTCGAATACCATGTTTAAGAATACAGTGCAAATTTGAACGGATGATCTCATCATATCAAATGATAATTTCCTATCAGGTTTAGTGAGGATAACAAACAGCTATCTTGTTTTGTTCACTAGTTACCCACCTGTAGTTTACCACAAATGAGTGGACACAGTTTCCTTTGTACCTTAAAAATAGATAATTGTCTTGCATGCTCTATCGCAAACAGGCATTAAAGATAAAACCCCCAGAAGTAATTAGCTCCATCTTAGACTCTATTCCTTTATGCAAATATACACCTCATTACAGCAATGGGCTGTCACACTAGTGAACACAATGCTGAAAGGGTCAGTTACATCACTGTCAATTATTATATATTTCTGAATAAAGTTTGTTAAAAGACTTCTCAGAATCTATTCATTAAGATATTTTCTATGATAGTAAGAAATATTCATGAATTGTAGCCTGCTATGTTGAAGACCAAGGAGAAAAATAAATAGACAATGAATCACAATTCCACAAACACATGTCAACATTGTGACAAGAGGGAGCCCAATCACATTTGCAAGACTTTCACCAGACATTAAAGTGAATCCCCCTCGAGTCTGTAAATGCCATTTGCCATTCTGCATTACCTTGACATAGTGGAGCTGGGGTATCCCAATGATACAGTCCATTCGGATGTAACCGGCAGGTGGAATTTCTGGGCCCCACTAGTCTGTAGCCAGCATAACAATAGTACTGCAGATTGCTTCCTGGGATCTCTCTTGTTCGGTTAAGCACCCCTCCATTTCCAGGTGGGTCGTTAATGCTACAATAAGGAGCTAAATTGAAAAGAAAGGAGCAATTTAAGTGTTTTGTGTATACCATTCCTCCTTCTAAATGATTAACGATATACACTAGATATACATTAGTACTTCATATTACATTATATTAGTATAACATTAGATTAAATCCATCCACCAGATGACTAGTACTAAATGGTTAAGTCTAGGTTCTAGGTGATTAGACCTCATGTTAAAACTCCAGGCATCATTCTTATTTACTTTGATGAAAGACCAATGGACTGTTTAAGACGAAGGGAAAAATCCCTTGACTGGGTAAAGACTTCTTCACTCCCAAAGCAGTTTTGTAAAGATCAAACGGAGGTGTATTACCCTGTCTGTGTTCAACATCCATGCATTATTTAAAAATACTTTTACATAGTTTGACAGCACTGAGGTAGCCACTCTGAAGCCTTCAGGAACCATCACTCATTCTGACACGTCAGGCCTCAATGAAATGTAACAATTTTTTTACCGAGTCATTTTTTTCGCACAAGGGATGGCAAATTGAATAAATGGGGAAACATGTGGAAACAAACTGGAATAATAACCAGCACAGGGGCTGGAACGGCAAAATTATCGACTAAAATGAATTGAGAGAAGAAAAGCAACAGAAAATGCAGAGGGAGAGAAAAGAAGAGAGAAGAAATGGAGAGTAATCATTGCCACCGGGCTTTGTGAGCTATATATCATGTTTGGTCATTGGTGGAAATGTCGGTTTGAGGCACCGGACATGGCGGTTATTCAGCCAAATTCATTATCGGATCTTTGACCTCTATTATGAAGGACTTGCAAAAGGATCCCTGCAGGTATACTGTCTAATGAGGGCTAACTTGTAAAAGTCTAACTGCCTCACACTCTTTGACCTACATTGGATCCAAAGCAACTGCCTCAGAGGACAGAGGCTGGTGTCTAAGCTTCTCTGACACCCATACAAGAGAAAAAAGGCTATGGCGCTGTCCCACTTTTTGAATGTCCTGTAATTCAAATGTTTCATTTGGTGTCTGTTATGAAACATACGAATGATGATGCATTAGTAGAAATAGACATGCCCACAGCACATAGGTGTTAAAGCCTTTTCACAAACTAAAACATATTGTTATGCACTACAAACCTGTGTAGCGGATTCTGAATCCTCTTTTGCTGGTTGCATGATCAGTGGACCATCTCAGGTAAAGGTGGTTGGTCTTGCTTGTAAAGTTTAACTGTGTGGAGTGATTTCCGCTAAGGGCCACCAGCAAAGGGCTCTGGCCAGATGGTCCTAACAGAGCAAAAGTAACACTCACATTTTAAAACAAACAAAATAAAACATGCATATGACTTATTTGGCTGTTGGTAGAGGAAATTACCGTCAAAGAGCTCAAGTTCGTCGAACTGCTTCTCACTCTGAAACATCTCCACAAAGATGGAGATAGTGTACGCAGGTTGAACCCTGATGACCCAGGAGCAGGTCTGAGAGTTGGGGTAGTTTTTAGGGAAACCTGGACTAAGGATAACTCCTGATGAGGAGGAGCGTTCTTCATTTGCAGGACACTGGGCTAAACGCACAACACACACATGCAGACAAATGAGAAATAGTTAGTTACTGCTACAGTACACATCTTTATCACCTCAACTGTACTTCTCTTGAACTTCTCCAGGTTGCTAAATCCAAATGAGCTCAGGGTTAGTGATCTATGGCAAGAAATAATGTGAAGGCATTTTCCACTTCTACCCTGTGGGCAAATGATAATGAAAACAAACCGAATGGACCATAGCTGCATTACGGAATTACAACATTTAAGGAAACTCTGCTGCGCTTATCTCCATATCTCTCTAGAAAATGTACTTTGTGCTCTGCTAATGGAACCATACTGCTGCCTTCCATCTGTGTCATCACATTGGCACTATAATTAGAAATGATATGCACACCATTCATAAGCCATTCAATCTGTGACTCACGTTCAGTCAGAGCTTCGATTTCAAATAGTCACAGAGAGTCTTGCTACACTCTAGCTGCACTTTGTTTTTTAACAGGCTGATGCACACCTTGGAACAATGTCTAGTAATAGTGTCGTATAAAGGAGTCATCAGAAGGATACAAAGAAACACGGGTAGAACGTCAGATATAAACAAAAACAGGCAGGTAAACTGATACGTTTGTAAAAGCAGATAACTGGAAGTATCTGAGCTGAAAGTTCACATCATGTTATAAATGGAATAATAAATAAAATAATCACCTTACCTTCACAAGTTGGCGGAGGACTCTCAAACTGGAGATGAGAGTTGAGCTTACAGGTAAGCTCACTGTTGCCTACCAGGGTAAATCCAGGGAAGCAGCGATACTTCACAACGTCTCCTGGACAAAATAATGATTTCATACGTCTTATAGCAGATGTGATATCATCTACGTCTGATGGAAACCTACATTGGATATTATGTTTATGTCTCTCGAGACAATGCCAACAGCTATATTACATAACAGCCTGCTATATACCTGCTATATACCCCTAACATGGTTGTCCAAGATCATTTCAAATAAAGGTTCACACTCCAGCATGCTATACCTCTGATTCAAAGTCACATAGGAACATGTTTAAACTGAATCATGTAGCGGGTCACTATCTGACGTCCCACTGCAACTCTGTGTTGAATTATATAACCCAGTGTTGACCATTTCTCTGGTACAAACTTACCTATTTCATAATCTTGATCTTCATATACTATTTCAGCTTCTTCCACTGTTGGTGGAGGTGGGCATTTCTTTAGACGATAGGCTGGAGGAGAGAAAGAATTAAGTAATTGGCCAAAATCACATAATCCACAGTATACTATACTTATGGATACGTATTCTATCACTTCATCTATCTAAAAAACAAAGAAATCACACAAGATAAAGGGATGGGCAAATACAGTTGAAGTCGGAAGTTTACATACACCTTAGCTAAATACATTTAAACTCAGTTTTTCACAATTCCTGATATTTAATCCTAGTAAAAATTCCCTGTCTTAGGTCAGTTAGGATCACCACTTTATTTTAAGAATGTGAAATGTCAGAATAATAGTAGAGAGAATGATTTATTTCAGCTTTTATTTATTTCATTACATTCCCAGTTGATCAAAAATGTACATACACTCAATTAGTATTCGGTGTCATTGCCTTTAAATAGTTTAACTTGGGTCAAATGTTTCAGGTAGCCTTCCACAAGCTTCCCACAATAAGTTAGGTGAATTTTGGCCCATTCCCCCTGACAGAGCTGGTGTAACTGAGTCATGTTTGTAGGCCTCCTTGCTCGCACACGCCTTTTCAGTCCTGCCCACAAATTTCTGTAGGATTGTGGTCAGGGCTTTGTGATGGCCACTCCAATACCTTGACTTTGTTGTCCTTAAGCCATTTTGCCACAACTGTGGAAGTATGCTTGGGGTCATTGTCCATTTGGAAGGCCCACTTGAGACCAAGCTTTAACTTCCTGACTGATGTCTTGAGATGTTGCTTCAATATGTCCACAATATTTTCCTCCTCATGATGCCATCTATTTTGTGAAGTGCACTGGTCCCTCCTGCAGCAAAGCACCCCCACAACGTGATGCTGCCACCTCCGTGCTTCATGGTTGGGATGGTTTTCTTCGGCTTGCAAGCCTCCCCCTTTTTCCTCCAAATGATGGTCATTATGGCCAAACGGTTCTATTTTTGTTTCATCAGACCAGAGGACATTTCTCCAAAAAGTACGATCTTTGTCCCCATGTGCAGTTGTAAACCGTAGTCTGGCTTTTTTATGGCGGTTTTGGAGCAGTGGCTTTGTCCTTGCCTTTCAGGTTATGTCGATATAGGACTTGTTTTACTGTGGATATAGATATTTTTGTGCCTGTTTCCTCCAGCATCTTCACAAGTCCTAGTGTTGTTCTGGGATTGATTTGCACTTTTTGCACCAAAGTATGTTCATCTCTAGGAGACAGAACGCGTCTCCTTCCTGAACGGTATGAAGGCTGTGTGGTCCCATGGTGTTTATACTTGCATACTATTGTTTGTATGAATGCAAGTGGTGCATTCAAGCATTTGGAAATTCCAAGGATGAACCAGACTTGTGGAGGTCTACAATTCTGGAGGTCTTGGCTGATTTCTTTTGAAAGGCACAGTCAACTTAGTGTATGGAAACTTCTGACCCACTGGAATTGTGATGCAGTGAATTATAAGTGAAATAATCTGTCTGTAAACAATTGTTGGAAAATTGACTTGTGTCATGCACAAAGTCGATGTCCTAACCGACTTGCCAAAACTATAGTTTGTTTACAAGACATTTGTGGAGAGTTTTAATGACTCCAATCTAAGTGTATGTAAACTCCTGACTTCCACTGTACATATAAATACAATCTGTTAGAGGACAATTGACCACATTCACCTGGTCACAAAGTAAAAACATGAGATAACTTTATTTCTGAAATATTTTCGAAACAGGGAATCAGCAAGCTTTAGCAGTAGCAGTATGAATTATAGCTACAACATTTTTTTTTATTTGGAAGAGAAACTGACCATGGAAATTGAGGACAAAGAATCCACTTGTGGAGAAGTCACTGTGAAACTTGATAAGGACCTGATTGAAAGAACTGTAGGCTGACTCTAGCGCTGTATTACCACTGAAAATCCCAAGCTGTGGGTAGCTCTGCTCAGGGCCATCCCTGGAAGAGGCCAGAAGACATTGAAAGAGCATTACATTTGTAACACACACATTAAACATTGTAATAATGTCCAGAATTTCAGTGTGGCATGGTTGAATTGATTTGCTCTCAAATCTATAGCAAGATTTGTGCTGACGTTCATATAAAAACCATTACATTACAGACAGCGTTGAATGAAAACAGCAAAAAATGATGACTTTACAGACTACTGGCCTCCTTTAATGGCTTCTGAAGATGAATTATCCATGTAACTCACAGAGGGCTGTATTGTGGCAGAAAGTGTGTATTTTACCCATTGAAATACATAGTTTTAATCCACTCTCGGGTGCTGCAGATTAAACCATGGCATGCACTTATTATATTGTGACATTCAAGTTCATCTTCACTAGTAAAAGGAATAAAAAGGCACTATGTTGATTTGTTTCCTGTCTTGCTGTATTTACAGTATAACTCTGGGTTTTCCTGTGCAGGTTAGCGTTTTCGTCATGAATTTTGTTCTGGAGGCAGCACCGCAGTGTCCACTGGGCAAAAACGGGCTGAATCAACATTGTTTCTACATCATTTCACCCCCCCCCCCAAATTATTTGATGACGATGAATCAATGTGGAAAACTAATTGGATTTGCACATTGAATTCATGTTCATTGAAAATTCAACTAAATATAAAACAAAACTAGACGTTGAACTGACGTCTGTGCCCAGTGGGTGGTCACTAGCTGGCACAACCACAAAGTCATAAAATCAGATTTTTAAACCTAAACCTAACCTTGACCCTAACCTTAACCACACTGAGTGTTAACCCTAACCTTAAATTAAGACCAAAAAGCAATTTTTCTTGAATTTTTACAATACAGACAATTTTGACTGCCCCATCTAGCAGAAATCGCTCAGCTCTGCCTTCAGGACAAGACTCATTCCAATAAACGTCAACCTGCTCGTCCTGTGCTCTGAAGTTCATGGTAGTTTTTCACAGTAAAAGACACATCAGCCAATTATGAACTGATGGGGCTTGTGAGAAACCATTAATCCCTTACCATACAGCAATGTAATCTGTGACAGGCTCCGTCTGAAGCAGGGTGAAGTTGATGTAAATACCATGTCCATGTGGCACGGTGATAAGCCAGGTGCAGTCCTGTGAGTTAGGGTACTCATTTGGGTACTGGGGCGAGAATATGGTGCCATTCTGAGCTGTCATATTGTAGCCACATGGAGCTGCAGTAGAAGACAAGACGGAGCGGTATCATCACAGAGGGTATGTCCCATGTAGCTCAGTTGGTAGAGTGTGGTGCATGAAACGCCAGGGTTGTGGGTTCGATTCCCACGGGGGACCAGAACAGGGGGAAAAAGTATTAAATGTATCCACTCAGTACTGTAAGTTGCTCTGAATAAAACTGTCTGCTAAACGTAGAGCATATAGTAAAAAATTGATGTTAAGTAGATTGGAGTAATTTGTCTGCTAACAACTTAAGAACATTTCTTCACCAATTGAACCTTAATTTCAAATATCTGTACACTGTATTACTTGTAGATTAAATATGATGAGCAGTTTTGACAACAGTGCAAACCCCATACTGTGTTATACTATCATGGTAAGTGTCTCTTTCACTGGTATCTAGGATTAGTTCATCCTGCACAACTTTGAACCCAAAAGGGATGCAGTGATAACTTCAACAAGAACCCAATTTACCAAATACACCTCCAAAACACCATTCATCCAAAATACCATGTCGTTGAATGAGGGAAAGCTCTAACAAATCTTTGCAGGTATTGATTAAGTAAGCCTTTACCAGCTCGTACACTGCTCAATGCAGAAGAAATTTAGCACATGTCCCAGTAGTGTGGGTCTCAACTGGAGCAGTTTTCAAAGGCAGTAATATGAGAGGCAGTTTTGGGAAACGCTGCCTTTTTTCATACAGTAAAACAGAACTTCACAACAGTATTACGAGGGTTCTATAATAACATCTAGTATAGGGCTGATAAAAACGTCCTAACAAATACATTCTAAAATAGTTTGATAAATGGAGCAAAGAAGCCATTGATGCTTTTGGTAAAATATATGTTATGTATAATATTAACCCATGCTCACCCTCACAATGGGGAAAGGGATGATTCCATTTTCTGTTGATTCCATGTTGGCATGTGAGCACAGGATGTCCAATCAGAACGTATCCAGGAAAGCACTCAAAAGTTATTGACTGGCCAGCATTGTAGTCATTATTAATAATATATCCGTTAGGGAATGGAGTAGGGTCTTGGCAATTCTGCAATTCATATGCTAAAACGCAAGAGAGAAAGTCAGGAAAAAAACTGTGGTTACAAGCTTATGCAATAAAAATACATATTTCTTATAACAGGAATGCACATACACCACAACAAAATAAAACATATTTCAACAAGAAATGTTCAAACAAATTATGTGGACTGTCGTCAACAGCCCACAGGTGACCCATCCCACTTAACCTTTTGAGACAGTACTGGAACACACATGACACCTGTCAGACACATTTTCACGAAATGTCACTATGACATGTCTATTTCAAGCATAATGCCAACAACAAAAAATGGATGCCAGGAAACCAATAAACTTTTCTGTTTCAACCTAAAAAATACAGCAACGTTACAGCAACGTTACTCCAACAATCTATTGAAGCTTGACAGTGCTGGAAATTGACGATCAAGTTCACATTATTTTTGCGTACAATGAGAGAGCAATTATTAAATGAGATGTGGTGTTTTTTTTAGTAAGAGGAGAAGAGGAAAAGCCAGGATATGAACCTTCTGGTCTATATGTGGAACAAGATGACACACAGGGTTATCTCTTGAAAAGTGGAAGCCATGCACTCAACAGCTACAGTTGCCATTGACCGTAACAAGAACCCCAGGACCAGTGGAAGCAAAATAGCCCCATAACATCAAAGTGCACTCAACATCTAAATGCCGCTCTCCATTGATTCTGAATGCTTTGTCCAGGCAGGAGAAGCAACATAACAGAGTAACCTCTCAATGATCCTGAGAGGGCAGATTCTCAGATAATTTAACTGACAGGTACTTAAGTCCTTGAAGCTGACATTCCATCTATTTTGCATTTAACCTTGAATCATCCTAAAAAGAAAGCTAAACCATATCAACAGATGACAGATAAAAACAGTATCAATAAGGATTTCACATCAGACATTCCCATAGATTCTTTCCCAGATTTGACACAAATGCCCCAAAACAACATCCAAGCCTAGCGCCAACAAATTGTCAATTGAAACCAATACAAACCAAGCTCTTTTAGGTGAGGGGAAACCATGCTAGACATGGTGGATGAAAATGAAGTACACCTCACCTTGGTAGGCTAGTTTGAATCCCTGCCTGTTTTCAGAGTGGTCACTGTAGAAGTGAATCACGGTCTCATGTGTTGTACTCAGCAGGTTGGGCGGCAGCTGACTTCCGCTAAACTGTCCAATCAGAGAGCTGCTGTGCTGCGGCCCATTTCGCACCTCTAAAAAATCATGGTTGTCTTCAGAGGAGAAGTTGAAGAACTGAATATGAGCCCCTGTAAAACATAGAAACATTATATGAAATACACTGTATGGACAAAGGCTTCGGTTGATGGACTATGTTTATTTCACAACCAAAACATGCATCAAAACATTCCCACAGTCTTTGAAAGTTACGGGCAAGTCTATGGGTCAAATGTCCCCTCCCCTACTGAAATTCAAAAGATGCTAACACCCGATCGTGATTTTGTGAAATCATGAAATCGTGATTTGTCCAAATAACCAGTGATGAAAAATCCAAACACTGGAAATATTGCTGCTCGTTTGCCCACACATCCCATTTTTGTGCTCGAACTGCCCAAACAGTTTGAGCTTCTACTTTTAAAAGTCCACCTTTCCAGAAATATGTCTCTCACTGTTGCCGCTTGTTATAGATCTCCCTCAGCCACCAGCTGTGCCCTGGACACCATATGTGAATTAATCGCCCCCCCCCCCCCATTTATCTTCAGAGTGCATACTGTTAGGTGACCTAAACTGGGATATGTTTAACACCCCGGCCATCCTACAATCTAAGATAGATGCCCTCAATCTCACACAAATTATCATGGAACCTACCAGGTACAACCCTAAATCTGTAAACACGGGCACCCTCATAGATATCATCCTGACCAACCTGCCCTCTAAATACACCTCTGCTGTCTTCAACCAGGATCTCAGCGATCACTGCCTCATTGCCTGCATTTGTAATGGGTCCACAGTCATACGACTACCCCTACTGTCAAATGCTCCCTAAAACACTTCAGCGAGCAGGCGTTTCTAATTGAACTGGCCCAGGTATCCTGGAAGGATATTGAACTCATTCCGTCAGTAGAGGATGCCTGGTTATTCTTTAAAAGTGCCATCCTCACCATCTTGAATAAGCATGCCCCATTAAAAAAATGTAGAACTAAGAACTGATATAGCCCTTGGTTCACTCCAGACCTGACTGCCCTTGACCAGCACAAAAACATCCTGTGGCGTACTGCATTAGCATTGAATAGCCCCCACGATATTAAGCTTTTCAGGGAAGTTAGGAACCAACATATACAGGCAGTTAGGAAAGCCAAGGCTAGCTTTTTCAAACAGAAATGTGCATCCTGTAGCATAAATTACTAAAAGTTCTGGGACACTGTAAAATCCATGGAGAATAAGAGCACCTCCTCCCAGCTGCCCACTGCACTGAGGCTAGGAAACACTGTCACCACCGATAAATCTACGATAATCGAGAATTTCAATAAGCATTTTTCTACAGCTGGCCATGCTTTCCACCTGGCTACCTCTACCCCGGTCAACAGCTATGCACCCCGCACAGCAACTTGCCGAAGCCTCCCCCATTTCCCCTTCACCCAAATCCAGATAGCTGATGTTCTGAAAGAGCTGCAAAATCTGGACCCCTACAAATCAGCTGGGCTATACAATCTGGACCCTCTCTTTCTAAAATTATCCGCCGCAATTGTTGCAACCCTTATTACTAACCTGTTCAACCTCTCTTTCGTATCGTCTGAGATCCCTAAAGATTCAAAAGCTGCCGCAGTCATCCCCCTCTTCAAAGGAAGAGAAACCCTAGACCCAAACTGTTACAGACATATATCTATCTTACCCTGCCTTTCTAAAGTCTTCGAAAGCCAAGTTAACAAACAGATCACCGATGATTTCGATGCCCACTGTACCTTCTCTGCTATGCAATTTGGTTTCCCGAGCTGGTCATGGTTGCACCTCAGCCACGCTCAAGGTCCTAAACAATATCATAACCACCACCGATAAAAGACAATACTGTGCAGCCGTATTCATCGACCTGGCCAAGGCTTTCGACTCTGTCAACCACCACATTCTTATCGGCAGACTCAACAGCCTTGGTTTCTCAAATGACTGCTTCGCCTGGATCACCAACTACTTCTCAGACAGAGTTCTGTGTGTCAAATCGGAGGGCCTGTTGTTCACACCTCTGGCAGTCTCTATGGGGGTGCCACAGGGTTCAATTCTCGCATCATTCTGGCCCTTCTTTGGACACTGTGTTAACAAACCTCCAGATGAGCTTCAATGCCATACAACTCTCCTTCCGTGGCCTCCAACTGCTCTTAAATACAAGTAAAACTAAATGCATGCTCTTCAACTGATCGCTGCCGGCACCTGCCCGCCCTTCTAGACTGTAAACTCTCCTTTCAGACTCACATCAAGCATCTCCAATCCAAAATTAAATCTAGAATCGGCTTCCTATTTCGCAACAAAGCATCATTCACTCATGCTGCCAAACATACCTTCGTAAAACTGACTATCCTATTGATCCTTGACTTCGGCGATGTCATTCACAGAATAGCCTCCAACACTCTACTCAGCAAATTGGATGCAGTCTATCACAGTGCCATCCGTTTTGTCACCAAAGCCCCATCCACTACCCACCACTGCGACCTGTATGCTCTCATTGGCTGGCCCTCGCTTCATATTTGTGTCGCCAAACCCACTGGGTCGCCAAACCCAGGTCATCTATAAGTCTTTGCTAGGTAAAGCCCCACCTTATCTCAGCTCACTGGGTACCATAGCAGCATGTGCTCCAGCAGGTATATTTCACTGGTCACCCCCCAAAGCCAACTCCTCCATTGGCCGCCTTTCCTTCCAGTTCTCTGCTGCCAACGACTGGAACGAATTGCAAAAATCACTCAAGCTGCAGACTCATATCCTTTGCACCCCAGTATCTCTACTTGCACATTCATCTTCTGCACACCTATCACTCCAGTGTTTAATTGCTAAATTGTAATTATTTTGCCACTATGGCCTATTTATTGCCTTACCTCCCTAATCTTACTTCATTTTCACACACTGTATATAGACTTTCTATTGTGTTATTGACTGTGTGTCTGTTTATTCCATGTGTAACTCTGTGTTGTTTGTGTCGCTCTGCTTTGCTTTTTCTTGGCCAGGTCGCAGTTGTAAATGAGAAATTGTTCTCAACTGGCCTACCAGGTTAAATAAAGGTGAAATTAAAAAAAATCAAATAATTGATTCCTTCTTGACAGATTCTACAGTACCAGTTACTGTATGTTTAGACAGATCTGTTCACTAGAGATTACCTAAAGTGTTAACTATTAACAGTGATGTTGTGAAATGTGTTGTAATCATGTAATGCATTTAGCAGACATTACCTTGGCTCATTTAATGTGCTTTTGACCTACTGTACCAACCTTTTTTTTGTCAAGCTACATCATGTTTGCACGTTGAGAAAACTCTTCAACTCACTAATATGTTATGATGGTAGAAATTATTCAGCAATCTAATACTGAGTTCAGCTCATGTTTTTCCAGGGGAGACACAGAAATGGGAAATGAATACAATACAATCAATTTTTTTCTGTTATGTTATGTTCGGTTCTTCCAAGTGTAGCAAAGGTCTGATGCTGGAAAAAAGCATTTGCCACTTGGTGATGCTTAGGAGAATCCTTTGAACGATAATCTTGTTGTTATGCAGCCATGTACCTCTTTCTCACAATGCTTTATCCTACCCATTCTGTCTGTCCTAAAAGCTGTCATCAGCGTCTGCAAAGCCTCGTGTATTTAAAAAAAATATATATATATATTTTTAAAATATTGGGCCCTGTAAACAACATAATCTAATGCATTGTTGGTACACACAGCACAAAATGATCATTCTTGTTCTTACTTGTGAAGTTCTTGCTTGATAGGGCAGAAAATTGCTTTTGGATACAGCATACAATATTTTTCTTGGGTTAGGTAGAGAGAATTCTTTGTGCTCAGACGAAAGCCTGAATAGCTTTATAAATCACACACAATTACCTTGTTAACATCTGGAGTGTTTACTTTGTTCTGGAGTCATTTGAACTGTGAAGCACCGCAAATATGTGGGCTGCAACCCACAGCTCTCTTGTAAATTGCTAAACTGACTGCAAATGTCTCAATATGTAGATAGAGAAAGAAGATAAATAAAAGGGATCCATTTCCGAAAGGAAGATGTCACAGAACAACAACAACATTTTGTTAGTTCCAGGGAGAGATGTAAATCCTGAATATATTGTCTATTAATGTTCTGCATTCAAATCAAATCAAATTGTATTGGTCAGTATGGTGAGCTTTGTTAAAATCCCCAGCTACAATAAATGCAGCCTCTGGTTTCCAGTTACATGGTTGTGACCATAATCGAAGAGAATTCTCTTGGAAGATAATACGGTCGGCATTTGACTGTAAGGTATTCTAGGTCAGGTAAGCAAAATAATTTAGGAAGTAGGGTATGGTTTTGGTATTATGTAATGTTCCATGTTTTGTGTGGAGCCCAGGAAGAGTAGCTGCTGCTTTTGCAACAGCTAATAGAGATTATTACAAAAATGATATAAAAATACATCTATTATCTCTGGCATTACTAAAATTAACCATGGCTTCTTATCATTATCGTTATCATAGCAGGTTCCTCACCATATCCAACTGGTAAAAGAATCCTCCATGTACAGTCCATGTTACCAGGGTAGTTGCCAGGGAATCCAGGACTTAAAATAACATTGGCCAAGTCAACAGCTGTTCCACCGCACTTTGCTGGAAAATAAAAATGCACATAATGTGTGGCACACGTTGAAAAAATATTGCAGACAATGAACAACACTGAAACAGTAAACCATTGCCTTGAATGTGACCACTTCCAAGTAAAAGTTCTTACCAATGCAGAGAGGGGGAGGGTAGTTCCAGCGCCGCACGGTCCCTGGCATACAGGATATATGAGAGTGGCCCTGGAAAATAGAAAGGTAGGGGGTTTCTCTCTCAGATGTAAAGGTAGGGGGTTTCTCTCTCAGATGTAAAGGTAGGGGGTTTCTCTCTATAATGTAATGTAAAGGAAGGTAGGGGGTTTCTCTCTATAATGTAAAAGTATAGGGTTTCTCTCTATAATGTGAAGGTAGGGGGTTTCTCTCTATAATGTAAAGGTAGGGGGTTTCTCTCTATAATGTAATGTAAAGGTAGGGGGTTTCTCTCTCAGATGTAAAGGTAGGGGGTTTCTCTCTCAGATGTAAAGGTAGGGGGTTTCTCTCTCAGATGTAAAGGTAGGGGGTTTCTCTCTCAGATGTAAAGGTAGGGGGTTTCTCTCTATAATGTAATGTAAAGGAAGGTAGGGGGTTTCTCTCTATAATGTAAAAGTATAGGGTTTCTCTCTATAATGTGAAGGTAGGGGGCTTCTCTCTATAATGTAAAGGTAGGGGGTTTCTCTCTATAATGTAATGTAAAGGTAGGGGGTTTCTCTCTATAACGAGAAGGTAGGGGGTTTCTCTCTATAATGTAAAGGTATGGGGTTCTCTCTATAATGTGAAGGTAGGGGGTTTCTCTCTATAATGTAAAGGTAGGGGGTTTCTCTCTATAATGTAAAGGTAGGAGGTTTCTCTCTATAATGTGAAGGTAGGGGGTTTCTCTCTCAGATGTAAAGGTAGGGGGTTTCTCTCTCAGATGTAAAGGTAGGGGGTTTCTCTCTCAGATGTAAAGGTAGGGGGTTTCTCTCTATAATGTAATGTAAAGGAAGGTAGGGGGTTTCTCTCTATAATGTAAAAGTATAGGGTTTCTCTCTATAATGTGAAGGTAGGGGGTTTCTCTCTATAATGTAAAGGTAGGGGGTTTCTCTCTATAATGTAATGTAAAGGTAGGGGGTTTCTCTCTATAACGAGAAGGTAGGGGGTTTCTCTCTATAATGTAAAGGTATGGGGTTCTCTCTATAATGTGAAGGTAGGGGGTTTCTCTCTATAATGTAAAGGTAGGGGGTTTCTCTCTATAATGTAAAGGTAGGAGGTTTCTCTCTATAATGTGAAGGTAGGGGGTTTCTCTCTATAATGTAAAGGTAGGGGGTTTCTCTCTATAATGTGAAGGTAGGGGGTTTCTCTCTATAATGTAAAGGTAGGGGGTTTCTCTCTATAATGTGAAGGTAGGGGGTTTCTCTCTATAATGTGAAGGTAGGGGGTTTCTCTCTATAATGTAAAGGTAGGGGTTTCTCTCTATAATGTGAAGGTATGGGGTTTCTCTCTATAATGTGAAGGTAGGGGGTTTCTCTCTCAGATGTGAAGGTAGGGGATAATGCAAAGGTAGGGGGTTTCTCTCTATAATGTAAAGGTAAGTGGTTTCTCTCTATAATGTAAGGGTAGGGGGTTTATCTCTATAATGTGAAGGTAGGGGGTTTCTCTCTCAGATGTAAAGGTAGGGGGTTTCTCTCTATAATGTGAAGGTAGGGGGTTTCTCTCTCATATTAAAGGTAGGGGGTTTCTCTCTCAGATGTAAAGGTAGGAGGTTTCTCTCTATAATGTAAAGGTAGGGGGTTTCTCTCTCAGATGTAAAGGTAGGGGGTTTCTCTCTATAATGTGAAGGTAGGGAGTTTCTCTCTCAGATGTAAAGGTAGGGGGTTTCTCTCTATAATGTGAAGGTAGGGGGTTTCTCTCTATAATGTAAAGGTATGGGGTTTCTCTCTATAATGTGAAGGTAGGGGGTTTCTCTCTATAATGTAAAGGTAGGGGGTTTCTCTCTCAGATGTAAAGGTAGGGGGTTTCTCTCTATAATGTGAAGGTAGGGAGTTTCTCTCTCAGATGTAAAGGTAGGGGGTTTCTCTCTATAATGTGAAGGTAGGGGGTTTCTCTCTATAATGTAAAGGTATGGGGTTTCTCTCTATAATGTGAAGGTAGGGGGTTTCTCTCTATAATGTGAAGGTAGGGGGTTCTCAGCACACTGAACTCAAAGACAAATCAAAGTTTGCTGAGTTGCTGAGTTGACTTTGCATACTAGACATGCGACACATCACACAATGTCTTTACACATTCACTTAGGGGATAAAGCTTAGCAGCACGTTGACACAGAGGTGGGAACACAGTACAGCTCTCACCTGCAGCATGTATCCCGGTTCACAGCTGAATGACACCACCTCATTGACCATGTACCTGTCCGCTGTTTTGATGCCATTGGCAGGCACCACTGGCTCCGGACAGGCAGTGAGACCAACGGCTAGATGGAGCAGAGACATAAAAAAGGCCTCATCATGCCTGCTTAGATAAAGTACTTGATGTTGCACATCACATGATTGATTGGTCTTCAATACTCAGTGTGGTGATCCTGTTTTCATGTTTCAGAGAACAGTATTCCTCAAAGCTGGAGCAAGAAGAGGCAAACACATCGGCGAGTATTGTAAAGGCAAGTGGATATGATTATTGTATGCTGTCAACAGGCTCTGGTATAGCTTATAGCTATTAAAATAGACAAGATGATTATTGGTTTTGGATTTTTGTACGTTTGTTAAGTTTTCTATAGTTAAATCATTTGTCATTTGGATGGTTATAAGCCCCCAGTCATAGGAAGGTAATGCAGATACATAACCACAGTCGGGTACCAAGGGGCACAGGGTACTGACAACGTCATGAAACTAAAAGTGTATTTTATGCTGTAGTTTGTAACCTTGTAAAGCTTCTACATTTAGAACGCTAAAACAGTATTGTTATAAAAAAAATCTGAAAATAGCATACCCACTGATCCGTGTTATTTAAATATGCATCGTGATTTTGTTCATTTCTTGAAAACATCTTCCAGTGGGTTAAAACTGTACACACTGCAGGAGGAGACAGTGAGAGAGTATGTTGCCATGACAACCACATTCGTCAAGCCAATGAAAGGAGATCCTGTATAAATTTGTCTTGTTTGGATTGCACCACTCAGCAGGTAGCACCGTGCAGTTGTGAGTGTGTGTAAAACTCTCTCATTATTTTTCTACCCATCAATAGCAAAGGACTTTCACCTGCAATGCCTACATTACCCAACACAACAAAAGCCAACAAACACTGTCACACTGCTAATGTGTAGGTGACTGTTTCAAACAGGGAAGCCCAAATGGCTGTGGGCGGCTAGGGCGAGACTAGGGAGATTAAACATTAGCTTTGGTTCAAGGAGAATTCACAGCAGAATTCGGAGCAAGTTACTTTCAATATATTCTAAGGAGCATGTACTCCTGTTCAGGAGGGAGTGAGCGGAAATGTACAGTATGCAACTGGTCAAAAAACAGTGAACCACAAAAAGAGCACTGGGCATTTCTTTAAATGCTAAGGCATCAGAACCCTGGCTTGTACCAAACTACTAACACATTTATTTAACGTTAGATCAATACCACTTGTTAATTCCAATTCCATCTAGCTGACACACGTTACACATACCAACCATTTGAAGTGTTTTTCTGCAGAATAAATCAATAAAATGCCACATGGCCATAGTCTCTCTCAGAGGATAAATGATAACCCTTGAGGGAAAAAATCTGACATTTTCTCTACAACCACAACAGACTGATCCAGGCAGGAATTCAGCCTTCAAGATCCAGAAAGTCAAACATTTAATACACTTGTCTCCTCACCCAAATTCACCATCTTGATGTGTGATAAAAACACGTGGCGTGAATCTCATTTTAGATGTGGAACTTCGTAACTACCGTGCACAAGCCAGATTCAGTCTAGGATCATGAAGATGCAGCCACAGTCATCCAACGGTAAACATTCAGGGTGAACCTAAAAGTCAATGACAACCATCTCTATGCAAATATAACAAGCTCCTCTTGTTCTGACAGAAAGTCACGAAGCTATTCTTCTTTAATAATATCTATTTTTACAGTACACATAGCTCTAGGTAAAAATGGATATTATATATACCATGGGTATGACAAAACGTTTCTTTTTTCTGTTCTAATTACGTTGGTAACCAGTTTATAATAGCAATAAGGCACCTCGGGTGTTTGTGGTATATGGACAATATACCACGGCTAAAGGCTGTATCCAGGCACTCTGCTATTGCGTCATACATAAGAACAGTTCTTAGCCGTGGTATATTGGCCATATACACAGTGGTGAAAAAAGTACTAAATTCTCATACTTGTGTAAAAGTAAAGATACCCTAAAATTACTCAAGTAAAAAAGTCACCCAGTGATACACTACTTGAGTAAAAGTCTAAAAGTATTTGGTTTTAAATATACTTAAGTATCAAAAGTAAAACCAGACGGCACCATTTTCTTGTTTATTTTAAATTGACGGATAGCTAGGGGCACACTCCAACACAATGAAAGCATTTGTGTTTAGTGAGACCACCTGATCAGAGGCAGTAGGGATGACCAGGGACATTCTCTTGATAAGTGTGTGAATTGGACATTCTCCTGTCAAAATGCAATACGTACTTTTGGGTGTCAGGGAAAATGTATGGAGTAAAAAGTACATTATTTTCTTTATGAATGTAGTATGTAGTGAAGTAGTAGGCAAAAATATAAAATAGTAAAATAAAGTACAGATACCCCAAAATACTTGAAATTATTTTTACTTAAGTACTTTACACCACTGCATATACCACACCTCCTCGTGCCTTATTGGTTAATTATACAGTTGATGTCCTTTACAAAACACTGGCTCTCCCCTATTTTGCATAACATTCTAGAAATGGCATGGCTATATCAGGCATAACGCTTCCAGGAAGACATCCTGCCAATGATGTGTATTAATATAGACAATAATAAATAATAAAGACAATTGGCAAAGAATACATACTAAATTGGCCTAAACTTCTTTAATTTGTAACATCCTGACTCTCAGTTTTGTCCAAAGCTATTAGTAAGGGCCACATTAGACTTTTTGCCATGTTTTAGCTTCATTTGAACAGATCGATTGATTGAGGAGACATTCTCATTTACAACAACGACTTGGAAAGGGAAGTGTTGCTATGGAGAGGCGAAGGGTTAAACAAGGTTGCCGTCGCAATGATTGTATTAAGGAGGTTCCAGGTTGGCAACTGAGCAAGGACTCCAGGGTTAACAAGCCTAATCTAGCATGTATGGTTGTGTAGTGACCAGAAGGAGTCATGCCCTGTGTTAAATATCTCCTCTTTGTGCAGCGGTGAGAGAAATAATCAATCTCTAATCAAGATAAGACTGATTAAAAAACGTTGGTACGTTTCCTGGTTAGATCCCTTACGGTTGATGCTGTTTGACTGGACTATTCAACTATATACTTACGGCGGCCAGATGTATATAAAAAAAAAGGGTTATTATTACTTACACATGCTTCGGAAGAACTGTATAAAAAAGCAACACACAAACACCAATAAAGCACTTTTCTTCATATTAAATGTTGCTAAAAGTAATCAGGAAAGAAGTGGAGGACGCTCAGTCAACGTGAGTCGAGGTGCAACCAAGATGTTTTATCATCATTGAAAAGGTAAAGGCGCAACTCTCGCTCACCACTGTCATGACGTTGGCCTGGGGGTAGGTTTATGACAGTCATAAATACCTCTTCCCCCCTTTTTCCTCTCTCTACCCTACTGATGTTACATTTGCAAACCCCTTGGTTAACATAGAGATTCTGGGAACATCAGAAGGTGGGGGGAAATTAACTATATTCTGGTAATCCGACCAATTGAACAAATGCGGTGGTACTTAATGGATATGATGTCAGTTCGGTTGTCATCTGAGACATTCTCATCAATGATAAGATGACATAAACTCTACAGCGGAAAGTCTACACATCAGAGTTATCAGATTCACATGGAATTGTTGTTCAATTGAAATGTTTGAATATGAACTTATTTGTGATGGCATGAAATGTGATTTTAGGTTCTAAAATGTGAGAATTGGGTTTTCATAAGGTTAGGGTTTTGCTCAAACAGTGGCCCGCCCCTGCGAAGAGTCATGAGTTATAAAACTTTTCAGACACACCCTTCTCGCTCCACTATATAAAGCCTTGACGAAAATATAAGCTCCTGTTCCGAGGATGTGAGGACGACGGTCCAATGTCAGAATGGTTCAGATAATAACTACAGAACGAAGCCAACATCAGCGTGAGCTTTGGTTGCGAATGGTATGAACTTTGAACTCTTATTCACTACAGAAGTGATACCTCCTAGCTGTTGAGTTAACAACAGCAGCTGCAAACGCAGGTTAGGAAGGAACAGACAGAGTATTCCGTCTACCACACAATGATGTTACTACAACGTATCCAATTCACCAACCTACCGTAGCGCAGCTCAGAGTAAATATTTATTGCATTTTCCATTTCCAAATGGGCGGTAATTTAGAATGCATAAGATTCTGTATTTACGATAGCACTGCTTCTTCCTTTGTTACTCAGTCTTCCTGCTTTTTCACTCAAACCCAGCCCTTTTCTTTTGTGTAAGCACCTGTCATATCTCCGGCATAGCCAAAGACACGACACCATTATTTGTTTTTATTTAAACAACTATTAAAAGCTTCTTTAAAGTAATTAGGTCACATAAAAAAAATCTGAAAACTAAGCATGACTGGGGGGTATTCTAGTTTATTATTTCTATGTGGGGTTCTAGTTTATTATTTCTATGTTGGTGATTTGTATGAAT
This sequence comes from Oncorhynchus masou masou, assembly GCF_036934945.1. Taxonomy (NCBI): domain Eukaryota; kingdom Metazoa; phylum Chordata; class Actinopteri; order Salmoniformes; family Salmonidae; genus Oncorhynchus; species Oncorhynchus masou. The sequence goes on from NC_088242.1 coordinate 12,814,899, forward strand.
CCCAATTAGAGGCAGCTGGTAATCGTTGTCTCTAAAAGGGGGATCATATTTAAGTAGTTATTGTTCCCACCTGTGTTTGTGGGATATTATTTTGTGTTTTGTGCACCACGTTTCGTTGTTAGTTTATTGGTTTATTTGTTTTGTTCTTGCTAAGTTTCACTTTATAATAAATATGTGGAACTCAACATCAGCTGCGCCTTGGTCCGTCTCCCCTCACGTATGTGACAAATGCCAAATTCCAGTGTGAAGGAAGTATGCATTGAATTAATTTCCCTCAGTCATTAGGTGTTATAAATGAATCCCTGTTTCCCTCCCATTAGACAGGGAAACAGAAGGGTTAGGGTTATCAGACAGGGAAATAGAAGGGTTAGGGTTATCAGAAGGGTTAGGGTTATCAGACAGGGAAACAGAAGGGTTATCAGACAGGGAAACAGAAGGGTTAGGGTTATCAGACAGAGAAACAGAAGAGTTAGGGTTATCAGACAGGCAAACAGAAGGGTTAGGGTTATCAGACAGGGAAACAGAAGGGTTAGGGTTATCAGACAGAGAAACAGAAGGGTTAGCGTTATCAGACAGGGAAACAGAAGGGTTAGGGTTATCAGACAGGGAAACAGAAGGGTTAGGGTTATCAGACAGGGAAACAGAAGGGTTAGGGTTATCAGACAGAGAAACAGAAGGGTTAGGGTTATCAGACAGGGAAACAGAAGGGTTAGGGTTATCAGACAGGGAAACAGAAGGGTTAGGGTTATCAGACAGGGAAACAGAAGGGTTAGGGTTATCAGACAGGGAAACAGAAGGGTTAGGGTTATCAGACAGGGAAACAGAAGGGTTAGGGTTATCAGACAGAGAAACAGAAGGGTTAGGGTTATCAGACAGGGAAACAGAAGGGTTAGGGTTATCAGACAGAGAAACAGAAGGGTTAGGGTTATCAGACAGGGAAACAGAAGGGTTAGGGTTATCAGACAGGGAAACAGAAGGGTTAGGGTTATCAGACAGAGAAACAGAAGGGTTAGGGTTATCAGACAGGGAAACAGAAGGGTTAGGGTTATCAGACAGGGAAACAGAAGGGTTAGGGTTATCAGACAGGGAAACAGAAGGGTTAGGGTTATCAGAAAAGGCATGTATGAGTTCCTGAGAGTTGTAGCTTTTAAGAATGAGGTCATAATATTTTTAGCATAAACCATTCAAATGCTAGAGCCAAATTCATGTGAAAAAAAAACCAAATAAATCAACATGCCACATAGGCGCTAGAAACTGCAAAATGCTAGATACTGCTAGAAACCACACTACTGTATAGACAACCACAGTATTGGTGTGTATTGTATTTGTCACAAAATACAACAGGTGTAGGCTTTACAGTGAAATGCTTACTTACGAGCACTTTCCCAACAACGCAGAGTTAAAAAGTAAGAAACATTTGCAAATAAGAAAAAAATAGTAACACAATACAATAACAAGCCTATATACAAGGAGTACCGGTACCGAGTCAATGTGCAGGGGTACAAGGTAGTTGAGGTAATTGAGGTAATATGTACGTGTAGGTCGGGTTAAAAGTGACTAGGCAATCAGGATAGATAATAAACAGAGTAGTAGCAGTGTTTGTGAAGATTGTGAAAGTGTGAGTATGTGTGAGTGTGTGTGTGTGGCGTCAATATGCATGTACGTGTGTGTGTTTTGTGTTTGTGAGCTTATGTAATGTGAGAGTGTTTTGGCACTGAAAGCCGGATTTTGGAAGGGATTTTTTTGCGGATAATTTCTTAATGTTAAGAATTTATCAAAGGGATTAATAAATGGGCCGGATCTGGCCCGCGGGCCGCCAGTTGAACAACCCTGCCGGATCACATAGCACATAGGCTGCACATGGGGGATACACTTTTAAGTGGGCTGAGAAAGGGGAAATAGCCTGAATTGGGATCCCCGCTGAGAGGACTTAGAGATAGTAGCAGAGGATGTTGAGGTGTAAGAATGAATAAGGTAAAATGGTTTACATCAGGACTGTCCACAGCAGCTAAAGGGCACTGTTTCTTCTGTTGAGACAGAGGCAGATGAGGCAAGCGGCCAGAGAGACAGACTATCTCTGATGCTATCAGTGTCCACACAGTACAGATTGGGAGCCCATTTCAGAGTTGAAAAGAGGAATTCCCATCAGGCTCCAACCCATGGTAAAAGGTAGAGCAATTGGATTTTATCAGCCAGTTTCCTTGGTATTTATTTTTTCGTTAACAGAATTGTTATCAGTGAATTATGCTGTACATGTTGAACCATTTATGCTGACAGCTTTGGTAATTTTTCTAAAGCTTTCAAATGTCAAAATGCACATGCCTCACCCAGCTGCTTAATTTTTAACATTATAAAAGTAGAATGCCCCGTTGAGTGCTTTTGATTCAGTGTTAGCTGCACTGTAGGTGATGCTACTACATGTTCCAGAAGGAAGGAGAGAAAGAGAGAGGAGAGAGAGAAGAGAGGGAGCGAGAGAGGAGAGAGAGAAAGAGAGAAAGAGAGAGAGAAGAGAGATAAAGAGAGATAAAGAGAGAGAGAAAGAGAGAGAGAAGAGAGAGAGATAAAGAGAGAGAGAAAGAGAGAGAAAGAGAGAGAGAGAAAGAAGAGAGAGAGAGAAGTAAGCAACATTTTATTAGCCAAGAGGAAATCTTGTAGATTCCTCTTTTTCACAGGGTCAGAGGATATGGAGAAAATGAAGGTTTCATGATGAGACACACAGTGTACTCACTTTTGTACTCAAGGTGGAATCCAGCAGCAACAACACTGATATCACTCTGGAAGTGGAGGTAGAGCTGGTTGGAGGTACTGTTCAGCAAGGCTGGAGCAGTTGTACCTGAAATACATCCCACAGGACAAATCTACATTCATCTCACTGTTGAAAGAAGTTCCATTTGCAATTCTGAATATATGTGGATGTTTTCTGGAGGGTTGGTTCATCAAGTGACTACAGTTTATATCAATGGCCAAAACAGAATAAGGTGAACTGCTGTTCACTATTCTATGGACATTTTTCCTCCTCTATAAAATACTTTCCTTTTTGGAGGTCAACCAAATGAAAAGAGGGGAAAGGGGGAAGGGGAATAAAAAAACATGCTTTGAAATTCTAACAGACAATGGTCACTGAAGTTTGTTTCTGTTCTTCAGTATCTGAGCTCCCAGGGGAGAGCTCTCATCAAATGTTTCCAAGGGGCAGTCAACCATACCACCACAGATAGGAAAAGTACAAATGTTAAAAGTCTACAGAGCTCAAAGGGAACCATCCATGCATAGTCACTTTGATAACTCTACCTACATGTACATATTACCTCGACTAACCGGTGCCCCCGCACATTGACATATATTATATATATATATTGATATATAGCCTCGCTATTGTTATTTTACCGCTGCTCTGTAATTATTTGTTACTTTTACTTCTTATTCATATATATATAGATATATACTGTATATTTTTTTAAACTGCATTGTTGGTTAGGGCTTGTAAGTAAGAATTTCACTGTTGTATTCAGCACACGTGACAAATACAATTTGATTTGATCAGGGTGGTAGATATCCTATGTTTTTGGATGATATGCTTTGGCTCAGGCTGCTGAAAATCAGAAAACACAGTGTTCATCATGAGTAAGCAAACATGTGGTTGAAAAATAGCGTATATGTGGTTATATAACCTGAAACAGTGTCATTCATCACTTGTGTCAAACTTTATAATAGCAATAAATCTCTGGTGTCTTGGGCATTGGTCAGTTTAATAAAGAAATGTTGAAACTCCCCTGGGCAGATTAAAGATACAGCAACATATTCTGTTGAGACACCAGCTTTTATATTTTCAGGATATTATGTTCAAACCCCAGCTCACAAGTTCTGTGACATAGTTAGAGAAAGCAATTATTTTTTATTCTCTTCATCGATGTCACACATAACGTTACAAAAACCTGGTAATAAAAAATAAATAGGTTTTCCATAAACCCTGGTTGGAAAATTCCTGCCATCAGGAGGGAATAAACAGGAAATCTGAAATCCTCCAACCCAGGGTTTCTGGAAAACCGTGGAATGTTTCCAGAATTCTGCAACCCTATTATTACATTTGTATCCTCAGAGGCCATCTTCACAGGTTGTAACGCTATGCTATAAGACAGCAATATACCCTTCACTCATTCATGACAAAACGTAGACTGACTTAACACGTTTATAATCAATCACATGAATAACTCTGATGAAATGACTAAAGCTCTCCTGCAAAATACTGACTTGATAGACATTAAGATATGTTCACCTGCAAATCATGTCAGTGAGCTACCAAGTTTGCAATGGGTTTCTGTAATGCTATGGGATCCAGCATAGTATGGCAGTAGAAGAACGGGCGGGCATAAAATTGTCTGAGTACATTATGCTGATGGTTGCAGTCTGTAAAATGCTCCTTTGCGCTTGAATGACTTGACTAATAATTTCTGGATGAAGTTTGACAGCTCTGTAAAGCTCATCCGCTGTCCAGCTATTCAGAGGTCCATCATCTCTATTAGTGAGACGGCATCTCCAGTGTTTCCAGAGCTTGTCAGATAAGTCACAGATGAGCTTAAAATGCACTTTGCGGGATTGAATCTGGCACATTTAGTATTATTAGGCAGTCTAGAACTAGAATTTAAAGAAATTCTTGATGAGAACTTTCAGGCGGGATGCAGGGTAATTTTATGTTTTGTAAAGATGGAAAACCAATCTTGAAATACAATTTACCATCTATATTTTTTTTTTACATTAACCATTTGGCAATCATCTCTAAACATGATGAAACAAAACCCCATCGATAGCCACAATGGACACAGAATGAGAGAGGTATATAGACATAAACCCAATCAATAGCCACAATGGACACATAATGGGAGTGGTATATAGACATAAACCCAATCAATAGCCACAATGGACACAGAATGAGAGGTATACAGACATAAACTGTCGCTATCGAGCGACGGCAACAGTAAACAAGCAACTACCCGGGCTATCTGCATTGACTCTTTTGACTCATCACATACGCTGATGCTACTGTTTATTAACTGTCATGTTGCCTAGTCACTTTATCCCTACCTACAGTATATGTACATGTCTACCTCAATTACCTCGTACCCCTGCACAGCGACTCAGTACTGGTATACCGTGTACATAGCCAACCTATTGTGTATTTATTCTTTGTTTTATTATTTTTATATTATTTCAATTTTTTTCTCTTTACATTATTGGGAAGGGCCTGTAAGTAAGCATTTCAGTGTTAGTCTACACCTATTGTTTATGAAGCATGTGAGGAATACAATTTGATTTGATCTTTGGAGTCCTATAAAATGTATTTCAGATTGTGGATTTAATTACTTTTGCAGTGAATACTTACATTTGAAGTATGATTAATTATTAAATACTTCTATCGATCACAAATGAATCATGCTTCAAATATAAGTATCCACGGCAAAAGCAATTAATGCCACAATCTGAAATCAATTTGAGGCAAGGAATACCAAACTATGCAACAACAGCAGCTACTGTGAAGTGGACTTTTCAACAAATATCACGTTTACCATTTTTCAACAGCATATCCTCATCATTTGCACATTCTACTGTTAATAGTGGTAATAGGGGGATAGTGGTAAACAGAAAAGATAAGCCTCATTCAATTGTAATCGAATTGGTATTTGATTAAGTGTGATTAATCCTGTATGATACATCATGCAAAAAGGAAGGCGACAGAGAACACAAAGTATTTCCGACAGTTTAATTAAGAGAATTATCCTAATGGATTTGTAACTAAAAGAAGAATAAAAAGACTGATTATAATGGTGAGGATGTCAAGGATGTAAAGGCGGACCACACAACGATGAAGGGGAAACTGTGCATCTTAACGTGCCACTGCACACGATACGGCCTCTCTCTTATTCCCTCCTAATGTCACTGATTACTGATTTGGAGACATTTCACCGATGTTAAAGATGACTCAGTGCCTGTGCCATTTGGACAACCCAGCTCAAAATGGAGGTAAATTACCATTGTATTTTCCTTTAGATTCAATGAGTCATACACAACCGTCACCAGGTGTTCTCTGACATCATTATTTATTTATTCGCTAGATGGCCTAGACAACCATTTTTTTGTTGCATTTAAAACCTTGGCTTAGAGGAGTGCGGCAGTGGTGAACCACGTGAACTAATACATTCAGAATGATATCTTAGCATAGACATTTTGCCTTAAAGCCACATGACTCCCTAGTTGCCTGACCTTTTCTAAGCCTGTTGTTGTGACACTAGCTGAGTTCATTACAGGCTTGTAGAAGGCATTGCTCGGGGCATGGCTACACGTATATCCATTGGGAGGCACAAAAAAGGTTAATCCCCCCTTTCCCGCTGCAGGAGATCCCCTCCTGCTGGAGAGACCATGGTAATCAAATCAAATCAAATGTTATTCGTCACATTGAAATGTTAGTCTTCCCAGAGAGAAAGAAAATAGTGAAATAATAGAAAAGTAAAACATGTAATAATAAAAGTAATAACAAATACACAATTAGTAACAATAACTTGGCTATATACACGGGGTACCAGTACAGAGTCAGCGTGCAGAGGTACGAGCTAATTGAGGTAGATATGTACAAAAACTAGGAATAAAGTGACTAGGCAACAGGATAGATAATAAATAGTAGCAACAGCATATGTGATGAGTCAAAAGAAGTTAGTGCAAAAATGGTCAATGCAGAGATCCGGGTAGCTATTTGGTTAACTATTTAACTAACTATTTAGCAGTCTTATGGCTTGGGGGTAGAAGCTGTTCAGGGTTTTTGGTGCATCGGTACCGCTTGCCGTGTGGTAGCAGAGAGAACAGTCTATCACTTGGGTGACTAGAGTCTTTAACAATTTTTAGGGCCTTCCTCTGACACCGCCTGGTATAGAGGTCCTGGATGGCAGGGAGGTCAGCCACAGTGATGTACTGGGCCATACGCACTACCCTCTGTAGCACCTTACGGTCGGATGCCAAGCACTTGCCATACCAAGAGGTGATGCAGCCTGTTAAGAGGCTCTCAATGGTGCAGCTGTATACCTTTTTGAGGATCTGAAGGGCTATGCAAAACCATTTTAGCCTCCTTAGGGAGAAGAGGCGTTGTCCTGCCCTCTTCACGACTGTGTTGATGTGTGTAACAGATGTGTCCATTCTCACATCTATATTTTCTAACATAAAGGATGTGTAGTTTTGACCCACAGGAGGACATCCTAAAATATCACAGATGGGGAGGCTTGACAACATAACCTGCCATGGAAATCCCCCACAGTTTAACACTCCCACACAGCTAACACCTATCAGTTGGCATTTAGCATGATAAAGGAGGACAGACGCAAGTTAAGACACCCTCCACCCACTGGTGCACCCAATGGTTTATATATACACTAGACGGCTGACAGGGCCACTGTTTTAAAGCCACCGCGCCTCCCATCTTGGCACTCCTCCACCATTGTATAACATACAGTGCCTTTGGAAAGTATTCAGACCCCATGACTTTTTCCACATTTTGTTACATCACAGCCATATTCTAAAATGGATTAAATAAAAACATCCTCAGCAATCCACACCATAACCCATAATGACAAAGCAAAAAAAGTTTTTAACATTGTTCCAGATTTATTAAAAATAACAAAAACTGAAATACCTTATTTACATAAATATTCAGACCCTTTGCTATGTGACTCGAAATTGAGCTCATGTGCATCCTGTTTCCATTGACCATCCTTGAGATGTTTCTACAACTTGATTGGATTCCACCCGTGGAAAATTCAATTGATTGGACATGATTTGGAAGAGCACACACCTGTCTATATAAAGTCAGAGCAAAAACCAACCCATGATGTCGAAAGAATTGTCTGTAGAGCTCCGAGACAAGATTGTGTAGAGGAACATATCTGGGGAAGAGTATGAAAACATTTCTGCAGCATTGAAGGTCCCCAAGAACACAGTGGCCTCCATTATTCTTAAATGGAAGAAGTATGGAACCACCAAGACTCTTCCTAGAGCTGTCCGCCCGACCAAACTGAGCAATCGGGAGAGAAGGGCCTTTGTCAGGGAAGTGACCAACAACCTGATGGTCACTCTGACAGAGTTCCAGAGTTCCTCTGTGGAGATGGGAGAACATTCCAGAAGGAAACCCATCTCTGCAGCACTTTACCAATCAGGCCTTTATGGTAAAGTGGCCAGACGGAAGCCACTCCTCAGTAAAAGGCACATGACAGTCAGCTTGGACTTTGCGAAAAGGCACCTAAAGACTCTCAGACCATGAGAAACAAGATTCTGTGGTCTGATGAAACCAAGATCGAACTCTTTGGCCTGAATGCCAAGGGTCACATCTGGAGAAAACCTGGCACCATCCCTACGGTGAAGCATGGTGTTGGCAGCATCATGCTGTGGGGATGTTTTTCAGCATCAGGGACTGGGAGACTAGTCATAATCGAGGCAAAGATAAACGCAGCAAAGTACAGAGAGATCCTTGATGAAAACCTGCTCAGGACCTCAGACTGGGGCGAAGGTTCACCTAACAGGACAACGACCCTAAGCACACAGCAAAGAGAAATGCTGGAGTGGCTTCGGGACAAGTCTCAATGTCCTTGAGTGGCCCACCCAGAGCCCGGACTTGAACCTGATCGAAAATCTATGGAGAGACCTGAAAATAGCTTAAAGCGACGCTCCCCATCCAATCTGACAGAGCTTGAGAGGATCTGCAGAGAAAAATGGGAGAAACTACCCGCAAAACACCAGTCTCAACGTCAACAGCGAAGATGCAACTCCGAGATGCTGGCCTTCTCAGCAGAGTTGCAAAGAAAGAGCCAATAAAAATAAAAGATTAAGATGAATCAAAGAACACAGACACTGGACAGCGGAACTCTGCCTAGAAGGCCAGCATCCCGGAGTCGCCTCTTCACTGTTGACGTGGAGACTGGTGTTTTGCGGGTACTATTTAATGAAGCTGGCAGTTGAAGACTTGTGAGGTGTCTGTTTCTCAAACAAGACACTCTAATGTACTTGTCATCTTGCTCAGTTGTGCAACAGGGCCGACCACTCCTCTTTCTATTCTGGTTAGAGACAGTTTGTGCTGTTCTGTGAAGGGAGTAGTACACAGCATTGTACAAGATCTTCAGTTTCTTGGCAACTACTCACATGGAATAGCCTTAATTTCTCAGAACAAGAATAGCCTGACGAGTTTCAGAAGAAAGTTCTTTGTTTCTGGACATTTTGATCCTGTAATCAAACCGACAAATGCTGATGCTCCAGATACTCAACTAGTCTAAAGAAGGCCAGTTTTATTGCTTCTTTAATCAGTTTTCAGCCATGCTAACATAATTGCAAAAGTGTTTTCTAATGATAAATTAGCCTTTTTAAAATGATAAATTTGGATTAGCTAACACAACGTGCCATTGGAACACAGGAGTGATGGTTGCTGATAATGGGCCTCTGTACGCCTATGTAGATATTTCATAAAGAAATCTGGTAGTCATTTACAACTTTAACAATGTCTACACTGCATTTCCGATCAATTTTATGTTATTTTAATGGACAAAAAAAATGTGCATTTCTTTAAAAAACAAGGAACTTTCTAAGTGACCCCAAACCTTTGAACGGTAGTGTATACTGTATATATATATATATATATATATATTTTAAAATCCTTCAAGAATAGTTTTTAGAAAGTACTAATGTTACTGTCCCCACTACAACAACAAAAATACTTAAATACATGTAATTTCGTCCTTGAAATATTGAATTGAAATACTGCAGAATTCTATTCATTCCTATGGAGGAGTTCCAACATGTCCCAAATGTCTGTCATGACCTTCTTCTCCAACTGACCTCGCTTACTGAATCATTTAAAATCATGTACACATACTGAAAGTCATGAACTAATGGATCTACTCAAGATTGATAAACCCACACATTTGCCAGACAGGGGAAGTGCCCTCTATTTTCAAAAGGATGGAATATGCCATACATATCACTGATCATGCCTAATGCAGCCATAGCATTCAACGTCTTCATTTGATAGCAGACAAAGCTATTCAGTTGCAGAAATGCTGTTCCTAGGATTAACTGGGAGTTAACGAAGGCCAAGATGGCTGCAAACTGGATTTCAAAAGGTCTCTGGAGCAAATACTGTGAGTCATCCAACATGACGATTGGGACATTGGTCTGCTGTGTAAAAGATTGCGGAGAAAGGTATTAGACCCAATATTGGATCAATGTTTAGTCCCCTAGAAGAACTACGGAACATAACATGAGTCGGTTTCATTTTTATTGTGGTCTTCAAAATAATAGGCCTGTAAGAATTCTGTAAAACACATGAAACCTAATTCGCAATAAGTATTATATTGCACACAGACATGATATCTCAAGGGGAAACGTGTGATTCCATGCATGATTAAGTAATCCAATTCCCACCTGAAAAGCTTCCAAGTTTAGGAGCTGTCATGTCCCCTCCATCATAGATTTCTAAGGAATCCCAATTATGCTCAGTGGCGAAGCTCATTACTTGAATCTGCAAAAGAAAAAAATACATAAATAGAGTGACAAAAATAATGTACATGCCATCTCTCTGAAAGGACAAGCATTTTGAATGGTTAGATGAGAGATTGGTGTTTTTTATTGAGGGAAGTTTTCTCTCCTGCTATAGACATAAACCCAGGTTTTATACTGTGCTCTTGTAAGAAGTATTTAAAAAACGAGTTGTTCTCATTAGGGCACGATCAATAGCAATAAGACTGCAGCTGTTTTTTATGTGCTTTAAAACTACTTCTGCTGGCAACGGGTCTAATTTATACCGTCTAATTTTCTTTTCTTCTCAGTAGGACGACTGACGGTTAAAATGTGCTATAGCCTGTCACTCAAAAAATACAATTTTCCCTCTCTTCTCTGTCTGTCGGTGTAGCTTATTACTTTCGATGAGTTCAGACCTGCCCCCTTTGTACTTGCCTGAATCCCAGCTCCTTCGGTGACAATGATTTTCCACACGCAGTTCAAGCTGTTCCCATAGGGCTCGGGGAATCCGGGGGAGAGGATGGTGCCTCTTCTCTCTGTCAGATTACCGCTGCATGGAACTGGGGAGCGAAACAGAGGGGAAATTAGAGTCACATTGAATGGGGCACATGCCAGGTTCCTGTAGCCATGGAGAGTCAAGACACCGAGTGGAAATTTGACATGAGTAATTTAAGCAATAAGGCCAGAGGAGGTGTGGTATATGGCCAATATACCATGGCTAAGGGCTGTTCTTAAGCACAATGCAACGCGGAGTGCCTTGACACTGCCCTTAGCTGTGGTATATTGGCCATATACCACAAAACCCAGAGGTGCCTTATTGTTATTATAAACTGGTTACCAATGTAATTAGAGCAGTAAAAATAAATGGTTTTGTCATACACATTGTATACAGTCTGATATACCACAGCTGTCAGCCAATCAGCATTCAGGGCTCGAACCACCCAGTTTATAATTCTATATAAACTCAGTAAAAAAAGAAATGTCCTCTCACTGTCAACTGCGTTTATTTTCAACAAACTTAACATGCGTAAATATTTGTAAGAACATAACAAGATTCAACAACTGAATTCAATTAACTGGACAAGTTCCACAGACATGTGACTAACAGAAATGGAATAATGTGTCCCTTAACAAAGGGGGTGGGGTCAAAATCAAAAGTAACAGTCAGTATCTGGTGAGACCACCAGCTGCAATATGTACTGCAGTGCATCTCCTCAAGAACTGCACCAGATTTGCCAGTTCTTGCTGCAAGTTCCCGGTCATTTCTGGGGGCAATGACCCTAGCCCTCACCCTCCGACCCAACAGGTTCCAGACAAGCTCAATGGGATTGAGATCCGGGCTCTTCACTGGTCATGGCAGAACACTGACATTCCTGTCTTGCAGGAAATCACGCACAGAACGAGCAGTGTGGCTGGTGGCATTGTCATGCTGGAGGGTCATGTCAGGATGTCTTCCCTGTAACGCACAGCGTTGAGATTGCCTGCAATGACAACAAGCTCAGTCCGATGATGCTGTGACACACCGCCCCAGACCATGACCCTCCACCTCCAAATAGATCCCACTCCAGAGTGCAGGTCTCGGTGTAACGCTCATTCCTTCCATGATAAACACAAATCCAGCCATCACCCCTGGTGAGACAAAACCGCGACTTGTCAGAGAAGAGCACTTATTGCCAGTCCTGTTTGGTCCAGCGACGGTGGGTTTGTGCCCATAGGCGACGATGTTGCCGGTGATGTCTGGTGAGGACCTGCCTTACAACAGGCCTACAAGCCCTCAGTCCAGCCTCTCTCAGCCTATTGTGGACAGTCTGAGCACTGATGGAGTGATTGTACATTCCTGGTGTAACTCGGGCAGTTGTTGTTGCCATCCTGTACCTGTCCTGTAGGTGTGATGTTTCGGATGTACCAATCCTGTGCAGGTGTTGTTACATGTGGTCTGCCACTGCGAGGATGAGCAGCTGTCCGTCCCGCCTCCCTGTAGCGCTGTCTTAAGTTTCTCACAGTACGGACATTGCAATTTATTGCCATGGCCACATCTAAAGCACGTTCACGCAGATGAGCAGGGACCCTGGGCATCTTTCTTTTGGTGTTGTTCAGAGTCAGTAGAAAGGCCTCTTTAGTGTCCTAGGTTTTCATAACTGTGACCTTAATTGCCTACCGTCTGTAAGCTGTTAGTGTCTTTACTACCGTTCAACAGATTCATGTTCATTAATTGTTTATGGGTCATTGAACAAGCATGGGAAACAGTGTTTAAACCCTTTACAATGAAGATCTGTGAAGTTATTTGGATTTTTACAAATTATCTTTGAATGACAGGGTCCTGAAAAAGGGATGTTTCTTTTTTGCTGAGTTTAGAACATTATTGTGACTAAAGAATCATCTCACTTCCCAATATCTTAGTGTGAATATGGTGTTCATGGTAACTTACAAATGTAAAAAATGATGACATATCTATTAGATGTTCTACCCACTGTATGTTCTTAAAGGGCAATTGCACCACATTTCAACCTCATATTCATTATCTCAGCACCATACCAATGTCTACATGTGTAAAAACAGCGCATTCCTACGTTTTACAGTAAAAAAAAATATATGTAAAGTAAAAACATTTATTTTAACAGCAGTCTGGGTCTGGTGATAATTAATACCAGGTTGAAAAGTGGTGGAATTTCCCTTTTACAACAACATGAACCCATCTCTAAATCAATGTCCACAAATGTGACTGATTTGAGGAGGCTTACCAGCACAAGCGGGCACAGTATCATTCCACTGGGCAAGCGCACTGGGGACCACATTGCATTTGATGGCTTTGGATCCCTGTAGCAGATACCCAGGGTTGCACTCAAAGCGAACAATGGAACGAGCGGAGAACTCGGACCCCATCCGTCTACCGTACCGTGGCTCTGGGACAGAGCTGCACTGCGTGTCACTGGTGCGAGGAACAGCTACAAAGAAAAGAGTCCCCAGTGTTTAACACCTAGATGTGATAACTCTTCGCTTAAAGCTCACAGGAAAATTGCAATATAATGTGGTAGTAATATATGATTTGTCATTATGGACATTTGAGATCTTTAGAAGGATCTCAGTGTATCATCAGCCATACTAATGGCTAATTCATGCTGAAGTAAAAACACTTTAGCATGTGTTATAACTTTGTTATTCAATCATGAACACTCTCAGGACACCAAGGCATGGAAGATGACAATGAAACCAAATATATATATATATCTGATATTCAAAACATGACTGGTTACAATCTGTACTACAGTATATCAAAACATTATGTACCACTGCATGCATGGCCTTGTCCCCTCTTCTCTCACTGACATGAATGTTTTTCACATTGTGACGTGAAAGTGAGATTTTCACACGTTAAGGTTTTTCACGTGTGAAACTCCATATCCGATTTTCACATGTGAATTATTAAAAAATATATATAATAATTGGGGGGGGGGGTAAGTGTTCAAATACTATTTTATCTACAGTATATAGTATATCTTAGTGCAATATTGAGGCCTTTACTGTTGGGCTGGGAGGGATTGTGTCTGATATTTCTAGATCTGTACCAGAGCAGAGTGTGTTCTGCAATCATGTACCAAACAAACTATCATAACTGTCAGGGAGTATTTAAAAAACCCTTCAATCCCCACAGTCTGGTAAACACTGTACAGTATATGTGCTCAACATACTTCATGGAAGATTACAATTTGAGATCATCCATTTTTATAAGGCAGCTGACAGTAAAAGTTCATGTAATTCACATAGCTTATTTATTACAATTTTGACAGAGAGAGAAAATGCTTGATGTGTCCTGAGGTGAGCTATTATCTACATGAGAGAGAACCTCTAAATGACACTAAAATAAAGTAGACATGACACCTCGATGATAAAAGCCAAAGGCATCATTGGATTTAAGGAATCTGAAAGGATTGAGTTAAGAAAGAAAAAAGAAAAATCGTACTCTGCCATCCTGGAAACGTTTTATAAAACATGTGGGTTTATATTTTATATATTAATGTGTGACATTTTATATTGATTATGCAAGAGAGAGGGAGTCCTTAAATATTGGTTATGACACTTTCAACATACGGTTCTATAGTGTATCTGTATGAGCCCTTCTGCTCAATGCCTACTAAAGCAGCTAGAAATCCCTTTCACCATGACATGCCTTGCACAGGTATAATGATTAGAGTACTGGCACCCTAGGCTCTCATGGGGCAAGAGAGATAATGGCAAATGCCCTGAACAGCCTGACAACCATGGGAACCATAACATGGATAGATAAGACCCGTTGGTGCCTGGGGATGGAGGGCTTCAGAAGGCCTCCTGGACCCTCAGAAACACACCTACTTCCACAGGGGTAAAAACAGTAAGGAAGGGTCATGCATGTGACCTGAGTATGTATATATTGCAACGTATTACTTGTTCATACAGTATATAAACATACCTTGGTAAACAAAGTGGAAACCCCTGGCGGAAGGACCATTCTTTGCAGTAAATCGCACCATAATTTGGTTTGAAGTCGCCAGGGGCAAAGTCTCTCCTGCAAAAAAAGGATGGATATATCTTTTTTTTTTTTTAAACACACACAATATGCTGACTCACAGTGTTAACCCTATGAAGACAACAGTGGCCTTTCTTGAGTTTCCCGACCCTTCTTGTGTGCTATACAGAACAAAACCTCAGCTGCATGATGATATTGCTTCTTATAAATATACTCGCTCCCATTCAAAATCTTGCTGGGTAAATAGCATGATGTTGGCAGTTGAACTTTTAAGTACGGCCTATAGAGTAGAGGACTCTCTTAATAATAAGAGGAAGAACAAAGTCTTATCAATAATGAGAACGTTGGACAAACAAACAACTTTGTATAGGCTACACATTTGTAGGCCTGAGTATTGTAAAACGTAATCAGCTGTGACAATGAAAACATGGTAGGATGTGTCTTCTTGATGGCGTGAACTTATTGAAAGCCATGACATTTGAACGCCTATAATTAGGTAGAGTAGCTTATTGTGGATGTGGCTAATGTAGGTTGCTAATCAGCCTCCATTAAGGTGAACACAGCCAATGCATTATGATCTAATGTATCATTATAATTCAAATGTCACCATGAATAGACAGGGAAAACACATCAAGTTACTTGTTGATAGAAAATCTAAATTACCAGTGCAAAGGAATAGTGTACAGAAAATATTAGTATACACGTCTTGGACAAATGTCAGAGGTAATTAATGTGTTATCTAATTCAGTATAACCTTTCCATTTTAATTTTATATAGCACATCACATACTGCATTACTGAATGGTGAAATCCAAAGACAAAGTCAAAGACCATCATCTCCCTTGGGAATATATTGTTGCACTGCAGAATAACACAAATCTGAATAGTACAAGGTCCCATACAAACAGTTTATATCCAACAGCCTTAATCAATCCTCAGAAGAATGTAAAGTTGAGGCTGATTTCTGTTCTGAAATGTAATTACCTTCCCCTGTTAATACCAGCGATAAATCGGATGAGGACAGGTGTTGAATTTTTCGTATTTTATTAGGTGGCTTTAAATAATACAAAAATACTGAGAGAGTGGCCTAAGGACTGGGAGCAACAACGACTCAATCACAAAGTGGTAGGCCACACAAGCTCTCTCTGAAGCCATCTAGGGGTAAGAACAGTGTAGACGGCAACAGTAGCCTAAGAACTGAAACCATGGATACTCGTGATCATTGAAGCATTGCTTATTTCTGATATGGCATGGACATCATGTCGCAATATGGATGTTATGTCGCAATATGGACGTTATGTCACAATGTTAATTACTGAAATGAAAACATTTTGAATAAGTCAGTAACCAAGTGCAAACAGCAGTTATTAATACAGGGATCATGCTGAGACCTTTTTGTAATACCACCTCTTGTCTTCCCCAACAACATCTGCATGTGTGGTTTTCTATCGGTTTTGTTCATTTAAAGGCTACAAACAACCGAAAGAATGGAAAGCTATTACGTACCAGAATGAGACCCAGCAAGGGAGCTTAGCAGCCTGGCATTCTGATTGGCCCCATCAAATAGTTCCACTGAGTCATTCATTGCCGTCTGAAAGTAGGCAAACTGCCCAAACACCACTGAGGAGACAAAATGGGGACATCATATAGGTTACCTCAGTATGAAAAACGTGGCTACAACACAATCCTATCTGCAAATGGTAAACTGAGAGTTTAAAATGGCAAAATGGAACTTGGAATCTTGTCAACAATGACACAAGGCTAGCGTGCTAACGACCCAGGTCTCAGGGGGGGTGATGTCACCACACAACAGGCTAACCAACCATGTTTACCTTGCGATTTCACATCTGTTACACCAGTTCATGCATGATAAATACGCACTGAGGCACAGATAAATACCTTATACAATTAGATATGTTTTGGTTGTGTCATCACGGCCGAATATCACGCACAATTGAGAAAGCATAACTTGTATGAGGTCAGACAAGAACCAGGGATGACTCTAACATACCTTGATCCATGATTCAGCACTTCATGACTGAACTATGCTTTGTATAAGCCTGGATAGGAGGAGACTATCTTAAGATACATACTTTCCACAATGATAATATCTGAAAATGATGGTAAATCCTCCATTGGACTGTAGGCAGCTAAATCAGAGGTATAACACTAGTCAGATTAAGTCTAAGTGCTGCTTTAATAATGTTGCAGTTGATTAACCCTTCTCCCGAGTGGCGCAGTGGTCTAAGACACTGCATCTCAGCGCAAGAGGCCCAGCCGGCTGTGACTGGGAGTCCCATAGGGCGGCGCACAATTAGCTCAGCGTTGTCCGGGTTTGGCCGGGGTAGGTCGTCATTGTAAATAAGAATTTGTTCTTAAAAGTGACTTGCCTAGTTAGATAAAGGTTAAATAAAATAAAAAACCTTACCAAATTCTCCAGAGACAGTAATGTAGTAGGAGCACGTTTGACCAGTGGTGTAGTTCTGGGGAAAGTTAGGAGAGAGTACCACGCCTTCAGACCCAGCATAATGACCACCACAAGGAGCTGAAAGACACACCAGAAACCATCTCCCTGTTACTTAATTCCCAGAGACAATAATCATGAAAGGACAAGCACCATGTATACACATGGGAGAAAAGTCAGTGCCCTAGTTGCGAGCTGTTATGTTGTAACAAAGATGTGCTGTGCGTTCTCTTAACATCTGGAGCGTCATTCAACATTCATAGCAGCTCAATGATAATGGTTCAAAACAACTCAATCCACAACTTGTTTTGTTACATAGGTCTAAGTCAATAACATTGGTGAAATGGGGCATTTGACTGAAAAAAAAAACAGTTACATGTTTTTTACTTGCTTTTAGTCCCTTTGAAAGTAACCGGTACAACCTGTTAAATGATGTCTGCTGGGACCTTTTTCAGCAACCATACTACCCCAAAACGTTTTTATCAGAGGCATAACATACAGATCTTAACTCACTGTACAAAATATCAACACAGTTTCAGACAAACATTAAAGGTTAATCCACCAGGTCTGCTCCATCATGCCCACATGATTAAGATTCTATATATCTCTGTGTTTATGTTGCCCTTAAGCATATGTACAGTAAGTCCTTAATATGGCCAGCAATGTGTCCAGGGGTGAAATATACTGATTTCAAAGGCTCCATGGACACACGTGGCTTCACTCGAAGGACATAGCATGAGGGCCATGCATGAAGGGTGAAATAAAATAATTCATGGTACCCACCTTTAAATTTAAGGTCAATGAAAACAGAACACAAAGGAGGAAATCTGTCAATGTCAAGATTCTATTATCATACTGTACATGGGTCCCTGGGACTAGTAGTGTACTGCCCTTCCTAACTACTTTGAGAAACTCTGAATAAATACTGGCAAAAGGAGAGAAAATGACTGAACACACAATTAGGGGGCAGTGAGCTCTGGTCCCCTCTTGTTCTCCCTGACCCTAAATCCCTAGTTAACCCTTCTTCTCATTTCCTTTTTTATTAAGTATTATTACTTGCTTTACACCTTTCAGAAAATATCAATGCCCCAATCGCTTGATACCCTCCTGTGTTCTTCCTGCACCTGCCTTGTTCTTTCCATCCCCTTGGTTCTTGCTACAATGATCATCGATTGAGATTCCTGCCATGTCTCAAGCACCCTAAGACTCCCTGAGCTCACTCCACCAGGTCTCCTCCTTCATGCTCACAATACCTTGTGGAGCTTATAAACCTGGTGTCAGGATGCAGCCCCAGCTCATGGTCCTCTGCTTATCAAACTCCTTCCCCATACCTTTGATCACATCACCCTCACCTCATACATCCTATGGGAAGACAGAGTTTTTCTGCTGTAAAAAAAAGTTTTGTATCTGGGTCTTCCCAGCATAAAACTAGAAATTTCACACCCATGGAGCGAGAGATTTAGTTAAAGGTCCAATGCAGCCATTTTTATCTCAATATCAAATAATTTCTGGGTAACAATGAAAGGGATAGTTTGGGATTTTGGCAATATGTCTACTTCCCCAGAGTAAGATCAACTCGTGGATAACATTTTTATGTCTCTGTGTCCGGTATGAAAGAAGTTAGAGGTTGTTTTGCGAGGCAATGCTAAGTAGCGTTAGCACAATGACTGGAAATCTACGGGTATTTGCTGGCTGTCATTGCGACTTTCAGTCATTGTCCTGGAAGTCCCTCAAAGAACTACACTGGACTCTATGCAAACTGGGAACCACATATTTATTCGAAGTGGGGATTTAAACAAAGCAAATATTTTGAAAAACACTACAGAAGTTCTACCAACACATTGACTGCAGCACTCGCTCTGAGAAAACAGACCACTGCTACTCAGCTTTTCGAAATGCTTACAAGGCCCTCCCCCACCCTCACTTCAGCAAATCTGATCACGATTCCATTTTGCTGCCTGTAGGCAGAAACCCAAACAGGAAGTACCCGTGCTAAGGACTATTCAACGCTGGTCTGACCAATCAGAATCCACGCTTCAAGATTGTTTTGATCCCGCAGATTGGGATATGTTCCTGGTAGTCTAAAATAATAACATTTACAAATACATGGATACTGTGACTGAGTTTATCAGGAAGTATACAGGAGATGTTGTACCCACTTTGACTATTAAAACCTATCTAAACCAGAAAACGTGGATAGATGGTAGCATTTGCCCAAAACTGAAAGTGCGAACCATCGTATTTAACCATGGCAAGGTGACTTGGAATATGGCCGAATACAAACAGTATAGTTATTCACTTCGTAAGGCAATCAAACAGGTAAAATGTCAGTATAGAGACAGTAGAGTGGTAATTCAACAGCTCATACACGAGACATATGTGGCAGGGTCTACAGACTATCACGGACTACAAAGGGCATCCCTAGCCGCGTCCTCAGAGCATGCGCAGACCAGCTGGCTGGAGTGTTTACAGACATATTCAATCTCTCCCTATCCCAGTCTGCTGTCACCACTTGCTTCAAGATATCCATCACTATTCCTGTACCCAAGAAAGCAAAGGTAACTGAACTAAATGACTATTTCCCCGTAGCCCTCACTTCTGTCATTGTGAAGTGCTTTTAGAGGCTAGTTAAGGATCATATCACCTCTACCTTACCTGACACCCTAGACACACTTAAATTTGCTTACCACCCCAATAGATCCACAGACGATGCAATCGCCATCGCACTGCACAAGGTCGTATTCCATCTGGACAAGAGGAATACCTATGTAAGAATGGCTATAGCTCAGTATTCAACACCATATTACCCTCCAAGATCATCATTAAGCTCGGGGCCCTGGGTCTAAACCCCGCCCTGTGCAACTGGGTTCTGGACTTCCTAACGGGCCACACCCAGGTGGTGAAGGTAGGAAACAGCACCTCCACTTCGCTGATCCTCAACACAGGGGCCCCACAAGGGTGTATGCTCGGCCCCCTCCTGTACTCCCTGTTCACCCATGACTGCGTGGCCGTGGACACCTCCAATTCAATCATCAAGTTTGCAGACAACACAACAGTAGTAGTTCTGATTACAAACAATGACGAGACAGCCTACAGAGAGGAGGTGAGGGCCCTGGGAGTGTGTTGCAAGGAAAATAACATCTCACTCAATGTCGACAAAACAAAGGAGCTGATCATGGACTTCAGGAAACAGCAGAGGGAGCAGCCCCTATCCACATTGACGGGACCGCAGTGGAGCAGGTGGAAAGCTTCAAGTTCCTCGGCATACACATCACTGATAATCTGAAATGGTCCACCCACACAGACAGTGTGGTGAAGAAGGTACAAGGAATTTGAGGCTGAAGAAATTTGTCGTGGCACCTTAAACCCTCACAAACTTTTACAGATGTACAATTGAGAGCATTCTGTCAGGCTGTATCACCAACTGGTACGGCAACTGCCCCGCCCGCAACCACAGGGCTCTTTAGAGGGTCGTGTGGTCTGACTAATGCAGCATTGGGGGCAAACTACCTACAGCACCCAATGTCACAACAACCACCCGAGCCACTGCCTGTACACCTCGTTATCATCCAGAAGGCAAGGTCAGAACAGGTGCATAAATGCTGGGACTGAGAGACTGAAAAACAGCTTCTATCTCAAGGCCATCAGACTGTTTAATAGCCATCACTAGGAGGCTTCCACCCGGTTATGTAACCCTGCACCCTAGAGGCTGCTGCCCCATTTACATAGACTTGAAATCACTGGCTACTTTAATAATGGAACACTAGTCACTTTAATAATGTGTACATATTTTTGCTTTACTTATCTCATGTATACACTATATTCTATTCAACTGTATTTAGTCTATGCCACTCTGACATTGCTCATCCTAATATCTATATATTCCTTAATTCCATTCTTTTACTTTTAGGTTGTGTGTATTGTGTATTGTTGTGAATTGTTAGATACTACTGCACTGTTGGAGCTAGAAACACAAGCATTTCGCTACACCAGCAATAACATCTGCTAAACATGTGTATGTGAAAACTAAAATTAGATTTATATATAAACACAGGGAAATCGTGTTTTTTACTACACTGGGACTTTAACACAGATCCTGTCAGTTATTCGTAAAGAATGGGGAATTGCTGTCTGATAATTGTTTAACTGTTGGCACTGTAAGCAGTGTCATTTCAGGCAAAATGTACTTTCTCTTTTAGGTATCAAATGCTGGATCACTCACTCACTATTTATCATAACAAATATTGGACTTCATTATTTAGTCTTTCAAAACAGGTTATGTAACAATCTTCATTATACATGAAAAAAATCAGGGAAATGACATAACCCACAAAAAAACGGAACATCTCAAAGATCAGGAATAACCATTTCACTGTTAGTCTACACCTGTTGTTTATGAAGCATGTGACAAATAACATTTGACTTGACTTAGGGTCAATCTACTCAGCATACATCCAACTGTGGGTTACCATGGTTATACTGAAAACTACAATTGAATATTAAATATGATGTAAGATCAGGGATAACCATTTCACTGTTAGTCTACACCTGTTGTTTATGAAGCATGTGACAAATAACATTTGACTTGACTTAGGATCAATCTACTCAGCATACATCCAACTGTGGGTTACCATGGTTATACTGAAAACTACAATTGAATATTAAATATGATGTTGAGATAACTGGTTACTTGAGCATTGGTCAGCCAGTATGAATTATGATGATAGTAGTTTTACATTTTTACCATCATGACGAGGTGAGAGTTACAGACAATGACAAGCTTCTAGAAGCCATGACCTGTTTATTAGATTTTCCGTGCAATATATGGAAATATTCTACATTTAAATAGATAATCTTATCCAGAATGACTTACAGGAGCAATTAGGGTTACGTACCTTGCTCCAAGGAACATTGACAGAATTTTCACCTAGTCTGCTCTGAGATTTGAAATAGCAACCTTTCGATTACTGGCCCATTGCTCTTAACTGGTAGGCTACCTGACGCCCCAATGAATAGAAATATGGACAAAAATAAAGAAAATAAAAACGAACAAATTAAATGACACAAGACAATATGCTCAAATCAACACCGTATAATACACCAGCCACTGTAGCGACGTGCCAAGTTAGTCATCGTTAGACCTTATTTCTAATAATAATTGTATGTGGGAATGTACATACTTTAGCTATTTAAGGACATTCAAACATAGCTTCATGTTTATGCATACAGTAATCGAACAGACGCCACAAGCCGCTTAAACCTAACAGACCGTACAATGTTGGCTGCAATGACATGTGCCTGAATTGAATGCATCTCTACACCAATGTAAGCAAGTGTGATTTCGCTTCACTAGTATCATGGAAACAGACGTGTCTTCCACCTGACCTCAACGTCTCATCTAGAGGAGTCAGCCGTGAAAAAACATCCATGTAATACCGCAGGAGAGATAATGTGAGAAAGAGAGAGGGAGCCCGATAGAGAGGAAGAATGAGAGCATGTATGAGACAGGATGAGAGAGCGAAAGAGAGAGAGAATGAGAAAGAAAGGAGGAAGGAAGTTCAGATGTGGATACAGAGGACCATAATGTGGATACAGAGGACCATGGAGTGGATACAGAGGACCATCGAGTGGATACTGAGGACCGTAGAGTGGATACAGAGGACCGTAGAGTGGATACAGAGGACCGTAGAGTGGATACAGAGGACCGTAGTGTGGATATATATTGAGGACCGTAGAGTGGATACAGAGGTCCATAGAGTGGATATTGAGGACCGTAGAGTGGATACAGAGGACCATAGAGTGGATACAGAGGACCGTAGAGTGGATACAGAAGACCGTAGAGTGGATAAAGAGGACCGTAGAGTGGATACAGAGGACCGTAGTGTGGATACAGAGGACCGTAGTGTGGATATTGAGGACCGTAGAGTGGATACAGAGGTCCGTAGTGTGGATATTGAGGACCATAGAGTGGATACAGAGGACCGTAGAGTGGATACAGAGGACCGTAGTGTGGATAATGAGGACCGTAGAGTAGATATTGAGGACCGTAGAGTGGATACAGAGGACCGTAGTGTGGATACAGAGGACCGTAGTGTGGATATTGAGGACCGTAGAGTGGATACAGATGACCGTAATGTGGATATTGAGGACTGCAGAGTGGATACAGAGGACCGTAGAGTGGATACAGAGGACCGTAGTGTGGATATTGGGGACCGTAGAGTGGATACAGAGGACCGTAGTGTGGATACAGAGGACCGTAGAGTGGATACAGAAGTCCGTAGAGTGGATACAGAGGACTGTAGAGTGGATACAGAGGACCGTACAGTGGATACAGAGGACCGTAGAGTGGATACAGAAGACCGTAGAGTGGATACAGAAGACCGTAGAGTGGATACAGAGGACCGTAGAGTGGATACAGAGGACCGTAGTGTGGATATTGAGAACCGTAGAGTGGATACAGACCACCGTAGAGTGGATACAGAGGACCGTAGTGTGGATATTGAGAACCGTAGAGTGGATACAGAGGACCGTAGAGTGGATACAGAGGACCGTAGAGTGGATACAGACCACCGTAGAGTGGATACAGAGGACTGTAGAGTGGATACAGAGGACTGTAGAGTGGATACAGAGAACTGTAGAGTGGATACAGAGGACTGTAGAGTGGATACAGAGGACCGTACAGTGGATACAGAGGACCACAGAGTGGATACAGAGGACCGTAGAGTGGATACAGAGGACCGTAGAGTGGATACAGAGAACCGTAGTGTGGATATTGAAGACCATAGTGTGGATACAGAGGACCATGGAGTGGATACAGAGGATCATCGAGTGGATATTGAGGACCATAGTGTGGATACAGAGGACCGTAGAGTGGATATTGAGGACCGTAGAGTGGATACAGAGGTCCATAGAGTGGATATTGAGGTCCGTAGAGTGGATATTGAGGACCGTAGAGTGGATACAGAGGCCCATAGAGTGGATATTGAGGACAGTAGAGTGGATACAGAGGACCGTAGAGTGGATATTGAGGACCGTAGAGTGGATACAGACGACCGTAGTGTGGATACAGATGACCGTAGTGTGGATATTGAGGACCGTAGAGTGGATACAGAGGACCGTAGTGTGGATATTGAGGACCGTAGAGTGGATACAGATGACCGTAGTGTGGATATTGAGGACCGTAGAGTGGATACAGAGGACCGTAGAGTGGATACAGATGACCGTAGTGTGGATATTGGGGGCCGTAGAGTGGATACAGAGGACCATAGAGTGGATATTGAGGACAGTAGAGTGGATACAGAGGACCGTAGAGTGGATATTGAGGACCGTAGAGTGGATATTGAGGACCGGAGAGTGGATACAGAGGACCGTAGAGTGGATACAGACGACCGTAGTGTGGATACAGATGACAGTAGTGTGGATATTGAGGACCGTAGAGTGGATACAGAGGACCGTAGTGTGGATATTGAGGACCGTAGAGTGGATACAGATGACCGTAGTGTGGATATTGAGGACTGTAGAGTGGATACAGAGAACCGTAGAGTGGATACAGATGACCGTAGTGTGGATATTGGGGACCGTAGAGTGGATACAGAGGACCGTAGTGTGGATACAGAGGACCGTAGAGTGGATACAGATGTCCGTAGAGTGGATACAGAGGACTGTAGAGTGGATACAGAGGACCGTAACGTGGATACAGAGGACCATAGAGTGGATACAGAAGACCGTAGAGTGGATACAGAAGACCGTAGAGTGGATATTGAGGACCGTAGAGTGGATACAGATGACCGTAGAGTGGATACAGAGGACCGTAGAGTGGATACAGAGGACCGTAGTGTGGATATTGAGAACCGTAGAGTGGATACAGACCACCGTAGAGTGGATACAGAGGACCGTAGTGTGGATATTGAGAACCGTAGAGTGGATACAGAGGACCGTAGAGTGGATACAGAGGACCGTAGAGTGGATACAGACCACCGTAGAGTGGATACAGAGGACTGTAGAGTGGATACAGAGAACTGTAGAGTGGATACAGAGGACTGTAGAGTGGATACAGAGGACCGTACAGTGGATACAGAGGACCGTAGAGTGGATACAGAGGACCGTAGAGTGGATACAGAGGACCGTAGAGTGGATACAGAGGACCGTAGAGTGGATACAGAGGACCATAGAGTGGATACAGAGGACCGTAGAGTGGATACAGAAGACCGTAGAGTGGATACAGAGGACCGTAGAGGGGATACAGAGGACCGTAGTGTGGATATTGAGGACCGTAGAGTGGATACAGAGGACTGTAGAGTGGATACAGAGGACCATAGAGTGGATACAGAGGACCATAGAGTGGATACAGAAGACCGTAGAGTGGATATTGAGGACCGTAGAGTGGATACAGAAGACCGTAGTGTGGATACAGAAGACCGTAGAGTGGATACAGAGGACCGTAGAGTGGATACAGAGGACCGTAGTGTGGATATTGAGAACCGTAGAGTGGATACAGACCACCGTAGAGTGGATACAGAGGACCGTAGTGTGGATATTGAGAACCGTAGAGTGGATACAGAGGACCGTAGAGTGGATACAGAGGACCGTAGAGTGGATACAGACCACCGTAGAGTGGATACAGAGGACTGTAGAGTGGATACAGAGAACTGTAGAGTGGATACAGAGGACTGTAGAGTGGATACAGAGGACCGTACAGTGGATACAGAGGACCACAGAGTGGATACAGAGGACCGTAGAGTGGATACAGAGGACCGTAGAGTGGATACAGAGGACCGTAGTGTGGATATTGAGGACCGTAGAGTGGATACAGAGGTCCATAGAGTGGATATTGAGGACCGTAGAGTGGATACAGAGGACCGTAGTGTGGATATTGAGGACCGTAGAGTGGATACAGAGGTCCATAGAGTGGATATTGAGGACCGTAGAGTGGATACAGAGGACCATAGAGTGGATACAGAGGACCGTAGAGTGGATACAGAAGACCGTAGAGTGGATACAGAAGACCGTAGAGTGGATACAGAGGACCGTAGTGTGGATACAGAGGACCGTAGTGTGGATATTGAGGACCGTAGAGTGGATACAGAGGTCCGTAGTGTGGATACAGAGGTCCGTAGTGTGGATATTGAGGACCATAGAGTGGATACAGAGGACCGTAGAGTGGATACAGAGGACCGTAGTGTGGATAATGAGTAACGTAGAGTAGATATTGAGGACCGTAGAGTGGATACAGAGGACCATAGAGTGGATACAGAGGACCATAGAGTGGATACAGAGGACCATAGAGTGGATACAGAGGACCGTAGAGTGGATACAGAGGACTGTAGAGTGGATATTGAGGACCGTAGAGTGGATACAGAGGACCGTAGTGTGGATATTGAGTACCGTAGAGTGGATATTGAGGACCGTAGAGTGGATACAGAGGACCGTAGAGTGGATACAGAGGACCAAAGAGTGGATACAGAAGGCCGTAGTGTGGATATTGAGGACTGTAGAGTGGATACAGAGGACCGTAGAGTGGATACAGAGGACCGTAGAGTGGATACAGAGGACCGTAGAGTGGATACAGAGGACCGTAGAGTGGATACAGAGGACCGTAGAGGGGATACAGAGGACCGTAGTGTGGATATTGAGGACCGTAGAGTGGATACAGAGGACTGTAGAGTGGATACAGAGGACCATAGAGTGGATACAGAGGACCGTAGAGTGGATACAGAAGACCGTAGAGTGGATATTGAGGACCGTATAGTGGATACAGAAGACCGTAGTGTGGATACAGATGACCGTAGTGTGGATATTGAGGACCGTAGAGTGGATATTGAGGACCGTAGAGTGGATACAGAGGACCGTAGAGTGGATATTGAGGACTGTAGTGTGGACACAGCTATTGCATTGTTATGCCCTCAACACAGAAGCACACAGACATGCATAAATCCAAACAAACTCTAATTCCTCTCATCTATGCAATTCATCTGGCGCCGGTGCGGCCATGTGTCAACACTGCCCGCCTCCGAGGGGCGCCATACCACCATGCTTTAACCCTATTACACACCTTCTATTTACAGTCATGGAGGATTCCTCATTCAAGAGACAGTATTTTACTGTAGTTACTATGGAAACGAATAAAAGACCTGTTTGGATGAGAGAAGCTGAGAGAAAGAGGGGGGGGAATCCTTTATTATTTAAAAGGATCTCACCCCTTTCTAATTAGTTTTGTCTGAAAGCCCAAGGAAGTGCCTTGGAGTGAATCAGTATTCCAAAAAGCAGCGGAAAATCACAGACCAGTGAAACATTTCAAATGGTTAAAATTTGGTCTTCAGTAGATATACTGTAGTTTTGCACCTGCTATTTTCAGAGGAGACTAAAATATCAAAGATTAGAACATGAAGTAGCTAAATACAGGTGAAGAGAAGGGTTGCTGGTGTTAAATAACGACGGTATCATGGTTTTTGTTCTTGTTTGCATTAATATTCATTGCTGAACATGACAGCAACAATAATAACGCACAACCGACACATTTAAAGTGTTTGCTTTTCTTCTATACTGTACCACTTACCTGTACACACCCACAGCTTCTAAAAAAGGGGATTAATTGGGTACAGGAGCGGTTTACACTGAGAAATATTCCCACCCCTCCCCCCACAGTCCTTATTAAATACATAACGATTCATTTCATTAGCCGAGTGATACTGGGGACATTAGTAATCATTTCCCTCAACCGGCAGCAGAATGAGTTTTAACATTCACAGTGAGTCCTCCCTGTCTCACTGTGACTGATCTGCATATAACCCACGTGGCACTCTGGCGTTTTCACCGTCACTCAAGAGGCCTTGGCTTGCACGCACAGCCACAGCCTTCAGAAATGGCTCTTTCTTTTGCTCACTTATGAACACAACCAGCAAATAGCGTTGTTCACCTCTTTATCATCAGGCATAATAAGCTCAATTCAACCACAGACAAGAGGGTTAAATGCTCTTGCTGGAGGAGATTATGTGTGTTCTCACATACTGTAATGTTATGTTCAGGCATGTTAAAAAAGGCTAGGCAACTGATGTACGTTTCCCAGATATCAAACTATAAACTAGAGGCTTACAATGGATTTCCTCAATCAATATGCTGTTTCATCTAGCCAAAATCTGACATTGACCTTGAACAAATGATTCCAACTATGAAAAATGCATAATTTCCCTTCCTTTCATTGATTTAAAACGTGTTCTTTAGGACATGGCTTTAGTGTAGAAAACCTACGATCCTCCTTGAAGGTGACATAAATAACATATTTCTAGGATTAGACATAAACATAACTGACAAACAGTACAAGCAAATGAAACAGAAACATTTGCTTCACATCACCTTGGTTTTCAGAGTGATTTCCAATTGTGCCTGCTGTGTGCTTTTCACTTTCGAAAAAATACAATAATATGGAATTTATATCTCCGATCAAATGTTGTGTGTCATTGAAAGCAGGCTATATACAACTGTTGAGAAAGGTCATAAACCAGAACAAGCCATTTTGCTCACTACTTTCATACATTTTAGTCTTATCCAGAGCGACTTACAGGAGCAATTAGGGTTAAGTGCCTTGCTCAAGGGCAACAACAGATTTTTCACCTAGCCGGCTCGGGGAATCAAACCAGCAACCTTTTGGCTACTGGCCCAACGCTCTTAACCGCTAGGCTACGATTTTCTTTCAAGCCCAGGGTATCGATCAACAAAGGCCATTGTGCAATTGTGGCATTTGTGAATCAATAACATCATGTCTCACCCTTACAATCTACACACTTCTTCTTTATAGAGTCTAGGGATTAAAAAGCAAGTGCTCGGACATCTATAAACCAATGTTATGGGACCCCACAGAACATAGCCCTTCATTGTCACGGTTAAACAATCTTGATAATGGCAAATTATATTTCAATAAGCTCTTAGCGGAAAGACCTTTTCCCATTGAAATGTATGAAAGATTCAATGAGACAAGAACGTTACTAGAGAACACTAGAACGGAGAAGCAGACAGTGATCCAGAGGTCCTCAGCTGCACTACGAGTTCAAGCTAACTGTGTCCATGACCAAGCCGTAACTCTAATTACACAACGCTACTGAATTGTTCCATTCAGAATGACAAATGGAATGTTTAAGCCACATCCATAACGCACAATGGTCAACAAGGGAATGCAGCTCATGGTAATAATTCTCTAGCTCTCCACCAAACTAAAATAAAATAAATAATAAAATGGTTAAGGGCAAACAGCCAAATATACCATCAGTGTGAGCAAATAAATGATCTGAGAGTGACGAAATGAAAGCTATCCCTCTCTAGGTACAGAGGCTCAATCAAAAAGGGTCAACTAATCAACACATGCTGTTTAAAAGCTCAAATCCCTTTAGACTGACTTACAGACAGGGGTTAAGAGTGTTAGCAATGTAAAACCATTATACGGTCCCTCCAGGATTTTGCTGGGATTTTTTGTGATATTTGTGAGCAAAAATACTTGATTTTGCTGCGGCAATTCTGACATTTTGCATGGCAATACGTGATGATCTTGTCCAATTTGAAAATGCACTGACAAGGGAAAAAGTTTGTTGATATGCAACTTGATCTAACCATAGTATGCGGTAAATGTATAGTGATTGGTTGAAATTGCGAGACCTGTTCTTATACTGCATTGATGGGTCAGTTTTATGTGATAATATTGCAATGATTTGACTGTTTATGCAGAAATAAAGCAGGGATTGGTCAAAATTGCAAACCCTCGCATAATATATGGGAAATTGTTGGTTTTGCAAAAAAAATTGTGATCACAGAATAGCAGAATCCTGGAGGGGCTAACTATAGATCCAAGGCTTCATTTGTAGTTCCTCTCCTGATTTGTTCTGCAGTCTCCTGTTGTTGTATATCCTTCTAAACTAGCTCTAGTGTTTGTTCAGTTTTCGACCCAGTAGGGTCTAGACTAGAGACAATGAGCTGTTTGCTTTGCTTCAGCTGTGTCTTGGTGCACAAAACCCTCTCTATTGTTTATGTGAATGCCGGAGTAACTTCTTAATGACATACAATCAGATTCATAAAAGCTCCAAATCTCTTAACGGTAGGAGCTCAGGTGGATTTTCACTCATGAGTCTCACACTCCCCCCGCTAGATCTGACACTTGATGGAATAAGGGGAAAAAACAGGTGAAAATTAGTTTTAAAAATTAGAAGGAAGCGAATCTTGCTTGTTTCCTTGAAAATAGCTTATATCCTAAAATGATCAGCTTTATGCATACATCTAAAAATCTTTATTTAAACCAACATAATTCCATGTTCATCATGTCGACTATAACACTTTGGTGTGTGTCTCTCATATCCAAGTCATGTCTCCAGTGGCCATGCTGCTGTAAGGTAGAGGCTCAGTGTGTGAAGTGGCAGGGTGGAGGCATAGAGATGATGTGGCAGCAACTACACAGCCACCTGTCTGAGTTTTTGTCTCCTCAGAGACGCACGGGCATGAAGGAGAGAGAGAGAAAGGGGGGTGGGGTGAAAGGACGAGTGAGTGGCAGTTGTCACCGCCCAAGCTCTCACAACTGTCAATAAACTGCTAGAAAGTTCAGCCGTGGTCTTTAAAAAACCAATACTCCCTTCTTTTGCAAAGACAAAAAGGGGTCCACAAAACCTTTCAGTGAAACCAGTAAAAATTGGCGTGATATTAGCCTTGATTGATAGTGCCGATGATGGTTAGCCTCGCAAGCCACCTGATCTCACAAGCTTACATGAATGGTTCTCTCCCACAGAGCGGTAATCAGTCTGTAATTAAGAGGCTAGATGAGGGTACCAAGACAAATCAATTAGACTTGAAGGGAGGACAACAAGAACTCAAGCTACTCTCTCTGTGATAGGCTGTTGGGAATCAGATTTTATAACCGTAGGCAAACTGAAAAGATCTTACCTTTACACGATGGTAGGACCTTGTCCCATATAGGTTTTCCATCTGAACCGATAACACATGTGATTGTGGCTGGTCCAACAACAGTATATCCAGAGTTACATTGATAGGTCACTGTGGAGGCCAGTTTGTAGTCCATGCCCACGCGACTGCCGTTCATGATATTTCCAGGGTCAAAGCATGCCTCCCTGGGTTTCTCTGTGGAGTAGAAAACATACACAAGCTTAAGATAAAGTATCATGCAGGACAATTGACCTTGAGCAGAGAGACTTTATTTCAATACAACACCAAGGAAAAGGAAAAACCATAATCATTTTTGCTAAAGCATTGCAACTTATCCATAAATGCAAAAGAAACTCAGCAGTTGAAAAGCCCAGATATCGGGAACAGGCAGGGTATGGTATCCTAGGTTACAGGGTGCATTCAAACAAATCAGATCAAATGTTATTAGTCACATACACATATTTAGCAGATGTTATTGCGGTTGCATCGAAATGCTTGAGTTCCTAGACCCAACAGTTCAGTAGTATTTAACAATTCACAACAATACACACAAATCTAAAAGTAAAAAAATAGAATTAAAAAATATGTAAATGAACATTCCAGGGATTCTCGGAAGCCGGTACTGATGTTTCTCTATGGTGAACCTTCATGTAAGAAGCAGAACACAGGGAGTGTAGAGTACAAAAGAGCAAGTAGAGTTGCTCCAAGGAATCCTCAATAGAAAAGACCAGCACAGAGGGGAATGCAAGGTAAGCATCTGGGTCTGTAGGAAAAATGGGGGCGAGGGGTGGTGGGTGAGGGCAGCCAGTGTCCTTAAGGGAACAGACACTAGGAGAAGGACAGTTGGAAAAAGCTCTGGAGGTGGTGCTTGTATACACTGCCAAACAAGATGACAGCTAACAGCCCACTTTTCTCTGCTGCCTTGTGCTTTAAGAAGTAGTGAAAGTTGGAGGGTAGCGGTGGGAGATTTTATCACTGAAATTGCTATAGTGCATCGCAATTTCATCCGCATTCCAATACCCAGAGAGGGAAAATGCTTCTCAACACACAAGGCCAAAGTATACATGCCAATGCCCTCAACCTAAAGCTACATTTTGACATGGATTTATGAATACAATTAGAAATAAAGTAGTAGAAAACATCAACAAATATATGAAGTTTATTACAGTAATAAGTATGAAAACAGAAAAGGCATTATTTTAACCTTCCCAACGTTTAAATTACCTTAGTTAATTGTGCATGGATGGGAGAAAAATATGAATATAGGAGATTGATTTACAGAAAAAATGATTATATTTTCAATTAGAGAGAGAAGAAACATTTGAGTGCTTTTAGCCTTGGGAGATGAAAATCTCACTGAGTTCCCATAGAAGGTAATTAACTGTTTTTATTGACAAAAGCACAGTTAACTACAGGACCAACAAAACAAAACGACAAATTATGCCATTGATTGGTTTGAATAAATCTTCCAGGAAGAACGAGACGTTGAAGTGGCAAAATACTATACACATCTGTGTTCATGTGTTTTGTGACTTTCATTGATTTTCTGTAACAAATCAAACCAATTATCCAGTTGATCTACAGTAGTTCTATCATCAATGCCTTTAATCAAAAAGCATTTCATAAAAAGAAGCAGGTTGGAATACATACTGTTTTTCAGATACTGCATAGCTGTGTGTAGACAACAGACAAAATAAGGACATCTAGCTGACAGGAAGAACAACATGCAATAAGGCTTATAAAAAACACGTTGTCCATAGAATGTATTCTCCAGTTCCTGGAAATCTTTCATCTTAAAAATCTATATCTGTTGAAAGCATTTTTTTATAGAGACATAAACCTTACGATATGGCCAATGCTATACACTTTCATAGAAACCTAGGGTCACCTCCTGTGAGACTAACATGTTGACAACTTGCCTTTGAATTCAATGGCAAAGCCAGACATCCCGAGGGAAGCGTCACTCCTGAAAGCGAGGAAGAGGCTGTTGCCACTGCTCTCGATGCGCTCTGGGGCCTGATTTCCCTGCAGGCTGCTGATCAATGGGCCGTTGGAGTTATCCCCCTCATAGATGTGCAGAAAGTCATAGCTGGGCTCCATGTTGAAACTGGAAGTATAATGTTTATTAAAGACTGATGCCTGATTCACAGGTTGGCATATATTGGGATGATTCATGTGCTGGAGGCAGCTCTGCAGTGTTTCACTAGTTGGCCACCAAGTCATCAAATCTGATTGTAAACCTAACCCTAACCTTAACCACACTGCTAACCTTATGCCTAACCCTAAGAATATTTTTGTTTTCATAACTTTTTATGATATATAGCCAATTTTGACATTGCCACTGGCCCATCTAGTGAAAATCCAGGACAAGATTCATCCCAAATAACATAAATCTGAGCCTGAATTACACCGTAGGGCCAACCAGAACCATACTCTGTTGGCTCGGATGTTCCCATTCACATTTTTCTTCCCAGCAACTATGGCAAGGCCAGGCCAGTTCAGCTCTCTTCGGCCCTACATTGTGAAGCAGGCATGTGGGGGCCTGTTTGTACAGTCTGTAACTGCCATTAGAGGGATGGTGAGCAAGTAATGTTCTGATGAATCTGAGATCAACTGATAAGAGTTGTTTGGGATTATTCTCATTTGAGCCTATGTAATTCCTGTGGGTTGTGGTGCTTTGTAATTCGAGGAACTATAGTACATTATATCAAAGCTATTCCATCTATAGGTATCATCTAGGTATATGGCGTAATACAGTAACACACATTGATTTGGATAATATTTGAACAAAGGCAAACTATTTCACATCAAACACAGATTGTGTTTGATGTTTGTTTACAGTAATTACCAAACTGACAAAGACAGAGTGGATACACTCCTTCCATCTGCTCTTTGACCTTGCTCCTTATTACCGTCGGTGCCTCGCAGCATAGCAGGTGTGACATACCTTTTGAAAATTAGGGCTATAACAAAGTCAGGGTTGACTTTAATTCTCCAGTCACATTCCTTTCCTGGCGGGTAGGGCTGTGGATAGTTGGGTGATAGAATCACCCCAGCAGGGCCTGTCACGTTGCCGCCGCAGGTAGCTATCACATCAAGGAGAGTGAGGGCAACACACAGGTTTTAATACGACTTGTCTCCATCACATTAACTGTTTATGTTGATTGAAGTGACAAAACAGGCCACCATGCACAGACGTTCAGTGACAAACAGTAGCGATGGAATTCCTCCCTGCCACTGTCATTCAGAAAGGTTATTCACATCTTTGCTTCTTTATTTTTGCCGTTGTGTGAGACTTGTTTGAATGTCAATTCAAAGCAAGCAAAATAAGACTCCATTTGAGTTTTAATTCTGTCAATCATGTACTTGATTGGGAGGGTTTGTAAGAGCAACATTTTTCTAATCTTAGTAATCTTCCACCATTACAAATGATTCTGGCTATAAATGGCCTTCCATCAAACAATTATTAGTGGTGTGGTAAACATACCAAACGACAGGAAGTGACAAAGCACGCTGTCTGACAAAAGGACTGGTTGACAATGGCTGAAAATGCCAATTACATTTCAGTTACTGATGAATCATTTTTCACAGGGGGATTCACACTCTACTGAGACATGGTTTACATTCCTAATGTTACATTTCATTCATTCTAATAATAACCATGTCACTCATTCAACATAAAGTAATTAAACAGACACAAATGAGTGGTGGTTCATAAAACACTGTTTACATGGATTTTCAGATACCACAAATCCTTCAATGAAAACAACGCAGCGGCCTAGCATACACATCCCAAATCACCTTCTTGCAGCAGAATTATTCTAAAGGGAACATCTACCTATTCTACAAACCCTTTGCTGACATCAAGCCAAGAAGAGAAATAACAGTGAAGTCATTTCTCCATTACTGTGGAAGTCAAAGCAACATACCTATACAGGTTGGAGGGTCTGGCTGCCAGTAGAACCTGTTGTTGAGCTGTACACAGGTGATCTTGGCCAGGCCCTGGACCTGGTAACCTGGGTCACACTGGAAGGTGATGGTGTCCCCAGGCTCCCGACTATCCCCGTAACGTGTCCCGTTCTGGGGTGTCCCAGGGTCATTACAGGTCATGGCAGTAGTAGCTAAAATCACACAAATTAATCACTTATGAATATTAACATGAGACAAATGCTGACATTTTGACAACACACATTTCATTTATACAACTAAAAAAATATCGGACAAATGCTGTTATGATATAATATAATATTGTATTTGAAATCATTGGACTGGCAGCAAACAGAATTGTGGAGACTACTTGTCTTTGAAATAATAGTTCCAGAAAATATTTGCCATTTATATGCAAATGCAATGCTCCATTTCATTTATATTTGCATGAAATATTTATGGTGCAAATGTTTTTATTCGTCATAAGAGTGGTTTATACGTGGATATAAAAGACATAAAAACTAGTTCATATCAAGGCTGAGAGAGGGAAATGTCAAGAAACATACTGTAGCCTTTGTCTGAAAAGTTACTGGTATGAATGTCATATCAGAATACTTCTGGTCTGTTGTGACAGGTAGAGTGCTACTTACTTGAGAACTGAATGGAGAAGCCTGACTTGCTGATGAAGTAATCACTGTCAAACTGGAGTGTTAGGATGTTGAAGGTGCTGTGGGTGTCCTCGGGCAGAGCTGACCCACTCCATTCCTTCAGGAGGATACCACCCTCTGTTGGACCGTCCCACACTTTCAGGATGTCATGGGCCACTTCCGTGTCAAACACTATGAAGTGGAGGCTAAATAGAAAGAGAGAGAATGATTAATTATACACTATGCAGCTCTTCAAGAATTAGAACCTTGCATACTATAGTCTGGTCTTACCATTGGTTCACATTAGTGACAAACACCTTCATAACAATACCCCATAAATCAACTGACCAAGGGTAGTTACCAACTTGTAATACAAAATTATCATTGGAGTTCTAGCGAATCAGTCCTCAAGTAATGCCTCAGACCAAGGAAACATCTAGATCAGAACGGTCTCGATCGCCAAAGGAATGTTTCAATTATTTTCAGTGGCAAAGTAGAGAGAGGATGAATTCTTTAAAAAGTCCAATAGCCAGCGATGTCAATTGTATCTCTCCCCCTCCTTGATCCTTAGATTGCTTGAATTGAATTGGCATATCTGATTTCTATGGCATTTCTAGCGGGCATAATTGGTTTATCTTTGGAGGTTATTGTTTGGTTTTGAAGAAGCCAGTAATGGACCTAAAGGAATATATGCTAATGGTAAGGAAGGCCTAGCAGTGGGGGTGAAATGCAATCAGCAATGGCACATTTAATCACAAATCATTTTCCAAATGTGCAGCAGAACAATTGCTCCGCTATACTAGACACGCCTCGCAATAAACTAGCTGATTTCACTTCGAATTTAAATGGAGTCAAGAAAAATTGGGCTATTGTGTATCTAATGGCATATTCCAAGGGGTGTGTCCCTATTGTGAGATACTGTACCTAATGGTTTTGCCTGTGTCCGCTTCAATGGACCAGGTACAGTGGAGGTTGTTGTCGTAGGGCGCAGGGTAACCCGGGGAGAGTATCCGTCCAGATATTGCACCTGCAATGTGGCCTCCGCATTCAGCTAGATGAGGAAACCGAAACGTGTATTTTACCATAGTCATCAGCAGCCCTAGTGTTCAGTGTAAATATGTTAAGGGCAGGCTCACATCATCACAATAGAAAGTCAATTAAATAAGCTACCCTGATCTTTTGAGGTGTCTTAATCCTGATAAACCTCAGGCTGGCTTCTCTCTCTGGCATCAAACATGATCAATTCATAAACATCCCATAATACATTGCATAATCACACTTGAAAGAATCTAATATGTTCTCTAGCTTCTCCACATACGTATGTGTTTTATTTTATTCACTGCTGACGACAGAAAAAGAAAAGAGGATATCCCTATTATGTCACTTCGTTCAAAGGAAAGAAAAAATACAATGACAGCCTAGGGCAATGTCATCCATTTTCCATGCTACTTTTCTGCAGTATAGAAATGTGTCTGAACCGAGCTGGGCTAATTAAGGAATGAGGCTGAACTGAAGAATGACACTGTAATGTATCAGTTCTCAACAGCACAGAAAGCTCAGAGTGTCCTTACTTAAATTAAGAGAGAGACACACAAGGTTTCTTCATATATAGCTTTAGGGGCAGTAATATAGCCAGCATTAGGGGATAAATGTTCATAGCTGTTAACTAGTATAATATTTCAGTATAGTATAAATGACAGTATGACTGGAGGGGATTTGACTCATAGTTAGCCTGAGAGAGCAGAACAGGCAGAGCTCGTCAGATTATGGAATCAGTAAGATATTAATAACAGTGGGACAGAATACAGACAACACAACAAAGTCCATGTTGACTGGTAAAATAGTATAATATATTCAAAAGTATGCAGTGGATGAAAATGAATCCTTTGATATGGGCATCTTGACCATTACTCTGATAATTGAAATATCAACAAAATCTTCCTTAGGAATGGAAATGGTGTGTTTCGCCATAATCAGGGAATGTTCCCTGATGATACCTACTACAGTAAATACCATTTTCTTTCCAAATTCTATACTGTCTATACACACCACATATTTATATTCTGGATTCTGACACATGCTCACTATAATATATCTTCTCTGGGTCCTTAATTCTTGATTTCTTATTTAATACATGTTTTTATCATTGGTATTGTATTTGTGACACACTCTACTAGCTGCATTTGATATAACACCTGCAGATCTGTGTATGCGACCAATAAACTCTGATTTGATTTGTCTATTTTCGGCAACTACTCACTCACCTAGACAGGAAGGCAAAGGTTTGTCCCAAACCCTACGGTCTCCACTTAGGCATGCCAGAGTGCTGCTTCCATGGAGAGTATAGCCAGGGTTACAACTGTACAACACAAAAGTGTTTGCAAAATGGCCGTCATCTTGAATCTTGTATCCGTAATTCGGAGTTCCTGGTTCTTCACACTTGACAAGGTCAAAACCTACAAATACAGATTTGACGCTTTAGCCCATTTAAACATTAAAAAAACATGTGTCCACTAAAACTCAATCAGGGAATATATATATAGGCTGTGTCTCGAGGACATAATCTACTCACTGCTGTAGGTAAGTCTGAATCCCTTGTTCGTTTCAGTGCCGTTGCTATTGAACTCAAACCAGAGGTGATTTGAGGTACTGTTGATGATGACATTGTACATGTCAGTTTTGGAGAAATTGCCAAGAAGACGATGTGAAGTATCTTTCCCGTCATACACCTGTTGATCAAAGAAAAACACTATAATGCACAGGTTTGTCAAAATGCTATTAATATTCAAGAGAATATTACTGTACAGTATGCACAGTAATATTGCAGTACTATTACAATATTTGCAGAGTGGCAGAGTAAGAGGTTTGAGTGAGTAGTTAGCATTCAATTCATCACAAAAATAATAAAGAGCAGGTGGGTAGATACATATTGTACATACATAATATGAATATATACACTACGGGAGAATAATTCAAGTTGGGCTTCCAGAGGATAGTGGTCAAGACAAAGGCAGAAACATTTTAATGAGGATAACCAGTTGGGTGCCTACTCCAAATAACATACACTACCGGTCAAAAGTTTTAGAACACCTACTCATTCAAGGGTTTTTCTTTATTTTTTTTTACTATTTTCTACATTGTAGAATAATAGTGAAGACATTAAAACTATGAAATAACACATAAGGAATCATGTAGTAACCAAAAAAGTTTTAAACAAATGAAAATATATTTTATATTTGAGATTCTTCAAATAGCCACCCATTGCCATGATGACTGCTTTGCACACTCTTGCCATTCTCTCAACCTGCTTCATGAGGTAGTCACCTGGAATGCATTTCAATTAACCGGTGTGCCTTCTTAAAAGTTAATCAGATGTGTTGTGGCAAGGTAGGTGGAGTACACAGATGATAGCCCTATTTGGCAAAAGTCCATATTATGGCAAGAACAGCTCAAATAAGCAAAGAGAAACGACAGTCCATCATTACTTGAAGACATGAAGGTCAGTCAATACGGAACATTTCAAGAACTTTGAAAGTTTCTTCAAGTGCAGTCACGAAAACCATC
This sequence comes from Oncorhynchus masou masou, assembly GCF_036934945.1. Classification (NCBI taxonomy): domain Eukaryota; kingdom Metazoa; phylum Chordata; class Actinopteri; order Salmoniformes; family Salmonidae; genus Oncorhynchus; species Oncorhynchus masou. Next base: position 12,854,463 of record NC_088242.1, read on the forward strand.
CAGCGCTATGATGAAATTGGCTCTCATGAGGACTGCCACAGGAATGGAAGACCCAGAATAACCTCTGCTGCAGAGGATAAGTTCATTAGAGTTACCAGCCTCAGAAATTGCAGCCCAAATAAATGCTTCACAGAGTTCAAGGAACAGACACATCTCAACAACAGCTGTTCAGAGGAGACTGTGTGAATCAGGCCTTCATGGTCGAATTGCCGTAAACAAAAAACTAGTAAAGGACACCAATAATAAGAAGAGACTTGCTTGGGCCAGGAAACACGAGCAATGAATATCAGTCCGGTGGAAATTTGTCCTTTGGTCTGGTGTCCAAATTGGAGATTTTTGGTTCCAACAGCTGTATCTTTGTGAGACGCTGTGTGGTTTAAGGGATGATCTCCACATCTGCGTTTCCAACCGTAAAGCATGGAGGAGGAGGTGATATCTTCTTTGGGACTGGGGGGCAGTATTGAGTAGCTTGGATGAATAAGGTGCCCAGAGTAAACTGCCTGCTACTCAGGCCCAAAAGCTAGAATATGCATATAATTAGTAGATTTGGATAGAAAACACTCTGACGTTTCTAAAACTGTTTGAATGATGTCTGTGAGTATAACAGAAGTCAAATGGCAGGCAAAAAATGGAGAAAAAATCCAAACAGGAAGTGGGAAATCTGAGGTTTGTAGTTTTTCAATTGATGGCCTATCCAATATACAGTGTCTATGGGGTCATATTGCACATCCTACGGCTTCCACTAGATGTCAACAGACTTTAGAACTTTGTTTCAGGCTTCTGATATGAAGGGGAGCGAATAAGAGCTGTTTGAACCAGGGGTCTGGCAGAATGCCATGAGCTAAGTCACGCACGCGGCCGTGAGAGCGAGTTGCGTTCCTTTTCATTTCTAAAGACAAAGGAATTGTCCGGTTGGAATATTATTGAAGATGTATGATAAAAACATTCTAAAGATTGATTATATACATCGTTTGACATGTTTCTACAAACTGTAACGGAACTGTTTTGACTTTTCGTCTTGACTAAGTGCCTGTGCCTTGTGAATTTGGATTTGTGAACTAAATGCGCAAACAAAAAGTAGGTATTTGGACATAAATGATGGACTTTATCGAGCAAAACAAAAGTTTGTGGAACTGGGATTCCTGGGAGTGCATTCCGATGAAGATCATCAAAGGTAAGTGAATATTTATAATGCTATATCTGAATTTTGTGACACCTCTCCTTGGTTTGAAAATGGCTGTATGTTTTTCTGTGGCTAGGTGCTGACCTAACATAATTGCATGGTGTGCTTTTACTGTAAAGTTGTTTTGAAATCTGACACAGCGGTTGCATTAAGGAGAAGTTTATCTATAATCATATGTATAACACTTGTATCTTAGATCAATGTTTATGATGAGTATTTCTGTAATTGGACGTGGCTGTTTGAGACGATGCATTTCTGAACATTATTTATTTATTTATTTATTTCACCTTTATTTAACCAGGTAGGCAAGTTGAGAACAAGTTCTCATTTACAATTGCGACCTGGCCAAGATAAAGCAAAGCAGTTTGACACATACAACGACACAGAGTTACACATGGAGCAAAACAAACATACAGTCAATAAAACAGTATATATACGATGTGAGCAAATGAGGTGAGATCAGGGAGGTAAAGGCAAAAAAAGGCCATGGTGGCAAAGTAAATACAATATAGCAAGTAAAACACTGGAATGGTAGATTTGCAATGGAAGAATGTGCAAGGGTAGAAATAAAAATAATGGGGTGCAAAGGAGAAAAATAAATAAATTAAATACAGTAGGGAAAGAGGTAGTTGTTTGGGCTAAAATATAGGTGGGCTATGTACAGGTGCAGTAATCTGTGAGCTGCTCTGACAGTTGGTGCTTAAAGCTAGTGAGGGAGATAAGTGTTTTCAGTTTCAGTGCTTTTTGTAGTTCGTTCCAGTCATTGGCAGCAGAGAACTGGAAGGAGAGGCGGCCAAAGAGAGAATTGGGGTGACTAGAGAGATATACCTGCTGGAGCGTGTGCTACAGGTGGGAGATGCTATGGTGACCAGCGAGCTGAGATAAGGGGGGACTTTACCTAGCAGGGTCTTGTAGATGACATGGAGCCAGTGGGTTTGGCGACGAGTATGAAGCGAGGGCCAGCCAACGAGAGCGTACAGGTCGCAATGGTGGGTAGTATATGGGGCTTTGGTGACAAAACGGATTGCACGGTGATAGACTGCATCCAAATTGTTGAGTAGGGTATTGGAGGCTATTTGAGGGCATTAAGATGGATCCCGCTAAGGTGTAAATGACATCGCCAAAGTCGAGGATTGGTAGGATGGTCAGTTTTACAAGGGTATGTTTGACAGCATGAGTGAAGGATGCTTTGTTGCAAAATAGGAAGCCAATTCTAGATTTAACTTTGGATTGGAGATATTTGATATGGGTCTGGAAGGAGAGTTTACAGTCTAACCAGACACCTAAGTATTTGTAGTTGTCCACATATTCTAAATCAGAGCCGTCCAGAGTAGTGATGTTGGACAGGAGGGTAGGAGCGGGTAGCGATCGGTTGAAGAGCATGCATTTAGTTTTACTTGTATTTAAGAGCAATTGGAGGCCACGGAAGGAGAGTTGTATGGCATTGAAGATTGCCTGGAGGGTTGTTAACACAGTGTCCAAAGAAGGGCCAGAAGTATACAGAATGGTGTCGTCTGCGTAGAGGTGGATCAGAGACTCACCAGCAGCAAGAGCGACCTCATTGATGTATACAGAGAAGAGAGTCGGTCCAAGAATTGAACCCTGTGGCACCCCCATAGAGACTGCCAGAGGTCCGGACAGCAGACCCTCCGATTTGACACACTGAACTCTATCAGAGAAGTAGTTGGTGAACCAGGCGAGGCAATCATTTGAGAAACCAAGACTGTCGAGTCTGCCGATGAGGATGTGGTGATTGACAGAGTCGAAAGCCTTGGCCAGATCAATGAACACGGTTGCACAGTAATGTTTCTTATCGATGGCGGTTAAGATATCGTTTAGGCCCTTGAGTGTGGTAGAGGTGCACCCATTACCAGCTCTGAAACCAGATTGCATAGCAGAGAAGGTATGGTGAGATTCGAAATGGTCAGTAATCTGTTTGTTGACTTGGCTTTCGAAGACCTTAGAAAGGCATGGTAGGATAGATATAGGTCTGTAGCAGTTTGGGTCAAGAGTGTCCCCCCCTTTGAAGAGGGGATGACCGCAGCTGCTTTCCAATCTTTGGGGATCTCAGACGACACGAAAGAGAGGTTGAACAGGCTATTAATAGGGGTGGCAACAATTTCGGCAGATAATTTTAGAAAGAAAGGGTCCAGATTGTCTAGCCTGGCTGATTTGTAGGGGTCCAGATTTTGCAGCTCTTTCAGAACATCAGCTGAACGGATTTGGGAGAAGGAGAAATGGGGAAGGCTTGGGCGAGTTGCTGTGGGGGGTGCAGTGCTGTTGACCGGGGTAGGAGTAGCCAGGTGGAAAGCATGGCCAGCCGTAGAAAAATGCTTATTGAAATTCTCAATTATGGTGGATTTATCAGTGGTGACAGTGTTTCCTATCTTCAGTGCAGTGGGCAGCTGGGAGGAGGTGTTCTTATTCTCCATGGACTTTACAGTGTCCCAGAACTTTTTTGAGTTAGTGTTGCAGGAAGCAAATTTCTGCTTGAAAAAGCTAGCCTTGGCTTTTCTAACTGCCTGTGTATAATGGTTTCTAGCTTCCCTGAACAGCTGCATATCACGGGGCTGTTCGATGCTAATGCAGAACGCCATAGGATGTTTTTGTGTTGGTTAAGGGCAGTCAGGTCTGGGGAGAACCAAGGGCTATATCTGTTCCTGGTTCTAAATTTCTTGAATGGGGCATGTTTATTTAAGATGGTTAGGAAGGCATTTAAAAAAAATATCCAGGCATCCTCTACTGACGGGATGAGATCAATATCCTTCCAGGATACCCCGGGCCAGGTCGATTAGAAAGGCCTGCTCGCTGAAGTGTTTCAGGGAGCGTTTTACAGTGATGAGTGGGGGTCGTTTGACCGCTGACCCATTACGGATGCAGGCAATGAGGCAGTGATTGCTGAGATCTTGGTTGAAGACAGCAGAGGTGTATTTAGAGGGCAAGTTGGTTAGGATGATATCTATGAGGGTGCCCGTGTTTAAGGCTTTGGGGAGGTACCTGGTAGGTTCATTGATCATTTGTGTGAGATTGAGGGCATCAAGTTTAGATTGTAGGATGGCTGGGGTGTTAAGCATGTTCCAGTTTAGGTTGCCTAGCATCACGAGCTCTGAAGATAGATGGGGGGCAATCAGTTCACATATGGTGTCCAGAGCACAACTGGGGGCAGAGGGTGGTCTATAGCAGACTGCAACGGTGAGAGACTTGTTTTTAGAGAGGTGGATTTTTAAAAGTAGAAGTTCAAATTGTTTGGGTACAGACCTGGATAGTAGGACAGAACTCTGCAGGCTATCTTTGCAGTAGATTGCAACACCGCCCCCTTTGGCAGTTCTATCTTGTCTAAAAAGTTTGTAGTTTGGAGTTAAAATTTCAGAATTTTTGGTAGTCTTCCTAAGCCAGGATTCAGACACAGCTAGAACATCCGGGTTGGCAGAGTGTGCTAAAGCAGTGAATAGAACAAATTTAGGGAGGAGGCTTCTAATGTTAACATGCATGAAACCAAGGCTATTACGGTTACAGAAGTCATCAAAAGAGAGCGCCTGGGGAATAGGAGTGGAGCGAGGCACTGTAACATAACACACCAATAGGTTTTTGGACATAAAGATTAACTTTATCGAACAAAACACACATTTATTGTCTAACATGGAGTCCTGGGAGTGCCATCCAGTGAAGATCATCTAAGGTTAGTGATTCACTTTAACGCTATTTCTGTCTTTTGTGACACCTTCTTTGGAAAATGGCTGTATGGTTTTCTGTGGCTAGGTGCTGACCTAACATAATCGCAAGGTGTGCTTTCGCCATAAAGCCTTTTTGAAATCAGACACTGTGGCAGGGTTAACAAGAAGTTTATCTTTAAAATGGTGTATAATACTTGTATGTCTGAGGACTTTTAATTATGAGATTTCTGTTGTTTGAATTTGGCGCCCTGCAATTTCAGTGGCTGTTGGCGAGGTGGGACACTATCCCAGAGAAGTTATGGTGTGGGAGTGCTTTGCTGGTGACACTGTAATTTATTTAGAATTCAAGGCACACTTAACCAGCATGGCTACCACAGCATTCTGCAGCGATACGCCATCTCATCTGGTTTGGGCTTAGTGGGACTATCATTTGTTTTTCAACAGGACAATGACCCAACACATCTCCAGGCTGTGTAAGGACTATTTTACCAAGAAGGAGAGTGATGGAGTGCTGCATCAGATGACCTGGCCTCCACAATCCCCCGAACTTAACCAAATTGAGATGGTTTGGGATGCACACAGAGTGAAGGAAAAGCAGCCAACAAATGCTCAGCATATGTGGGAATTCCTTCAAGACTGTTGGAAAAGCATTGCAGGTGAAGCTGGTAGAGAGAATGGCAAGAGTGTGCAAAGCTGTCATCAAGGCAAAGGGTGGCTATTTGAAGAATCTCAAATATATTTTGATTTGTTTAACACTTTTTTGGTTACTACATGATTCCCTATGTGTTCTTTCATAGTTTTGATGTCGTCACTATTATTCTACAATGTAGAAAATAGCAAAATTAAAAAGAACCTGAGAAGGTGGACCCTAAAAATTGTCAAAGACTCCAGCCACCCAAGTCATAGACTGTTCTCTCTGCTACCGCACGGCAAGGGGTTCCTAAGCGCCAAGTCTGGGACCATAAGGTTGCTGAACAGTTAACGAAATGGCTACCCGGACTATTTACATTAACACCCTTTATTATTTCATTATTTATCTTAATTGTTTTGCACTGACTCTCCTGCACCTGCTCTATGCACACTCACAAGACTCTACCCACACACTCACACACACTACTGTACACTGACACTCCAACACACACACACAATAATACGCTCACACACACACAAAATACATACACACACACACACACACACACACACACACACACACACACACACACACACACACACACACACACACACACACACACACACACACACACACACACACACACACACACACACACACACACAGTCTTCACATATGCTGCTGCTACTCTGTTTATTATATATCCTGATTTCCTAGGGGTCACTTTTACCACTACCCACATGTACTGTATTACCTCAATTACCTCAACTACCTCGTACCCTTGCACATTGACTCAGTAACAGAACTCCTTGTATATAGTCTCGTTATTGTTATTTTATTGTGTTACTATTTCCTTTTTATTGAGAAAATATTTTTTAAACTTTTTTTAAAACACTGCATTGCTGAGAATGGGCTCGTAAGTAAGCATTTCACTGTAAAGTCTACACTTGTTGTATTCAGCGCATGTGACCAATAAAGTTTGATTAGATTTTCTGTTTAAAGAGATTGAACAGAATTTTAAAGGACAATCCCGCCACTTTATAACCAGTTATTATGTTGTTATGCACTACTGTAAGATTTGATACACATTTTCTCATTGGCCTCTCTATACCTCAAGCTCTGGCATCATGTAATTTTAATGAAGGCATTAATAATTCATGATTTGACTGAGTCACTACCTCTGGTCTCTTACGGGTTACATTGGACCATAACTGCATTCAAAAAGTTGATGCTGCAGTGAAAAAGTCTCACATTGAGTCCTTTATTAACTATTTGAACACCTTGCAGTGAGAAGACTATGCATTGGGATGTATTGATATGTAACATCTGCGGAGTAAATATCCAGTGTTGTGTATGAGTGATGTGAGACTCACCTTCAGGTAATCCCCCTCATGGAGCAGGAAGTTAGTGGCCGTGACACGGATGCCCTTCCCTGCCTCCGTCTCAATGCGGTAAATGCACTCATGGTTATTGTCATAATTGGATGGGTAATTGGGTGATAGCAGAACCCCCTCGCTCCCAACGGTAGTGGTTCCACATTCAGCTAGGCAGAGCGAGCGAGAGAAAGTGAGAGCGAGAGAGAAAATAAGCAAGAGAGAGAGAGAATATGATATTAAGACATTTCATGGCAATCTGGGTTTAGAGTCAGAAAAAAAATGTCTTGATTATCTTTAAAGAACTGTCATATTTCCCTACACACTAGACACTGCTCATTCCAAACAACGAGAGAGAGAGAGAGAGAGAGAGAGAGAGAGAGAGAGAGAGAGAGAGAGAGAGAAAAAAGACCGGTGAGAAAAGTCATATCTGTCTGTTATGAATCTGAATAGGGGCATTAAAGGAGCCGTTTAACCCTAAGAGGAGAGTTCACCACAAATGTTCAGCAGGTTGAACCCAGAATACTTCAGCAGCTGTGACCTGTTATCCACTGATGGGCCAATCAGATGTTTCCCCTGCTGGAATTTTGATGAATCTCCACAACAGAAACTTGAGGGGAATATGAATTAATGAACAGCTCTCTGCATTAAGTGTGTGTTGGTCACCAAGGCTCGGGGCTGTGCTGGGACTGGATGTCCTTGTAGTTAATATTCTGATGTTGTACCTCAGGTATAAAAGCGAATTCTGCCTGTAGACCTTGAGCCATGTGAGCTTAAACTCTAGTTCGGTTCTCGTGGGGTTATTGCCTAATTCTCTCTACTGAACTTTTTATGAGAAAACACATGGCTCTTTGTAGGGGATGACAAAATTACAGCCAGATCATTTGTGGTTTCTAACTCTGCCCTGGTTTCATGCTCTGCTTATAGAAGTATGCTTAACTGGAAGCAGTTGGGTAATATTTTTGAGATTGTAAGTTAACAATTTGACAATATTCAGAAATGTAGGGAAATCAATCATTAGAAACTAGCTCATGGACTTCCATTATACTGTATTCTCAGTATAGCTCCTTCTCCTGCCGTTGGCAAAGTACAGTACAAGTTATTTCAAAGTACAAGTATTCTCAGTTTGTCCAAATGAAATGAAAGCATGTGTCCACCTACCCACACACCTTGGCAGGGCTCCACTCCAGACCCTCCGGCCTCCCCCCAGGCAAGTGATCTTGTGGTCCCCCTCCAAACGATAACCCGGGAAGCAGGAAAAAATGAGCGAGTCCCCCACTCCAAACTGGAACCCAACTCGCCGACTGTAGGCTGGCACTCCTGGATCTTCACAAGGCTCTAGGCTGTACTCTGTGGAATACACCAACATGTTTCCTAACCCTCAAACTGCTAACATAATTTAACTGGGGTCATTTTGACCCCAAATCAAACTATTTGAAAAAAAAACAATCACAGCAAAATGTCAACTTCATTTAAATAATGTTATCTGGAAAACAAATGTACCAAAACAGACTTATTTTTACAACAAAAAAAAAAGTTCTAAATAAAATCCACATTAGTACTAAAATACAGATTTACAATCATTTGATTGTAGTATCATTTAGTTTTTTTAAATGTTGAAATACATTTTTTTATATATGGCTCATTATGTGTGTAGCTTGTAACCTTTACAGCAGTGGTTCCCAAACATTTTATAGTCCCGTACCCCTTCAAACTTTCAACCTCCAGCCGCATATCCCCTCTAGCACCAGGGTCAGCGCACTCTCAAATGTTGATTTTGCCATCATTGTAAGCCTGCCACACACACACTATACGATACATTTATTAAACATAAAAATAGGTGTGAATTCTTGTCACAACCCGGATCGTGGGAAGTGACAAAGAACTCTTATAGGACCAGGGCACAAATAATAATATAATAACAATCAATCATTTTGCTCTTTATTTAGCCATCTTACATATAAAATTATATTTGTTCATCAAACATTGTGAATAACTCACCACAGGTTAATGAGAAGGGTGTGCTTGAAAGGATACACATAACTCTGCAATGTTGGGTTGAATTAGAGAGTCTCAGTCTTAAATCATTTTCCACCCACAGTATGTGCCTGTATTTAGTTTTCATGCTAATGAGGGCCGAGAACCCACTCTCACATAGGTACGTGATTGAAAAGGGCATCAGTGTCTTAACAGCGCAATTTGACAAGGCATGAAACACTGAGCGCAGCCCAATCCAGAAATCTGGCAGTGGCTTCTGATTAAATTAAATTTTCATAGAACCACTGGTTGCAATTCCGATGAGGCTCTCTTGTTCAGATATCGGTAAGTGGACTGGAGGCAGGGCATTGAGGATGGTCTTTATTAATGTAGACAGAGAAGTGCTGCAACTTCTTAATCATAGACTCAATTTTGTCCCGCACTTGCGGAGAGTCCCTGTAATCCTAGATTCAGATCATTCAGGTGAGAAAATACTTCCCCCCGATAGGCCAGTCGTGTGAGAAACTCGTCATCGTGCAAGCGGTCAGACAAGTGAAAATGATGGTCAGTAAAGAAAACTTCAAGCTCGTCTCTCAATTTAAAAGAAACTTGTCAATACTTTGCCCCTTGATAACCAGCACACTTCTGTATGGTCGCTGCCCATATCATTGCATAGTGCAGAAAATACACAAGAGTTCAGGGGCCTAGCTTTAACAAAGTAAAAAAAATTCACTGTCGTGTCCAAAACGTCTTTCAAGCGGTCAGGTATTCCCCTGGCAGCAGAGCCTCTTGGTGGATGCTGCAGTGTACCCAAGTGGCATCGGGAGCAACTGCTTGCACGCGCGTTACCACTCCACTATGTCTCCCTGTCATGGCTTTTGCACCATCAGTAGAGATGACAACACATCTTGACCACCAAAGTTCATTTGATGTCACAAAGCTTTCCAGTACTTAAAAAATATCCTCTCCTGTTGTCCTTGTTTCCAGTGGTTTGCAGAAGAGTATGTCTTCTTTAATTGACCCCCCAGAAACGTAACAGACATATAGCAGGAGCTGTGCCCACCACGTCTGTTGACTCATCCAGCTGTAACGCAGAGAATTCACCGGCTTGTTTGCAAAGCAGTAATTGTTTCAAAACATCTCCTGCCGTGTCACTGATGCTTCGTGAAACAGTATTGTTTGATGTTGTTCGGTGCTTTCCCAGGTAAGGGGGCAGTAGCTCTTTGGCTGCATAAGATTCACAACTGTTAGTGTCCATGATAGCTGGGCTAACAACAAAAGAGAGAGAGAGAGGATGTATTGGATGTGCTCGTGGAAGCAAAAGAACTTGTGTCGTCGACAGGTGCAGGTGTAGTACTGCTGGTAGTAGCAGTACTACCAGTAGAGCTGGTATGTGTCTCTATGGATGCAGGCCTTAACCTTTATTTTTTATTTTTAACATTTATCCATTTTCAAGCAAACAGAATGAGCAGCAGCTACATTTGGCTACATACGGACCGTTAGTGGGAATCCTGCGAGAGAGTAACGGTTAATGTGATTAGATGTTAATTATTTGACTACGCTAGCTGTATTTGACATTGTGTTGTTGTTTCGATGAACACTAGATGGTTTATTTTTATTTTTGTCAGTGAAACGAGGCTACTCAGGCGAGAAAAAAACCTCACCCAAATGTATAGCCCCGTTGGAAAATCTAAATGGATTGTTTGAAAATGTGAAGATTTTTATATTTTATTTTTAGAAATATTATTATTCTAATTTAAAAAAAACATGTGAATCACATTTTTATTTGACATATTCCCAGTTTGGGAATACCTGCTCTACAGGATCGGTCCTCCTGGCGGGACAGTTGAGATATCGTAGTCTAATGCGATTAGCATGAGGTTGTACAGTAAGTAACAAGAACATTTCTCAGGACATTTCTGATATTGGCAGAAAGCTTAAATTCTTGTCAATCTCACTGCATTGTCCAATTTACAATAGCTATCACAGTGAAAGAATACCATGCTATTGTTTAAGGAGAGTGCACAGTTATGAACTTGAAAATCTATCAATAAACCAATTAGGCACATTTGGGCAGACCTGAACAACATTTTGAACAGAAATGTAATGCTTCATTGGATCAGTGTAAACCTTTGCACATACACTGATACCAGCTAGTGGCCAAAATTGAAATTGCACCTAACCTAATACCTAACCTAATACATTGTGACCTTTCGCTTGCATTTCAAAGATGGAACAAAAAACAAAACAAAGCATGTTTTTTTCTTTGTGTTATCTTTTACCAGATCTAGTGTGTTATATTCTCCTACATTCATTTCACATTTACACAAACTTCAAAGTGTTTCCTTTCAAATGGTATCAAGAATATGCATATCCTTGCTTCAGATCCTGGGCTACAGTACAGGCAGCTAGGTTTGGGTATGTTATTTTAGGCGAAAATGTAAAAAAGGGTCCGATCCTTAAGAGGTTTTTAGAAAATAACAATGTGTGATGATATGCCTTTGAGTTATCAACACCTGTTGGGCCTCTCCCAACACAAACAGACTAATTGTTTGGTACTAGTATAGCTGAGAAGTCAACTCCACTATTACAATGGAGTTGAGTGGTGATGAGTTTTGGTGAAGTATACCTCCAACTACATTGAGTCATAAGAGTCTTAAATGAATGCCTTGTAGCCTACCTATGTTTGTCCTGTGTTAAGGCATTCTTTTCTTTGGGTGCCGCGATCCATATTTTGAGATTAAAATCACATTTTTAAGCGACCTCCGCCAAGGGAGCAGATAACACAAAGAGCAACCCGTCATTGCACGGAATATTTAGTAGTTTTGTCAGGGGATGCTGAAGGCTATTTTTTTAAATAAAAAACTATGGATGCCAACTCCCACTGACTACAATCAAGAGAAGCACAGGTACAAAGTAAACATGACACAATTGATAGTTCTTAAAGTACTGAGCATGTTTGAAGTCACTAACGTCATACTTGATTCGAAAACAGTGGATTACGCGGTGCAATTTAGTCACATTGAATGACGTTTTTATCCAAAACTACGGATTGTAGCACCGATTTTACACAGGACAAACATAGGTACGATTTAAAGAATGGACCTTTTTACAGTATCGTCTGATGTCACTCCGCCAAAACTAATCGACACAATTACATAGCCTACATATGGTGGAGCTGATAATGCTCAGCTAGTATGAACATTGCTTGCTAACCATGCTATCCTTTGTGTGTTTTGTAATCCAAGTCTGGTCAGTAAAAGGGTCTGGTTATCATAAGTGATATTACGTTTGATTCCGGAGCTTCAAAGCATGTATCGAAATTGCTTGCGCCTCGATCTCATCTACAGTGTTTTTACGCAAAATGGTGCGCAAGCATCAGAACGCTCAGCAACGCAATCGTGCAAGGCAAACGCAGCGTTTCATTGGAAAATAATGTACTTCTTGTGTACCAAAATGCAAAACACTGTCATTGTGATTGAGCCTAAGCAGCTAACTTCTGCCGAGTTCACATGCAAGACGGAACTTGGAATCTCTGAAATCTGGAGAAATAAACGTCTGATGTTCACACGCTGATATTTATTGCTGACCAGCAGATGTAACTACTGTGTATTGCGAACAAATAATGAAGCTCCGAGAAATGAACTGTTTTTCAGCACAATTTGGGGAAACTATGGAGCCTTCAGAATGCCTCGGATTCACATAATTAGTAATTATTATTATTTATTTTGAAATGTTAGTATTACCTATGTTTGGTAAAGCAAACCCGTCCTGTTCTCTACTCACCACCAACGTGAACTGGCTCCTACTTGAGCTCACCGGTGAAGACCACAGCTTTACGCTTCGATCACACCGACATCATCATTGCATTTTGGTACAGCAGAAGTACATCAATTCCCAATAGAACACTGCATTTGCCTTGCAGAGGTAGTTGTAGTACGTTATGTGTGATGCATATGTTGGATTTATCGAACGTCTGCGTCAAACTGTATGCGTAGACGACTTGACAGAAATGGTAGCAGAAGGTGAATGTTGAACTGTTGTTACACACAAACAGTGCCCAGATGATGCTGCGTAACTTACACACTGTCGGTGTGATCGAGGCGTTAGGCACGTCTCTCATTATTAGGTTTCTCCCGTTTCTCTGAGGTGTTGTCATTGTTTATTGGAAATGTTAATGTTTAAGCAAATAATGTTTTTTTATTCATAATCGTGTTGACCACTGGAATGTTCATTGGGTAATTGCAATAACTTTAAAGTGTGTTATCATTGTTATGTGGGAATTTACCTATGTAAAGGTATAAATGATTTATCCCTGGTAATGGGGTTATTATTTAGGATTCCCTAATCCTCATGCAGGGCTGTTTGTCTAGGTAACATGCTGTTACTATAGCTCTGCCATACTCAGATGTTTATGGGCATTTTGCCCTGTGTTTGAAGTGCTTTTGTCTTTGTACTCGAGTTGGGTTATTATATTATTGGCAGAGCAAGTTTATTATTTTGCAACCATGTTTGAAGGCCCAATGCAGCAATTTTTTAAATCTCAATATCAAATAGTTTCTGGGTAACAGTTACGGTAACTTACTGTGATGGTTTTCCATTAAAATGGTCAAAAATAAACAAAAATAGTATTTTACCAAAAAACGACACATTTTCTCAAGACATTTGCTAGGACTGTCTAGGAGTTGTCTGAGTGTGGAGGGGAAGGGCGCAAAAGCAATGCATTAAACACAGAGTGGATGGAGACAAATGGGATGGATATTTACAATACAGTGCATTCAGAAAGTATTCAGACCCATTCCCTTTTTCCACATTTTGTTATGTTACAGCCTTACAGTATTAAATTCATTTATTTCCTCATCATTCTACACACAATAACGCATAATGACAAAGCGAAAATAAGTATTTACATTTACATTGAAAATGTATATTAAAGTATTCAGACCCTTTGCTGTGAGACTCGAAATTGAGTTCAGGTGCATCCTGTTTCCATTGATCGTCCTTGAGATGTTTCTAAAACTTGATTGGAGTCACCTGCGGTAAATTGAATTGACAGGACATGATTTGGAAAGGCACAATCCTGTCTATATAAGGTCCCACAGTTGACAGTGAATGTCAGAGCAAAAATTGTCTGTAGAGCTTTGAGGCACGATTGTGTCAAGGCACAGATCTGGGGAAGGGTACCAAAAAATGTCTGCAGCATTGAAGGACCCCAAGAATACAGTGGCCTCCATCATTCTTAAATGGAAGAAGTTTGGAACCACCAAGACTCTACCTAGAGCTGGCCACCCAGCCAAACTGAGCAATCAGGGGAGAAGGGGCATGGCCAGGGAGGTGACCAAGACCCCGATGGTCATTCTGACAGAGCTCCAGAGTTCCTCTGTGGAGATGGGAGAACCTTCCAGAAGGACAACCATCTCTGCAGCACTCTACCAATAAGGTCTCTATGGTAGAGTGGCCAGACCAAAGCGACTCCTCAGTAAAAGGCTCATGACTCTCAGACCAGAGAAACTTGTTTCTCTTTGGACTGAATGCCAAGCGTCACGTCTGGAGAAAACCTTGCACCATCCCTACAGTGAAGCATGGCGGTGGCAGCATCATGCTGTGGGGATGTTTTTCAGCAGCAAGGACAGGGAGACTAGTTAGGATTGAGGAAAAGATGAACGGAGCAAAGAACAGAGAGATCCTTGATTAAAACCTGCTCCAGAGTGCTTAGGACCTCAGGACGCAGGAGTGACTTCGGGACAAGTCTCTGAATGTGCATGAGTGGCAAAGCCAGAACCCAGACTTGAATCTGATTGAAATCTCTGGAGAGACCTCAAAATAGATGTGCATCAATGCTCCCTATCCAACCTGACAGAGCTTGAAAGGGTCTGCAGAGAAGAATGGGAGAAACTCCCCAAATACAGGTGTGCCAAGCTTGTAGCGTCATACCCAAGAACACTTGAGGCTGTAATCGCTGCCAAAGGTACTTCAACAAAGTACCGAGTCCGAATACTTATGTAAATGTAATATTTCTGGGGAGTTTTCCTAATACATTTGCCCAAATAAAAAAAAAACTGTTTTTGCTTTGTCATTATGGGGTTTTACGTGTAGATTGATTAGGGTGGAAAAACAATTTAATCGATTTCAGAATAAGGCTTCAATATAACAAAATGTGGAAAAAGTCAAGGGATCTGAATACTTTCTGAATGCACTGTAACCAGAAAACTATCTGTTATTGGCAAAGAGGTTCGGAAATTGTATTGTTATTGGTCGATTCATTTATACGATGATATCACCAGGCAAGCCAAAACTCCACCCATGCAAAACCTGCTGTTTAGAAGGTCATGTGAAGATTGTGTTTCCAACCAGCAACTAACAAAAATAACAGTGATCACATTTTTATTACACTTTTACAGTGTTCATTTCATCAGCTGTTGTACACATATGAAACAAAACACAGCCTTTAAGTATTTTTGTCATGTTTGAAGTATGTATATCTTTGTAGATACAACTCTGGAGCCAGTCTTCTCCATCACCTGCACTATAAATAAATACCAACTATTTCAGTATTTGATCTAATGACGTCTCAACTGTTACTGCTTCACATTGACTTAATAGTCGGCTGGGTTCTCAATCCATTTTTCATCAAAAATCACCAGTGGTGGAAAAAGTACCCAATTGTCATACTTGAGTAAAAGTAAAGATAACTTAATAGAAAATGACAATATTGAAAGTCACCCAGTAAAATTCTATTTGAGTAAATGTCTAAAAGTATTTGGTTTAAAATATACTTAAGTATCAAAAGTAAATGTAATTACTAAAATATACTTAAGTATCAAAAGTAAAGTAAAAGTATAAATAATTTCAAATTCTTTATATTATTAAGCAAACCAGACAGCACCAACATTCCAACATCATTTACAAATGAAGCATCTGTGTTTAGTGAGTCTGCCAGATCAGAGGCTGAAGGGATGACCAGGGATGTTCTGTTGATAAGTGCATGAATTGGACCAATGTCCTGTCCTGCTAAGCATTCCAAATGGTACAAGTACTTTTGGTTGTCGGGGAAAATGTATGGAGTAAAAAGTACAATATTTTCTTAAGGAATGCAGTGAAGTAAAAGTAGTCAAAAATATGAATAATAAAGTAAAGTACAGTTACCCTAAATAAACAACTCAAGTAGTACTTTAAAGTATTTTTACTTAAGTACTTTACACCAATGTTAATTACTGCAGTGACCTATCTTTGAATCTACATGAAAGGAACTCTTAAAATGTATCCGCAACAACTGATTACCCTTTATACACAATATGTGACACCCACCTGAGAAGGACATGTTGAAACCTTCATAGGACATGGAGAAGTCGGAGACAAAGCGGAGCTGGGCGCTAAAGTTTCCAAACAAGCCGGCCTTGATGGAGGGGGGCAGGACGGAGCCAGTGAGCCGGGCCACGGGTTCCGTGAAGCTGCCGTCCTCTGTGATGAGGAGGTAATCATGGGAGTCCTCCAGGTGGAACGTATGGAAGAGCAGCTGCACTCCTGGAGAGTTTCAGATAAGATTAGGCCTCCCTAAGTCACACATCAAAAACCCTGTCTCCACGTCACACCAACCCTAAGGGAGGGCTGGGGCTTAATGTTAATGAGAATATAGAGACTCATCATTCAAATGGGGTGCTGTAGGGCCAGTCACAGTGGATTTTACTCACTCAGTTGCTGCAACAAATTATTGGTTGGTACTTATATTAGACAGCTATTCGTGAGGCTTACCTTTGCCATGAGAAACCTCTATTGTCCATGTGCAGTTCAATGAGTTTGGGTAGAAATCAGGAAACCCAGGGGAGAGTATGGTTCCTCTTTTACCAAAGATATAACCACCACACAACGCTAAGGGAAACAAAATTAAACATCATGAATGAGGCATCGTTTTTTAAACTCACATATTTTGAGAACTTTGAGGACTGAACATTTCCATTATTAAAGGACAACTCCGCTACTTTTCAATCTCATATTCATTATCACCAGCACCAAACCAGTGTCTACATACAGTGCCTTGCGAAAGTATTCAGCCCCCTTGAACTTTGCGACCTTTTGCCACATTTCAGGCTTCAAACATAAAGATATAAAACTGTATTTTTTTGTGAAGAATCAACAACAAGTGGGACACAATCATGAAGTGGAACGACATTTGTTGGATATTTCAAACTTTTTTAACAAATCAAAAACTGAAAAATTGGGCGTGCAAAATTATTCAACCCCCTTAAGTTAATACTTTGTAGCGCCACCTTTTGCTGCGATTACAGCTGTAAGTCGCTTGGGGTATGTCTCTATCAGTTTTGCACATCGAGAGACTGAAATTTTTTCCCATTCCTCCTTGCAAAACAGCTCGAGCTCAGTGAGGTTGGATGGAGAGCATTTGTGAACAGCAGTTTTCAGTTCTTTCCACAGATTCTCGATTGGATTCAGTGGTAATGATCTGTGGTAAAAAAAATATATATTAAAAGGTCCTATTTTTTTAAATGTTGGTTTCTTTTTTCTTTCTTTTTTTTTACCCCTTTTTCTCCCCAATTTCGTGGTATCCAATTGTTTAGTAGCTACTATCTTGTCTCATTGCTACAACTCCCGTTGGGAGAGACGAAGGTTGAAAGTCATGCGTCCTCCGATAAACAACCCAACCAAGCCGCACTGCTTCTTAACACAGCTCGCATCCAACCCGGAAGCCAGCCGCACCAATGTGTCAGAGGAAACACCGTGCACCTGGCAACCTTGGTTAGCACGCACTGCACCCGGCCCGCCACAGGAGTCGCTGGTGCGCGATGAGACAAGGATATCCCTACCGGCCAAGCCCTCCCTAACCCGGACAATGCTAGGCCAATTGTGCGTTGCCCTCCTCTTTTTATTCTGCTTAAGGCCAGTTCGCGCTGTTGTGTGAAAGGATTAGTACACAGCATTGTACGAGATCTTCAGTTTCTTT
The DNA here is from genome assembly GCF_036934945.1 of Oncorhynchus masou masou. Taxonomy (NCBI): domain Eukaryota; kingdom Metazoa; phylum Chordata; class Actinopteri; order Salmoniformes; family Salmonidae; genus Oncorhynchus; species Oncorhynchus masou. The sequence goes on from NC_088242.1 coordinate 12,872,257, forward strand.
GCAATTTCTCGCATGAAATAGCCTTCATTTCTCAGAACAAAAATAGACTGATGAGTTTCGGAAGAACGTTCTTTATTTCTGGCCATTTTGAGCCTGTAATCGAACGCACAAACACCGACGCTTCAGATACTCAACTAGTCTAAAGAAGGCCAGTTTTATTGCTTCTTTAATCAGAACAACAGTTTTCAGCTGTGCTAACATAATTGCAAAAGGGTTTTATAATGCTCAATTAGCCTTTTAAAATGATAAACTTGGATTAGATAACACAACATGCCATTGGAACACATTGGTTGCTGATATTGGGCCTCCGTACGCCTATGTAGACATTCCATAAAAAATCTGCCGTTTCCAGCTACAATAGTCATTTACAACATTTAATGTCTACACTGTATTTCTGATCAATTTGATGTTATTTGAATGGGCAATTTTTTTAGATTTTCTTTCAAAAACAAGGACATTTCTAAGTGACCCCAAACTTTTGATCAGTAGTGTATGAAGACACTAGTTTTTTGCGAATATAACGAAAAGTGTCGGAGTTGCCCTTTTAATGATTAATTAATGCAATTTCTTGCATAACAATCAGGGGTTTTGAAAAATTAATAACAGCATTTAAATAAATAAAGATGCAAAAGATTATGAGCTTGTATCATTAGATTTTTGATTAGTATGCCAATATCATTGAAAATTGCTCAAAGAATTTGCAACATAAAAAAAAGAGTCCGGGTGGGTTTGATACCCGAATCTAGGTCAGAGACTGCAACAAAATATCCCTGGGTGTAAGAGGATCTCTTTTGGACTTAGTAAATGTTCTAAACAAACTTTTAGTCTCTCCTCCATGTTATTTGTAGAGACAAACCTGATGACAGTGTGAAACACAGACATAGACACATCATGTTCCCAGATGAAAAGCCTCAGAGTTTACCCAGCTAGGGCTGAGTAAGATGAAGACGTGGGATACTGTATGCTGATAGTGAGTCTGTCTGGGAAGATCAAAAGGGAACTTAATAACCAAGGCAGAATTCTGACAGGAAAGACCCTGTCAGTGGAGACAGTCAGGCAGAGTCGTCTAAACAACAACTTGTCACTGCCTTAATTACGAGATGAATAAAAAGAAAAAACGAGTAAAAGGAATGCCTTAAAGGAAATATGCTAATCTACTATGACTTCTGTGTATGTATCACAGGATAATTGTATTTACCGTGTTTGTGAAGCATGACATTTGTAGCATGAATGTGTATGTGAATAGACAGAGGTCCACAACCTCTAGCCTGTGAGGTTGAGTCACTCAGCATTTTTAATTGGTGTGAGTATCAGTTAAATGCTGTGAAAATAGCTGAAAAAAGGCATTCCCAAGATAGCACAGGTTCCCATGAACAAATGTATGGAGTTGGCAATTGCAATTATACCCGATTCCGTAAGCTATGGAGATGCTGGTGATTAAATGGGGCTCATGTTGTGTGTTATCATACTTGCCCAAGGCTACTACTGAAAGTTAATCAGCGAGGATGGCTCTTTTGAGTGTGAGACAAATAAAAATGTCATAATTGCATGGTATCCCAACATGCATTTATATATGTACTGAGGTCTGATTCACCCCGTTGGAAGGAAGAGGGGAAGATATATATTTTTTGTACTTGATTGCCCTAATTTGAGGGATCCTCGGAAATCATTACAAATTACTTCTGGTATAGTTATCACAAAAAGGACATGGACAAGACAAATTGTGGGCGTGAACAATCCATATAGTACCGTCATTGTCATAAATAAAAGAATCATAAAGCTGGCCCCACTCTTAAAAGATTAACTCCTGCTTCCTCCATAAACGCAGCAGTGGGCGGGGAGGAGGCAGGTGCTCAGGGTGAAGGACTAGTGGACCATTTCTACAGGAAGTGAAGCGTGCATTCCTGCTGCAACTTCTAAGTAGGAGGGTTCTAAGAATGACACTACAAGAACAAACCAATGATGGATGATCAATGTTATGTTCTGTGATCATTCTGTGTTCTGTGATTCATTATTTCTCACCATTCGCAAAAAGGATTGTGCCCTAATTCTCATTCTAATATAAAACATTGTATCTATTCCTCAAAATCCTTTAAATACCATTTAAAAATCAGATAGCATCTTTGCCTAGAGCAGGACCTGTCTACTGCATATGCCTACACCCCCCTTGTGAAATGATAGAGTGAGTAAGAGGGACAAAACGGAAGAAAACGTTTTACATATCTGAATGAGATGCGGAAATGCCACCACTGTCAATCATGAAGGTCAAGTTCAGAAGAAAACAGAATAAAAGACTAGAATAGAAAACTAGAATAGAAAACAGAATAGAAGACTGAAATAGAAGACTAGAATAGAAAATACAACTTATAAACTAGTAGTCCGTAGGATGATATAGGACAACCAAAATCTGATGGTCAAACACTCGACTCCATTTACTGGAAGAAAAAAAATGCTGTACAATGTTATTTTTATCCCAAGTAGCGGGAAACAAATGAGATAAACGGTTGGAATTATGTCTTCCTGCTGAATCTCCAACCTGCCTACCGACTCTCTGACACTCCGTTGTCTGCCGCTCAAAGTTATCTTAAGTGTGCATATTCCAGTTACCTTTCCTCTCATCAGGAATCAATGAACTCCACTCCTTAGGGTTGTCAAAGAGGCGTACCCTTTCCACCAGATAAGACAGAGAGATTGGTTAGCAGTGCGCTGTGTCGCCCACATCTCTCTCTGTGAATCGGATGGGGAGTGTGAGGAGAAGGGGTGATGGCTGAGTAAGTGCTGCAATGCATGTCAGTGCACCTGACAGGAACAGGGAAAAGGAGAGGAAGGAAGGGTTGGAGGGTGCTAAATCGGGGTACACTACCATCACAGCTGGGCAGTGCGTGGTTCCACTGATGGTTCCTCTCGCACACAATGGGTTTCTCGTCGCTCAGCGTGTAGCCTTGATCACAGCTGAATGTCACCCTGGTCCCAATGGCAAAATTGTTCCCAAACCGCTTTCCATTGACTGGGATCCCGGGATCTAAGCAGGAATCTGTTTCCATCATAACGCCTGTGGGGATAGAAAGAACGATTTAATTCCACCTTCATGCCTTAAATTCAATAGAAGATGGTGTCGAAATTGCTCTTTACTGTATAAATCATGAGGGGAAGCAAAAAGGAGCTCACTCCTTTTCCCTTGCGTTCTATTTCATTCCATGGTGGAGGGTTTTCCTCAGAAGAAATATTGTAATAATAATCAAATATATATTTTATTAAGGAGTTTTTCCCAGTACAATAAATCAAATATGTTTAGAAAACACCATAGATTTCATTAACATTTTCCAGCCATTTTTCTGGACGTGGCAGTCATGTCTCATCCACCTCATGTCAGACAGTATTGCACTATAGTAACTACAATAATGTAATTATAGGAAACATTTAGGGAATTAATTGGAGTATACTGTTGAAGTCGGAATTTTACATACACCTTAGACAAATACATTTAAATTCAGTTTTTCACAAATCCTGACTTAATCCTAGTAAAAATTTCCCTGACTTAGGTCAGTTAGGATCACCACTTTATTTTAAGAATGTGAAATGTCAGAATAATAGTAGAGAGAATTATTTATTTCAGCTTTTATTTCTTTCATCACATTCCCAGTGGGCCAGAAGTTTACATACACTCAATTAGTATTTGGTAGCATTGCCTTTAAATTGTTTAACTTGGGTCAAATGTTTCTGGTAGCCTTCCACAAGCTTCCCACAGTAAGTTGTGTGAATTTTACCCCATTCCTCTTGACAGAGCTGGTGTAACTGAGTCAGGTTTGTAGGCCTCCTTGCTCGCACAAGCTTTTTCAGTTCTGCCCACACATTTTCTACAGGATTGAGGTCAGGGCTTTGTGATGGCCACTCCAATACCTTGACTTTGTTGTCCTTAAGCCATTTTGCCACAACTTTGTAAGTATGCTTGCAGTCATTGTCCATCTGGAAGACCCATTTTCAACCAAGCTTTAACTTCCTGACTGATTCCTTGAGATGATGCTTCAATATATCCACATAATTTTCCTGCCTCGTGATGCCATCTATTTTGTGAAGTACACCATTCCCTCCTAAAGCAAAACACCCCTAAAACATGATGCTGCCACGCCCCTACTTCACGGTTGGGATGGTATTCTTCGGTTTGCAAGCATCCCCATTTTTCCTCCAAACATAACGATGGTCATTACGGCCAAACAGTTCTATATTTGTTTCATCAGACCAGAGGACATTTCTCCAAAAAGTATGGTCTTTGTCCCTATGTGCAGTCGCAAAAACCGTAGTCTGGCTTTTTTATGGCGGTTTTGGAGCAGTGGTTTCTTCCTTGCTGAGCGACCTTTCAGGTTATGTCGATATAGGACTCGTTTTAATGTGGATATAGATACTTTTGTACCTGTTTCCTCCAGCATCTTCACAAGGTCCTTTGCTGTTGTTCTGGGAATGATTTGCACTTTTCGCACCAAAGTACGTTAATCTCTTGGAGACAGAACGCGCCTCCTTCCTGAGCGGTATGACGGCTGCGTGGTCCCATGGTGTTTATACTTGTGTACTATTGTTTGTACAGATGAACGTGGTACCTTCAGGTGTTTGGAATTGCTCCCAAGGATGAACCAGACTTGTGGAGGTCTACAATTGTTTTTCTGAGGTCTTGGCTAATTTCTTTAGATTTTCCCATGATGTCAAGCAAAGAGGCACTGAGTTTGAAGGTAGGCCTACCTTCAAACTTAGTGCAGAGTGCCAGTCATCGTAGTGTATGTAAACTTCTGACCCACTGGAATTGTGATACAGAGAATTATATGTGAAATAATCTGTCTGTAAACAATTGTTGGAAAAATGACTTGTGTCATGCACAAAGTAGATGTTCTAACCAACTTGCCAAACTATAGTTTTTAACAAGACATTTGTGGAGTGATTGAAAAACAAGTTTTAACGACTCCAACCTAAGTGTATGTAAACCTCTGACTTCAACTGTATAGTATGGAAGCCTGATTTAAAGTAGAAGAAAATAGAGAACATGTTCTCTATCATAGTACACTGATGGATGACAGTGGTACATAGAAGTGATAATGCCCGTGTTTGGAGGATATATTGGCACGGGTGTTATCACTTTTATGCAATAGGTTACCAACATATTTCAATAATGATTGACATATTTTCATTAAAAAACGTTATTTTGATGAATGTATTCATACTATTTCATCCCTCCATGAGATATAGTCCCAACACAAATCTAAGCTTGCTACCCAAGCCGTTCTATCGGTTCGGTTGCCAGAGACAAGACCCAGTTGTTAAGTCCTTTTGTTCTATATCTATGGACGCAACCCAGTTGTTTGTTCTAAATGTTCCATTGACATACTGGCTGGCAACATTCTTTTCCCTTGCTTGCTAGCTAGCCAACTACAGCTAACTTACATTCACGTCAAACAGTGCAGCCAGAATAACAGCAAAGTAGCTGCATTTGCTTTGTTTAAGCTGCTTTCTAGTGACATTTATTTGGATACATCCATAACAATGAGCTACTGATGTGCGATTTCGCCTGGCATAGAAAATGTGCTCTCTTGTCAGGACACTATTGTTCAAACAACACAGCCAACACAATCACTTCAAACTGAAGCTGAAAAGATTGTGAATTAGCTTATATTTGTTTTGTTTCCTAGTAAAAAAATGATATATGTCCAGAAAAATGATGCCAACTGATTCATAATTTCGACTGGCTGAGAAAAACTGTCTCTTCTCGACTCCCGACACGTTCATTACTATGGGACAGCTGGAGGTCGAACTTCAATGTTGCAAATGTCGGAGAGACAGACAGCAACATGTATGCAAATCTTCGCTGTTGAAAACTAAATGTCTAAAGAAATGGGAGATAATGTCTTGGTGCTTTTTATAGTGAACATCAAATGTATAAATTGTCTGGCTGGGTTGATGAGACAGTGGATTGCCCAGTCAGATGGAAAAGAGTAAATAGGCATTTCAACATCATATATTTAGCCGGTGGTAATTTGTGGAATAGACACTGGCTGGAATGCGATTTTAACCCATCAGCATCCAGGATTAAATCAAGCCGTTGTATAATGTTATTTACGAAATCATTCGGTCTAAGGGGGCATTCGTAAATTCACCCTGGCTAACTACTCCAATTCCAGAGGGAAAAATAACTGATGGATTTACGAACGCTCAACAGCCGTTGAATTTGGCCGGTGTCAGTAAACGTTTGCAAATTTTTAAATTATTGCCAGCAGCACATTTACAGTCACCAACGCTCTAGTTAACATGAAAACAGCCTAACCAGCCTAACCAACATGCTCGGATCAACCCTACTCCTCTGGCCAGAGCGTCCAAGTGTACACTCTGAACGCTATGAGAGCGAAACACAAGAACGGACAATCTGACAATGCTCTGAATTTACGAACGCCTAGAGGGCACTCTGAGCGAACGCTGGCACTCCAGAATGAATTTACGAACGCACCCTAAAGCATTAATTTAAACAGTCTTTGTGACATAACTTTCATTTCGCAGTAATTTTTTTCATTTTTAATATTCCTAAGATATTTTGGCATTTGGAGAAAGAATTAGACTAGCTATTTTACAATGCTATTCAATTATTGATAGATTACTTAATAATCTTATCACAAACCACTGCCTATTGCTATTATTAGTGATATAATGAGTTAAATTAGGTTTCCCTACGCAATCACCAATTCTTTGGTATTTAAATCGCTGTCCTGTTCAGGCAACAACCCCAATGAAGACAAGTTATCCAAATGAAGTGTAGATCTAATTTCACAGCTCCTACACTACTTCAATATGATCACAACACCCACACACAAGCTGAGTTAATATTGACATCACAGCACACGTAGTAAAGTGATATTGCAGCCATGAAACAATGTAGCCATGAAACAATGTGTGGATTGACAACACAATGTCCTCTGCTTTTGAAAGGTAGCCCTGTGGATACATTTCCAAATGAAAACGGTAGAACTCACTGTCGTAGCGGATCTGGAAGCCCACGCTGGAGCGACTGTTGTCCGTGGTGAATAGCAGGTACATGTAATTGCTGGTGCTAATGAGAAAATGGGGCGCTTGAGTGCCATGATACTCTCCGATTAAAGGAGAGGAGTTGGAGGGGCCATCCCGAATCTCCAGTGTGTCATAATTAACCTCGGTCTGAAATCTACATGGACACAGACAGAAAGAAAAGAGAAGTGAATTAGAAGCTACTATTCCATCCAAGCATTTCTTCTGGAGTTTATCGTGGCAGATTATCTCATATGGAATGATTGAAATAGCTTCATCGGGGATAAGATACATTTGAAACAAAATAGAAACCTGTCAAAGGATATCTTGATGGCGTGATCTTTGCTGGCTTCAATGACCCATTCACAGTTTAACGAGTCTTTGTAGTATCCTGGCCAGCCAGGGGACAGCAGAACTCCGGTTGGAGCTGTTAAATGTCCTCCACATGGTGCTAGAGGGGAACATGTTTAGTGGCAATGTTCTGACATAGAGAGCTTACACGTCCATATGCAACAGCATGCAGAATGTAACCGTATAGACTGTCGAGGGGAAACTTTACTTGTTATTGTAGCACATTTTCAGCGGCTCTACAATATGACACCAACAGACAACAATAAAGCAGACCCCCACATGACATGCCCAGTGCCCACCCACTCCACTGACATTGGCAGACTGTATGGATTATTGTTCAACATTATACAGTACCTTCACACCGAGGAACTGCTGCATTCCACACTACGTTTCCATCCTGAATGATGCAGGTTATGGACTCAGACCCATGGGTTTTGATGAATCCTTCATCACATGTGAAGAGCACGGAGCTCCCCAACAAGAAGTGTTCCCCATACCGCTGGCCATTGACAGGGATGCCGGGGTCGTGACATTCATTCTGACCAAATGCTAGAGAGGAAAATAAAACTGGTTTCAGTGTTTTTCAGTGTTGTGGTTTTTTAATCAATAAGAAGACATCAAACTGGATTCTGTGTCACATTTAACTCATTTGTCTTATCCCAGAAAACACGATGAGAACCTGGTTAATTATTTAGTCACTGAGAATAGAGGCTAATCAGCCAACAAAATGAACACAGCACAGTGGTGAAGACTGACTCCATGGAGGCAACACTCATTTCCCTGGCTCATTGTTATTACACTCCTGCTCGCTGACAGTAACTCCCCACACCAGATTGGGAGACATGTCCCTCTCCTCCTGACACAGTGACACGCCAATTCTACGGCGCTGCTATTGAGATGCCACACCACCCCCCGCCATCCCCATCACATGGCTGACACCTCCCCGCCAAGAAAAAAAGAAACCCATCCCTGTCTTAGTCACTGACAGGAGTGTCCAGCGGATTCTGATGTGGAATAAGAACGGTAACAACATCCTCCTCCATTTCATTAACCTTCCCCACCGCTGCAGCCTGCCTCTGTTCCTCTGTGGAGGAGAGACATGTCACTGCGTTGTCTCCCAGGCCGGGGGAGTGCAACGAGACAATGTTTCCTAGAGATAGCAAACAGGCACTGGGGACAGCAATATTCAGACCTAATTTCAGCTCGGTGTGGTACAGGCATAATTCCATTAACATTGGGCACACCCGGATCAGTTCAACATTTTTGTGCTATAGTGTGTCTATGTTGAGGCTGAGGACCTGAACAGACCTCTACCATTGCTGTTTTCTGTTCCATGATACTGTCTCTGTAATATCAGCAAAAAAAATAGAAAATAGATGTTTTTAAATGTTTACCTTCAAGGTTTGGAATTGCCTTGCATTATTATTGTTTTTCTTATCTTGTGTTTACATATAAAAACACATTGGGGACCACTGGTAGACACATTTGCATAACAATATGCATTAAAATGTTCATATTGTAAATTATTAAAATGGCAAACATTCCCAAGCCCCTTTTAAATGGTGTAGTATTGAGAGAAAAGGGCAAATTGTTTATTTAATTTGTCATAATGCCATCTGTTGAATAAAAAAACAGAGTGATCCCACTGGTCACAGACGTCAATTCAATGTCTTTTCCACGTTGGTTCAATGCAATTTCATTGAAATGACGTGGAAACAATGTTGATTTAACCAGTGTGTGCCCAGTGAGAAATCATTTAGTAAACGTGATGCACTACTTATATCTTTAGAGCAGTTAATCAAATGTAATAGAATTAGTAATAATTCAAATGAGATGCTCCTAGTTTAAAATTGCATGTAAAAGATACAATGGTATACACATCGATGGCCATAAATTGTTAAATAGAACAGTACCACAGTTCTAGCTAATGGATCTCCATTCTTAAATAGGGATCCTCTAATTTGAAGATTGTTAATCATGTTGATTCGTTTTCACCCTTGTGAGAATATACCTGACTAAGCATTTGATTGCATACATCTGAAGCACTATAGAGACAGCTTGACTCAGTAGTTGTGCCACAGGCAGTTCTGAATTGCATTTCAGAAGATATTGTGAGGGTCTTCAAAATATTGCAAAATCCCATATCTTTAAAAGGAAGGGGCCATTTACTTGTGTAAGTGATGTTAAATCCTTTCCCAGTGTTGGAGTGGTCAGACTGGAACTCCAGGCGCATGATGTGTCCATTGCTGGCGATCTGAGAGGGTACATCCTTCCCAGAGAACGTGCCGAACGTGGTGGGCTCCGACATCCCGTCATCTTTCACAATAAGGTAGTCAAACTGGGGCTCTACCTCAAAGTCGCTGAAAATTAGATGAATCCTGCTCCCTGACTCTGCGATAATGAGCCACACACAGTTCATGTTGTTCCCATACTCCTCAGGGTAGTTTGGGGAGAGGATTATTCCTGATGGGGTTGTGAAATTGAAGAAGCAGGAGACTGTAAAAATAGATAGGAGCACACACACACACACAGATCTGCCATCATGCTTTGACACATCACACAGTGAGCGAAAATAGCTCTTTTATAAGACATCACTGAAGACATTTTGTTTGAAATGGAATGGATACACGCTTTCCTTTGAATGCTTCAGGTGACACATTCTATTCACTGTACTAGGTGGAAGAATATAACCCAGTGTCATGACAGTAGAGGATATTTTACATTTTAGGCATTTAGCAGACGCTCTTATCCAGAGCGACTTACAGTAGTGAGTGCATACAACCAAGACCTGATTGCCCTTGGCTGATTAGCTGCTTAACCCTTGTTGGATGGCTTAGAGGTGTCAGCCTGCATGCCAGAAGGAAGGTGAAATCAAAAGATAGAATACAGCATTACCTGCAGCAGCAGCTCTTACTTTACATCTGAAAAGTCTCCATTCTCAAAAAAGGCCTCTGTATTGAAACTGTAATGAATAAGCTCAGTGTCTAAATGATGATAGTAATGATTGAATTGTATGACTTTCCAAAATAGACAGCGGGGAGTGTTGACCAAGCGACAACAAAACCTGAGAGATGATGACAGCTTTACATGGGTCAGTGGGGATAACCATGTCACCTTCCTTCCCTACCTGGCTGGTTCCCTGGGACAGTGTATCAGATTGATCAATCTCAATGACAGCGCAGTTAATTAAAGTCATGCATTTTTAAATGGCATCTTACACACGCAGCTGGGTTTGTTTCCAGACCACTGGTTGTTTTGCTGGCATGATATCGTTCTCTCGCCGACCAACTCGAAGGCCGCCTGACACTCGAAAGTCAGCATGTCGCCGTGTAAAAAACGCTCCCCTGTTCTTCTGCCGTAGGCCGGAATTCCAGGATCACCACACCCTCCTTTGTCGATTTCTGTAAAGAAAATATACAACTGTTACAACGTTTAAGTTCATTCAGTGGTTTCAATTCCCAAGGATATCAGGTTAGCTGCTCTTCGGGTTGAATGTCCTAAAACTGACATCCACTGAGCAATCATCAGAACCTGAAAACAGAACATGACAGCTTTCCTCTAACTCAACATTCTTTACACAAGTAAAACATTCTGAAAACCATGGATGGCTCACCTGATACAAGCTATCCCTGGTATAATCCAAGAGAAAACAAGACAGTCGAGAGTTGTTTATTTCCTCTACATTTTCAGGTGGAGGCAGCATTTTCTAGCAGGAGTAAAATGACAGTGACAAATGAATGACGTTCTGGAAGAGTTCATTTTTGTGTTAACAACCAGCGTGTCAGCTCAGCTGCTGCCGCTCCACTGGCCCATCTGAGCAATAATCTACAGGGGATGGGTTTTATTCCAGCAGCACATTCAACAACCTTTGTGAGGTGTTAAGTGCCGGTTAAATACCTTTGGATCTGCCAAGAGCAATTAGTTGAAGGATCTATGCGGAAGCTCCACAATCAGTAAGGGCATATCAGCCCAATCGCAACCGTGATAGAGATGTAAACTGTCTTACTAAGGCTATGCCATTCTCTTAAATACTAATATGTAAACATGCCTCAAGTGGCTGGCCATCACTGAATCTACTGTCCAATAACCTACATTACGAGGAGCTGGAAGTCAAGTCAGCAGTCCAGAACATGTTTACCATTTCAATGCATATTGTGGGTGAAATTGTAAACATTGTTGAAAGAGTAAGCAGGAGATAACATTAAAATATGGGTATTTGAGGTACACGGTGGTCTGTTTCAGATTTAATTTGAATATTTCAGAGTAGTCATAAATAAGTCCAAGCATCATATCAATGTCCACAGATAACAGAGACATGTTTAATTTATGTTTATGATGTCTCTGTTTAACAGTTTTCTGGGAGATATAAAAATAAAATAATTATAACTATATATAGAGTTGTCGTCGGAAGTTTCATACACTTAGGTTGGAGTCATTCAAACTCGTTTTTCAACCACTCCACAAATGTTTTGTTAACTTGTTATGGCTGCAATCCCGATATCGGGATAAGTGTCATCAACAACCGCTGAATAGCATAGCGCTACATACAATAAATATCACTATAAATATTTATATTCATGATATCACAAGTGCAATATAGGAAAACACAGTTTAGCCTTTTGTTAATCTACCTGTCATGTCAGATTTTGAAATAATGCCTTACTGTCACGCCCTGGTCTTAGTATTTTGTGTTTTTTTTATCTATTTGGTCAGGCCAGGGTGTGACATGGGTTTTTGTATGTGGTGTGTTTTGTCTTGGTGGTTTTTCACAGGTAATGGGATTGTAGCTTAGTGGGGTTTTCTAGGTTAGTCTATGGCTGTCTGAAGTGGTTCTCAATCAGAGGCAGGTGTTTATTGATGGGGAACCATATTTAGGCAGCCATATTCTTTGAGTGTGTCGTGGGTGATCGTCCTTATGTCCTTGTTCTGTCTGTGTTACTAAGCACCAGTATTAGGCTGTTTCGGTTTTCATGTATCGTTTATTGTTTTTTGTATTTGATTCATGTTTACTTCGTTTTCATTAAACATGGATCGCAATAGCCACGCCGCATTTTGGTCTGACTCTCCTTCGCATATAGAAAACCGTGACAATTACAGAGAAAGCAATCCAAGCGTTTGTGTAAGTTTATCGATCGCACGATAAAACATTAAGTACACTTACCATCAGGTAGCTCGGTCACAAAAATCAGAAAAGAAATCAAATGAATCGTTTACCTTTGATGATCTTTGATGTTTTCACTCACGAGACTCCCAGTTACACAACAAATGTTCCTTTTGTTCCATAAAGATTATTTTTAGATCCAAAATACCTCTGTTTGTTTGTCGCGTTATGTTCAGAAATCCACAGGAAAGAGCGGTCAGGACAACGCAGACGAAAATTCCAAATAGTTTCCATAATGTCCACAGAAACATGTCAAACGTTTTTTATAATCAATCCTCAGGTTGTTTTTAAAATATATAATCGATAATATATCAACCGCAAATGTCTTTCACAGTAGGAGAGGGGAAAACAATGGCTGTCCAAATTCTGTTGCGCGAGCAAAATTCATGTGACCACTTGACGCGATGTTATCGTTCTGGCTAATTGTTCAAAATAAAAGCCTGAAACTATGTCTGAAGACTGTTGACACCTTGAGGAAGCTGGTTCATATCCCTTTAAATCCAGCAAAGGGAGGCTATGGAACATGGAGTTTTCAAAATAGAAGCCACTTCCTGTTTTGATTTTCCTCAGGTTTTCGCCTGCAATATCAGTTTTGTTATACTCACAGACAATATTTTGACAGTTTTGGAAACTTTAGAGTGTTTTCTTTCCAATAATAATAATAATACGCATATATTAGCAACTGAGACTGAGGAGCTGGCCGTTTACAATGGGCACCTTTTCATCCAAGCTACTCAATACTGCCCATGCAGCCATAAAAAGTTATCAAACTATAGTTTTTCCAAGTCGGGTAGGACATCTACTTTGTGCATGACACAAGTCATTTTTCCAACAATTGTTTACAGACAGATTATTTAACTTATAATTCACTGTATCACAATTCCAGTGGGTCAGACGTTGACATACACTAAGTTGACTGTGCCTTTAAAAAGCTTGGAAACAGATTCCAGAAAATGATGTCATGGCTTTAGAAGCTTCTGATAGGCTAATTGACATAATTTTAGTCAATTGGGGGTTTATCTGTGGATGTATTTCAAGGCCTACCTTCAAACTCAGTGCCTCTTTGAAAGACATCATGGGAAAATCAAAAGAAATCAGCCAAGACCCCAGAAAAAAATTGTAGACCTCCACAAGTCTGGTTCATCCTTGGGAGCAATTTCCAAATGCCTGAAGGTTCCACGTTCATCTGTACAAACAATAGTACGCAAGTATAAACACCATGGAACCACGCAGCCGTCATACTGCTTCGGAAGGAAACGCGCTCTCTCTTCTAGAGATGAATGTACTTTGGTGTGAAAAGTGCAAATCAATTCCAGAACAGCAGCAAAGGACCTTGTGAAGATGCTGGAGGAAACAGGTACAAAATTATCTATATCCACAGTAAAACGAACCCTATATCGACATAACCTGATAGGTCGCTCAGCAAGGAAGAAGCCACTGCTCCAAAACTGCCATAAAAAAGCCAGACTACGGTTTGCAAATGCACATGGGGACAAAGATCATACGTTTTGGAGAAATGTCCTCTGGTCTGATGAAACAAAAATATAAATGTTTGGCCATAATGACCATTGGTATGTTTGGAGGGAAAAGGGGGAGGCTTGCAAGCTGAAGAACACCATCCCAACCGTGAAGCACGGGGATTGCAGCATTATGTTGTGGGGGTCCTTTGCTGCAGGAGGGACTTTTGCACTTCACAAAATAGATGGCATTATGGGGTAGGAAAATGATGTGGATATATTGAAGCAACATCTCAATACATCAGTTAAAGTTAAAGCTTGGTTGCAAATGGGTCTTCCAAATGGACAATGACTGCAAGTATACTTCCAAAGTTGTGGCAAAATGGCTTAAGGACAACAAAGGCAAGGTATTGGAGTGGCCATCACAAGGCCCTGACCTCAATCCTGTAGAAAATGTGTGGGCAGAACTGAAAAAGCGTGTGCGAGCAAGGAGGCATTCAAACCTGACTCAGTTACAGCAGCTCTGTCAAGAGGAATGGGGCAATATTCACACAACTTATTGTGGGAAGCTTGTGGAAGGCTACCTGAAACGTTTGACCCAAGTTAAACATTTTAAAGGCAATACTACCATATACTAATTGAGTGTATGTAAACTTCTGACCCACTGGGAATGTGATGAAAGAAATAAAAGCTGAAATAAATCATTCTCTGTACTATTATTCTGACATTTGACCTTCTTAAAATAAAGTGGTGATCCTAACTGACATAAGACAGGGAATTTTTACTAGGGTTAAATGTTAGGAATTGTGAAAAAAGGTTTAAATGTATTTGTCTAAGGTGTATGTAAACTTCCGACTTCAACTGTAAATATAGCACCAGTCAAAAGTTTGGATACACCTACTCATTGAAGGGTTTTAATTTATTTACGGTTTTCTACATTGTAGAATAATAGTGAAGACATCAAAACTATGAACACATATGGAATCATATCGTAACTAAAAAACGGTTAAACAAATCAAAATATATTTCAGATTTGAGATTCTTCACAGTAGCCACCCTTTGCCTTGATGACAGCTTTGCACACTCTTGGCATTCTCTCAACCAGCTTCATGAGGAATGCTTTTCCAACAGTCTTGAAGGAGTTACCACATATGCTGATCACTTGTTGGCTGCTTTTCCTTCACTCTATGGTCCAACTCATCCCAAGCCATCTCATTTGGTTTGAGGTCGGGTGATTGTGGAGACCAGGTCATCTGCTGCAGCACTCCATCACTCTCCTTCTTGGTCAAATAGCATTTACATAACCAGGAGGTGTGTTTAGGGTCATTGTCCTGTTGAAAAACAAATGATAATCCCACTAAGTGCAAACCAGATGGAATGGTGTTTCGCTGCAGAATGCTGTGGTAGCCATGCAGGTTGAGTGTGCCTTGAATTCTAAATAAATCACAGACAGTGTCACCAGGAAAGCACCCCCACACCATCACACCTCCTCCTCCATGCTTCATGGTGGGAACCACACTTTCGGATATCATCCGTTCACCTACTCTGCGTCTCACAAAGACAAGGCAGTTGGAACCAAAAATAACAAATTTGGACTCATCACACCAAAGGACAGATTTCCACCGGTCTAATGTCCATTGTTCGTGTTTTATGGCCCAAGCAAGTCTCTTCTTCCTATTGGTGTCCTTAAGTAGTGGTTTCTTAGCAGCAATCGACCATGAAGGCCTGATTCACCCAGCCTCCTCTGAACAGTTAATGTTGAGATGTTTCTATTACCCTATCTGGGGTGCAATCTGAGGTGCAGTTAACGCTACTGAAATATCCTCTGCAGAAGAGGTTAATTCTTGGTCTTCCTTTCCTGTGGCAGTCCTCATGAGAGCCAGTTTCATAATAGCGCTTGATGGTTTTTGCGACTATACTTGAAGAAACTTTAGAAGTTATTGAAATGATCCGCATTGACTGACCTTCATGTATTAAAGTAATGATGGACTGTTGTTTCTCTTTGCTTATTTGAGTTGTTCTTGCCATAATATGGACTTCACTCAGCTCCTTGTGAGACATCCCTCAAAATCAATGTTCTCACAATGAGCCTACCTTACCCAGTTGCATGAGAGAAAATCTGAATTATCACAGAATAAATAACAAATAGGCCCATAGAATGTGCTACAGGAAAGAATTATGTAAGTAAAATACAAGTTAGGGGCAACATATCCACTAGAAGCCTTTGCCTAAAGGAAATGCGTACCTGCTTGCAAAGTTACTTTAATGATATTATGTAATGATTCTTATCCTTAATCCGTAACGTTCATTATATTTACTGATTCATACAGTATGTGCCTATAGTCTTCAGAATATATATTTTTATGAATTCCCATTGGGATACCATGATTCTCTTCCATCCAACTGATATATGTTGTTTCATTATTACACAAGCAATTACTTATGTACAGTAGTGCTTATACAGTATGTATGGGTTAGAAATGTTTCATATAGTCCATCTATAGGTATCACTTTGTTTTGCCAACATTTATCAGACAGATGCATAATACAGGTGAACAAGCCTGACTTAATACTCCCCCAGATTGTATATACAGTAGACATGGACACCTACTGTATGCGGACCCCTGACAATAAGTCCTACCACTAGTGGTTCTGCTGTCAACTTTGACACCCGGACTGTAGGCACAGATTTGAAGTTGGGTTTATACAAAGTTAATGGAGGTTGTGTTGTTGTGCAGGGTTCTGCATTGTGTTAAATTGACGATTGTGTCAACTCTCTGTATGACCATATAAGGTAAGGGTTGACACTCGAGGAGGTAATAGTAATCTCTAAATGGAAAGTGGATGGTGGTGACAATGGACTTTCCATACAGTGTTTCCAAACAAAAGTGTAAACTAATAACTTTCAAAAGTTCACAGAGGGTCGTGGCCCATGGATAAACTCAACAGTTTAGAAAAAAAGATAGTAGTTTATTAGAGTCTAACTAGCCTATAGCATTGCTGTTTTATGGGTTGTAATATCGTTTACAAGCTAATTGCCCTGCTTAATCAACATTGGTGTCCTGCCGTTTCTGGGCTGGTTCTATCTGTAAAAAGGTATCTGTGAATTAATATTCAGTAGCATTCATTTTTGTTTCACAGAGTAAACATTGATTCATTATTAAAGCAATACAAACACTCTCTCCCAGTCAGAACAATAATTTGTCTAACTGTGGCAATAAATCGTCATACCAGGTTTGATTGAACAGGGGCCTAAATACAATTTACTTCCACCTAGCAGTTGAGTGGAATGGAAAATTACTTCCAAAGCAAACAGTGTCCCTACAGTATTTATCAGCAACGCAAATCTCTTCTCTCTCACAGCATGACACTACTTTAATGTAGGTGTGTTGACTGTGCCCAGTCAACACATGACTTATTAGTGCAAGTTCAGTGCTATTCATCAGTTGGAAGGAATTAGTCCCACCATCTGATACTGGGAATGAATTAAAGTTCATGCTGGTGGAGGGAAATTCTGGACATTAGTGTTTATTGAAACAGATGTTTAGATACATATATAGATGGGGCTGCAAAACTCCTTTCCCAAGATTCCTGAAATTACAACGGAATAAGCAGGAAATGTGGGAAATCTCCAACCAGGATTTTTGGAAAACCAAGGAATTTGGGGAAAGTTACTGGAATTTTGCAACCCTATTTATAGAACTTTGCTTTGCTGTTGCATTTCATCTGGAAAACTAACTTGTCTGTGTCGATCACATGCTGGCCCATTTCATCTGTTGCTGAATCTGCAGAATTGATGACTTGGCTGGAATATTATTTTAACCAATCACCATTCAGGATTAGACCCACCCGTTGTATAATGAACATCATTCTATGGGTTGTAGAGAAACGGACACATACTGTAGTATGTGGAAATGGTAGGCGGACCAACACGTTACATATCAAATGTGACTTATGCTGACAAGTACCACCAACTATGAGAACTCAAATAAGCATGGCCTCAACAGGAAATGATAGATGTACAGGGTTTAAATCCGGACCAAATCCATTATTTGGCAGACCATTGCATATGTTCTGAAAGAGCAGAGGAAGTGTACCTTCATATGTAGCCTTGAATCCTTGGGACCCGATGGTGTCATCAGACTGTAGATGGAGCCACATCTGGTTGCTCATACTGACTATCAGGTCAGGAACACTGGACCCTGTCAGCCTAAAACACATCACATGGCACTCAATGACTCATTAACTTATTGTCTCTTACCCACATCAGTAGTTTAATTTATTGTTTTCATGCTCCAAAAACTATGGTCATTATTTTCAAGTAAACGGGAAAATGTGTATTAATTACATGACAATTATGTTCAATGTATTATCAGAATAACTGCCCCAATCTATTGTCCTAGTTTGTCTGTGTAGACTACGGCATAGTTCGGTGCAACTTAAAATCCTACAGTGAATGCTAGATGGAAAGGTTTGAGCGAAAATATTGAGGGAAAGGTTTGAGGGAAAGTTTCGAGATAGTAAATGATAAATTCAGGGTATCTGCAGAATACTCACACATAGAGCACTCTCCTGGCATCGCCAATCTTCCCTCCATCCCCCACTGTTAGCGTGTCATATCCTCTCTCAAGATCAAACTCCTCAAAGGCAAGCTTGATAACCTGCTCAAAACAGGATATATGTTCCACATTGGTTCAAGGACAGCCATGATAACATGGCCGTAAACCATTTTGCAATTGAACTATTTACACAATGCTTATTTTGTTACTCTTCTATTCATTCTGATACAAAGTGCTTTATTTTCCTAGAAATGGTATCAATTAAAAATAATTAAATCATAGCAAATTCCCTTTAAAGTGGTTGGAATGTAGCCCTTTCCTGCAGTTAAATGACCTAGTGGCCTCATGGGTGGAATGTTTTTCATATTTTTCTGAATTTCATAATGGATAAACATTATAGAAGAAGAAAAAAATCTGCAGAAAATCTGGTGGTTCTTTGTGAAACGGTTCTGTTATATTTCATTCTTCTGTGATGTATATAAAGTGTAATATTGGGATGCAAACTCGAAATGTAATACATTTCAATACATTACATTACTGTATATCTGACATGGTACATGTGTCTTCTTTTTTTTAAGCCCAAGACCATGTGTGTGAGGTGGATACTTTTGTTTCAAAGTAGATTTGTTTAAGACTACCAAGAAAGACTCTGTGTGACCCTGATTTAGCCCACTGCAGTAATTAAATAAATATTTCAGGATTGGTGTGGTTTTGCATCAAAATCTAATAAAATGTGAATAGTGTAATGCTCTATGATTTAATTCTAACCATAGCTCCCATGAAATAATATTGAGTCTTTTATCATGTATTGTAGAAAAACATCATAGTACTCTGTCATGCACCATAACCAACATAGCTTATTCATATTAGAGCAGCAAAAGACATCAACATTGCAGCCACTGCAGCTCTATACTTTCAAACTCTTGTTGTGTGTGTGTTCTGTGGTAAACAGAATAATTAGCATTGCATAGTATTTGCAAAAAAAAAGCACTGCTGTCACAGCTACCAGGGAGACTAAAATAATGAAACCATGAAATACATTTGCAAATCATTTCGTGGTGGCAGTGCAATGATGAACTGGAAAAGAGCAGTTCAAGTATTTGCAATGCCTGGGCACGAACAAAGGCTTGAGAAAAAAAAGATGGCTCCACTTTTGATGCCGGCACAGGAAGAAAGGCAGTTAAAAGAAAATTGGATTTGAGCAGAGATTGCTTGAAGGGAAGAAATAAAGCTTAATTAGGACAAGCCCATTATCAACATCCTCAAATTCTCTCAATTGCACCATTAAATAACCATTATTCCCATCCATATTTTTTTCTCCTGAGACTCAAAAGTAAATGTATTACCTGTGTAGGTTGGGCTATCCTCACTGAAATGTGTAGTACCAAGCCAAGGGGCCCAAAGTGAATGATCAATGTGAGAGCCTAAACCCTTGAGTATGAGTTCACTGATAGGCAGTTTGCTTTTCAAGAGCCACTTATAACTCACCCTGTCATGTAAACTCAACTATTCTGATATAAAACATTGCAGGGATTGTTGATAATAATAGCTAATGTAAAGATCTAACATACACACACACACACACATTTTTCCTCAAAGACCAATGACTGCTAACCAAGAATAATAGTCATTTTAATGGAACTTAACAATACAATAATAGATTTGTAGATTTGATAAACTTGGGTTTAATTAGACTGCGAAACCCTCTGTTTGTAATTCAATCTTCATGCATTGCACTTCAAAGCGCACAAAAACTCAAAATTTTCTAAGGATAATTCTGGCTTTGTGGCAATCCAATGTCCATGAGATGTCAATCTTCGTTGACCTTTGACATCTCCGCTCCAGCATGTGCCATCTGAGAGAAATCGCATTAAAGGACAATTCCTTTTAAAAAGCATCATACGGGGATGATTTCTGTATTTTGAAAGTTACGTCTCTTGAAAACTTGAGCGCTGACAAACAAAACATTTTGGGACTATGTCAACAATGGACTAATAAAACAAAAGATTGTTTTTGGGTGGAGTTTTCCTTTAAAGAAAACCAATATCTGCTCAAATTGAATTCCAACCTATGCTTTAATAACAATGAAAAACAGACACTGTACAAATACATACAGCAATGCGATGAAGTCATGGTGACTGGAACAAGCCAATGTTCAAGCAGATAGACAGACAGGGCTAGGAATAAATGAGCAATTACACACTGACCTGCCATTTACAACACTAATAGAATATGGAGAGCAATATCCATCTCCATGGCGACTCCCTTTTGGCAGCCAGTAATGATTTAAAAACGCACCTATCCGACAGCCTCATTGGAGTGGTTAAATAATCATAGAAGGACATGTCTTGACCTCTAAAATGGGAAATATTTTGAATGACAGAGCAAGATTCCCAAATGTTCACACAATAGGAATGGGTAACACGATTTGTCAGCATAAATATGAATAGAAAGTATTGATGCTCAATATGCTTGTAAGGTAATCAATCCACCCATAATGAATTACAGAGTTCAAGATGCAAAAAGGATTAAGGAGATGTTTAAAATGGTAAACACAAAATTGTATCAGTCTAGATAGAGTATGCTAGAGCTTTAGAGTTCAATAAAGTCAACTTATTATAAAGAGGTAATAAATTAAGGAAGATTATAATTTCTTACAACAAATACCAATGCGGAGGATTCCTTTTATTCAATTAAATGTCAAGCTGTGCCATAACCGTACATACATCCTAAAACAGGTGACTGTGGGCACCCTTTACTAGTCTTCTCTTTATGTCTCTGGGATAACATACTGTCAACAGAGGTAAACATATGTTGTTGTTTTTTACGCAACTGTGACTCTGCTAAGCACCTCTGAAGTTTTTGGACAAGCAATCTGTGTGGAATGTCAAACTTTGTAGTAAGCAGTTTGAGGCAATCTTAAATGAGACGTCTACAATACCACCCTCTCAAATTACCCTGTCAAAAACAGAAAGGGTTTTTACAGAAGACTTAGCAAGAGGAGAAACAGCACTTGTGGTCTATATCAACACAATTGCAAGCTGACAGCACACCTTGGTGATTGTTCCTTCACCTGGCTTATATACAATATTTTAGGGCACTATTGATTCCTTTGTTTTATACAGAACCGGAAGGCTGGTTCAATGGTTCTGTTTTGTCTTCATTTGTTGAAAAAACATCCATTTGACCTTCTATAGTTTGTTGATGTTTTGTAACTCATCCAAAATAATCACTGTCTGATTGGAACACCTGTCCCTATACAATTTGCCCATCGTTTCGTCTCCCCTCAATGATACTGTTTTGTCAAAAGCATCACACTATTTGTTTACGAATACTGTCTACTAGTTACATGCACAAACATATCGGGGGTATATACAGTGCCTTGGCAAAAGATTCAGACCCCTTCACTTTTTCCACATTTTGTTATGTTTCAGCCTTATTCTAAATTTTAAAAAAGGTCCTGACTAATGTATGCACAATTCCCATAATGACGAAGCAAAAACAAACAGGTTTTTAAAATGTTTGCAAATATAAAAAAACAGAAATACCGTATTTACATAAGTATTCAGACCCTTTGCTATGAGACTCGAAATTGAGCTCATGTGCATCCTGTTTCCATTCATCATCCTTGAGATGTTTTTACAACTTGATTGGAGTCCTGTGGAAAATTCAGTTGATTGGACATGATTTGGAAGGACACACACTTGTCTATATAAAGGTCCCACAGTTGACGGTTCATGTCAGAGCAAAAACCAAGCCATGAGGTAGAAATAATTGTCCATAGAGCTCAGAGACAGGATTGTGTCGAGGCACAGATCTGGGGAAGGCTACCAAAACATTTCTGCAGCATTGAAAGTCCAAAAGAACACAGTGGCCTCCATCATTCTTAAATGGAAGAAGTTTGGAACCACCAAGACTCTTCCTAGAGTTGGCCGCCCGGCCAGACTGAGAAATCGGGGGAGAATGGCCTTGGTCAGGGAGGTGACTCTGACAGAGCTCCAGAGTTCCTTTGTGGAGATGGGAGAACCTTCCAGAAGGACAACCATATCTTCAGCACTCCACCAATCAGGCCTTTATGGTAGAGTGGACAGACGGAAGCCATTCCTCAGTAAAAGGCATATGACAGCATGCTTGGAGTTTGCCAATGAAACCAAGATTGAACGCTTTGGCCTAAATGCCAAGCATCACGTTTGGAGGAAAGCAGGCACTGCTCATCACCTGGGCAATACCATCCTTATGGTGAATAATGGTGGGGGCTGCATCATGCTGTGGGGATGTTTTCAGTGGCAGAGACTGGGAGGGAAAGATGAACGAAGCAAAGTACAGAGAGATCCTTGATGAAAACCTGCTCCAGAGGGCTCAGGAAATCAGACTCGGGTTGAAAGTTCACCTTCCAACAGGACAATGACCATAAGCACACAGCCAAAACAATGCAGGAGTAGCTTCGGGACAAGTCTCTGAATGTCCTTGAGTGGCCCAGCCAGACCCCAGACTAGAACCCGATCGAACATCTCTGGAGAGACATGCAAATATCTGTGCAGCGACGCTCCCCATCGAACCTGACAGAGCTTGAGAGGTTCTGCAGAAAATAATGTGAAAAACTCCCCAAATACAGGTGTGCCAAGCTTGTAGGTTTATACCCAAGAAGACTCGAGAGTGTAATCGCTGCCAAGGGTGCTTCAACAAAGTACTGAGTAAAGGGTCTGAATACTTATGTAACTGTGATATTTAAAAAAAAAGATTAGATAGTAGATTGATGAAGAAAAAACCCTCATTTTTAATCAATTTTAGAATAAGGCTCTAACAAAATGTTCAAAAGGTTCAGGGGTCTGAATACTTTCCGAATGCATGTACAGTGCCTTGCGAAAGTATTCGGCCCCCTTGAACTTTGCGACCTTTTGCCACATTTCAGGCTTCAAACATAAAGATATAAATCTGTATTTTTTTGTGAAGAATCAACAACAAGTGGGACACAATCATGAAGTGGAACGACATTTATTGGATTTCAAACTTTTTTAACAAATCAAAAACTGAAAAATTGGGCGTGCAAAATTATTCAGCCCCCTAAGTTAATACTTTGTAGCGCCACCTTTTGCTGCGATTACAGCTGTAAGTCGCTTGGGGTATATCTCTATCAGTTTTGCACATCGAGAGACTGAAATTTTTTCCCATTCCTCCTTGCAAAACAGCTCGAGCTCAGTGAGGTTGGATGGAGAGCATTTGTGAACAGCAGTTTTCAGTTCTTTCCACAGATTCTCGATTGGATTCAGGTCTGGACTTTGACTTGGCCATTCTAACACCTGGATATGTTTATTTTTGAACCATTCCATTGTAGATTTTGCTTTATGTTTTGGATCATTGTCTTGTTGGAAGACAAATCTCCGTCCCAGTCTCAGGTCTTTTGCAGACTCCATCAGGTTTTCTTCCAGAATGGTCCTGTATTTGTCTCCATCCATCTTCCCATGAATTTTGACCATCTTCCCTGTCCCTGCTGAAGAAAAGCAGGCCCAAACCATGATGCTGCCACCACCATGTTTGACAGTGGGGATGGTGTGGTCAGGGTGATGAGCTGTGTTGCTTTTACGCCAAACATAACGTTTTGCATTGGTGCCAAAAAGTTCAAATTTGGTTTCATCTGACCAGAGCACTTTCTTCCACATGTTTGGTGTGTGTCCCAGGTGGCTTGTGGCAGACTTTAAACAACACTTTTTATGGATATCTTTAAGAAATGGCTTTCTTCTTGCCACTCTTCCATAAAGGCCAGATTTGTGCAATATACGACTGATTGTTGTCCTATGGACAGAGTCTCCCACCTCAGCTGTAGATCTCTGCAGTTCATCCAGAGTGATCATGGGCCTCTTGGCTGCATCTCTGATCAGTCTTCTCCTTGTATGAGCTGAAAGTTTAGAGGGACGGCCAGGTCTTGGTAGATTTGCAGTGGTCTGATACTCCTTCCATTTCAATATTATCGCTTGCACAGTGCTCCTTGGGATGTTTAAAGCTTGGGAAATCTTTTTGTATCCAAATCCAGCTTTAAACTTCTTCACAACAGTATCTCGGACCTGCCTGGTGTGTTCCTTGTTCTTCATGATGCTCTCTGCGCTTTTCACGGACCTCTGAGACTATCACAGTGCAGGTGCATTTATACGGAGACTTGATTACACACAGGTGGATTGTATTTATCATCATTAGTCATTGAGGTCAACATTGGATCATTCAGAGATCCTCACTGAACTTCTGGAGAGAGTTTGCTGCACAGAAAGTAAAGGGGCTGAATAATTTTGCACGTCCAATTTTTCAGTTTTTGATTTGTTAAAAAAGTTTGAAATATCCAATAAATGTCGTTCCACTTCATGATTGTGTCCCACTTGTTGTTGATTCTTCACAAAAAAATACAGTTTTATATCTTTATGTTTGAAGCCTGAAATGTGGCAAAAGTTTGCAAAGTTCAAGGGGGCCGAATACTTTCGCAAGGCACTGTATATTAATGTGCCAATTACTAAATTCATTACTGATTTGATTATTGTCATATTCCTATGACGGTATGCAAGGTGATGCTGAAATATACAGCTCAGGTTAGAGCATAACAAAAGTCCAATTGTGAGTCAAATTATAGTGTCCACTGAATGTGCATTTAAGGTGCATTTTCCAAAATGCAATATTCCCTGACAGGTGCTATGTCAGTGACTCTTAAAAAAAACAACCTCTCTGGTGTGTTTCAATAAGTATAAACAAGATAGTGAAAAAGAAGAACAACTGTCAGCTCACTATCCCAAGAGACTCTAGGATCTCTGCAATTTTCAAGTCTCTTTTTCAATGTTTTAAAACCCAAGTCAAAACCCATGTTTTCCACAAAGATAAAGGCTCATATGTTTCAATGATGACATGCCACAAATATGAGAAGGAAATAATGAACAGTTTACTTCTGCAGCAAGTAATAATTACAGGTAAAAACATAATTCAGAACAGTAATTGAATTACAAGACATGGACTACTTTTGGATAATTCTACAGTTTAGAATTTGCTAAACTAATTGAGAATATGTTTAAGGAAAGGAACAAATGTTTCAATTTGCACGGCAGACAGACAGGAACATTTTACAGAACTCTGGCCTTCGGGAGACGATTTAAAGGTTGAACTCACTTAATGAATCCAACGTGAATCTCTAATGAACATGTACAGTAGTAGGTGCAAGATACCTCCATTGTTATCAGGTTCTTGCTGATTTGGGCATGCTGAATACCTGGGTGACATGTCAAACTTTTAACAGCATTCTCAAACTACTTTGTAAAGTAATTTCTAGCTTGACTTAATTCACTTGAGTGCTGATCTGTGGCTGCACCAAGAAGATGAAGTTCCATTAATTATGTTCATAGGGAGTTTTGGTTTGAGGTGGACAGTGTTAGCGGCAGCATAACAAATACTGGTGGTCACATGCAGAAATTCATGTGCATCAGAGATGCAGCAATTTACAGCCAAGTGCCTAATTATTCATTTATAATCCTTTTGAAGCGTTCCATTTCCTATAAGGCACTCCTTCTTGAACTATCCATAATTTACAGCAGAAGATATGAATTACTGTTTGTTTTAGCTTTAGTGCTCTGACCCCTACGTGGCACGAGGGATATAAGAGACAAGTAGAAACCAGTAATTAAACCGTTTTTAAGTGGGCCCTCTTTACAAAATAAGCTTTTTTTCTTTTAATTTCCCCATTATATTTGTTATGCTAATTTAGTGATTCTAATACCACTTGTATGCCAATGAACACAATGGCATTGCATTAATACCATATCATAATCATAATTATGTGCTTGGATACCCCTTTCATTAGATGTCCTGTTGGTTCACTGTCACAATAAAATAGATTATCCTTCACCTACATCCAAAATAATGTGATTTTGACATAGCCTCAACTTGCAAAATACAACACAAACTGAGTTAAATTATTGAAGTTGAACCATTCACCTTGCAAAGAGACTCATTAGCACGGCTATGCATGCTGATAATTCACTATGATATAAAGAAAGAAAATAAAAAGAAAGAAAGCAAAAAGAAAGAAAATAAATGTGACTCACCTTCCTATTGTCCAGTGCTGTTATGACCCAAACACAGTGGGCATTGTTGTCATACTGAACAGGGTAATTAGGAGAGGTGATGAAGCCCTTTGGTCCTCTTGAATTAGAACCACACGTTCTCGCTGTTGAAATAAAATACAAAATACATTTATCAGACAAAAATAAGTAAATGCTACATTGGAAGGGAATACCTCGTCAGTTGCACCACAGAATGCATTCAACCTAAATGTATCTTCCGCATTTAAGCAAACCACCCTGAGTCAGAGAAGAGTGGGGGGGGGGGGGCTGCCTTAATCGATGTCATTGGTGGCCGGGAAGCAGTTGTTGTTGGGGATTAACTGCTTTGCTCAGGGGCAGAATGGAAGATTTTTCCACATTCCTGGCACGGGGATTCGAACCAGCAACCTTTGGGTTACTGCACCTAATTACTGAACATTTAATTACTCATTACTTAACGTTTATCCTGAAGATTGGTGAGTGAAATCATCAAGAGGTGAAGAAGCAGAGTCTGACATCACCCATTGTCTAGTTCAAATGACTGAAAATGATTAATTATGAAATCTCTGATGACTACGCCGTGCGCCTGTTAATTATCGAAGAGTCAGAGGGTTCTGAAGTTGGTAGAAAAAACTCCTAAACGAGCACATCCTTCATTCACAGGTCGGAAAAGCATTCTATAATTAACTCTAAATAATCACCTGGGATTATACATATCCGGGAGAGTACAGAGCAGCAGTGGATCTCTGGAGGCCTTTTAACTTCACATTTAATGGCTTCTACCTGGTACTTAGCTCCGCATGGAGAGGGTGATGGTGGAGAGAGGTCTGGGGGCGAGGGGGTAGTAGAGTGTTATTCGTAAAGGGTTTACCGGGCGACGCTGTGACAAAAAGTGTCTGGATCGATCAGTACTCCCCAGGAATGGTGCTAAGAAATTGTCAAACATGGTTACTCTTTCCTTCTGGATGGCTGACATACTGCCTCATTTCATTTTGATTAATGTCATCTGGAGGCCTGTGTCCTCTATGGCTTTGAAAGTTAGACCTCTGCGGATCTCACCTCCAGTGGGCATTAGCTGCCTGCACACACCAATAATACAACTGTGAGCCGATCATCAGTTACCATCAGTATAGCCTCAACAGTAATTTACAGTTTGGTAGCACTTAACCTAACCTATATGGATTGCGATTATCTCCTGTGAAACAAAACAAAAAACATGTCATGCATGCTTCCTTAAAAGACATGTCATGCTTCCCCTCAAAAACATGTCACGCTTACCTAAAAAAACATGTCATGTTTACATAAAAAACATGTCATGCTTCCCTAAAAAACATGTCATGTTTACATAAAAAACATGTCATGCTTCCCCTCAAAAACATGTCATGCTTCCCTAAAAAACATGTCATGTTTACATAAAAACATGTCATGCTTCCCTAACTCTAAATGGATAGGGATTACTGATAAATAGTGCATTTAGCAAAAATATTAAAAAGTAAACAAATGTTATTATTTTTGTACACAGTATGTGCCAGCAAAAGTGAACCATACAGTCATAATAGTTTTGGAAGCTCATGTGGTATTAATCATAGCTATTAACAGTTCAAAAGCAGTTGCTACTTCTCACAGATGGCTAGCAACAGGAAATAGCAACAGGAAATATGAATTATGTGAAATGTTTAAGTGGAAATTTAAACTTTAGAAGCCTTTTTAAACATTGAATACACTACAAGTTTTGAATTGACAAATACTCTGCCACAACAGGGTGATCAAATTAAGAGAGCATATCTGTACCTACAGAAAGTGTTGCGATGGTAAAAGAGCCTGCCTGCGTTCACACTTACTGCGGCAGATAGGCCTGTGGTCACTCCATGCGGCCAACGTCTCTGTCACTCTCTGGCAAGTGATGCTCTTTGATCCCTGAAGCACATAGCTGTCATCACAGGAAAACTGGATGCTGGCTCCAACCCTGTAGGAATTGGAGAAACAAATGACCTGCCGCACAGAGCACGGCATCAACCCCTAACTCCTCAATGCCTGTGACAGACATCCTTCTGTCAATTCTGCAACAAGCAACATGGGATAAAACATTTTCAATTTCCACAGTAGATTGCTATGGTGTGTTCCAAACAACTAAGTGTAACTTTTTTGGTCTGTGAACAAGTTTCCTCAGTTTCTCAAATGTTTTTAGTTTTTAATGGTGATAAGTACATCTGCCTCCTTAACAAACCAGTAATGACCCTTGTTGAATTAAGGCATCTTCTCTAAGAGGGTCTTATCACCTATTGTGCGGGTCTAATTTCAGTCACTAATGGTGATGGCATAGCAGTGGGGGTTTAAAAATGCCTATTCCACACAGCAGGGTTCGCCTTGATTAAAGCTGTTCCACACAGTTCCAAATTCACTGAGGCCAAACCTGATGAGAGTGAAGCAAAGGAACCCACTGAAAGTCTGAGCCCATCCTCTTCCCATTCTCTGGAATCCCAGGATCTGGACAAATGTCTGCTGCCATGCCCCCTTGGCTCACTACAGAAAGAGGATAAAGGTGGAATACAGAGTGGTGAGAAAATAAGTACCAAATCTATTCAATTACTAGTGACAGATATTATAAAATAATACCATGAAAGTTATGCGCCTCAAGTGCACTGTATAGTCAAATGTAATGTGATAAGCTTGATTGTACAGTTTTTATGTCTAGTTGATTAATTGACAGTACAAAATATACACACTGATGGTTAGAAAAAAGGTTAAGAGTTTGCTATGGGATTATACAGAGGCTCAGATACTTTTAACAAAGACCCATATTGATGCTCCATAACAGGTGCTGACAAGAATCGGAAAGGTATTATACTAGAAACACAGGGCCAGAAGCAAGAGACAACGGTGACAAACAGCACTCTCACAATCATAGGATTAGAGCAATTAATCCTAATTTCATGTTCTAACAAGATCACGCTCCATTAGTCTCAATGAAAGGAAATGATTCCTCTATCGCTGCCATTAATTCAGAAGCCATGAATGAATACAAAGATGAGTCCACTTACAGTTACTGCATATTTAGATCATTGGCAGTAAAATTATCAATAAAAACTTTGGGAGACAATTTGGTTTAATAATGGCTTTCAGAATAGAAAATGCATCGATCATTGTGCGCTGTTGCACTGAAAACATTCATGTGAAGGAAGAAGTTAAAAGTCTCTAATGGCCATAACACAGACTGAAACGAAGCATTACACCTAATCCCCCTCACAAAAGAGGTTTCTAACCTCAAGGGTATTTTTCTGGTTAAATAAAGGTTTCATAAAAACATTAAAAAACAAAATGCATTGCATCTAACAGTCCTGGACAATACCCTGGATACAACATTAAGTGTATTATATCCTGCAATATAATACACATTAAGTCATGTTAACATACACTGTGTAAAAAAGTGTACAAAACATTATGAACATGACAGACTGACCAGGTAAATCCAGGTGAAAGCTATGCTCCCTTATTGATGTCAATCAAATCAAATTGTATTTGTCACATGCACCGAATACAACAGATGTAGACCTTACCGTGAAATGCTTACCGTACTTACAAGCCCTTAACCAACAATTCAGTTTTAAGAAAATCACAAAAAAGTAAGCAATAATGATAACAAATAATTAAGAGCAGCAGTAAATAACAATAGCGGGGCTATATAAAGGGGGTACCGGTACAGAGTAAATGTCAATGTGCAGGGGGAACCGGTGTCGAGGTAATGGAGGTAATTATGTACAGTGCCTTGCGAAAGTATTCAGCCCCCTTGAACTTTGCGACCTTGTGCCACATTTCAGGCTTCAAACATAAAGATATAAAACTGTATTTTTTTGTGAAGAATCAACAACAAGTGGGACACAATCATGAAGTGGAACGACATTTATTGGATATTTCAAACTTTTTTAACAAATCAAAAACTGAAAAATTAGGCGTGCAAAATTATTCAGCCCCTTTACTTTCTGTGCAGCAAACTCTCTCCAGAAGTTCAGTGAGGATCTCTGAATGATCCAATGTTGACCTCAATGACTAATGATGATAAATACAATCCACCTGTGTGTAATCAAGTCTCCGTATAAATGCACCTGCACTGTGATAGTCTCAGAGGTCCGTTAAAAGCGCAGAGAGCATCATGAAGAACAAGGAACACACCAGGCAGGTCCGAGATACTGTTGTGAAGACGTTTAAAGCCGGATTTGGATACAAAAAGATTTCCCAAGCTTTAAACATCCCAAGGAGCACTGTGCAAGCGATAATATTGAAATGGAAGGAGTATCAGACCACTGCAAATCTACCAAGACCTGGCCGTCCCTCTAAACTTTCAGCTCATACAAGGAGAAGACTGATTAGAGATGCAGCCAAGAGGCCCATGATCACTCTGGATGAACTGCAGACATCTACAGCTGAGGTGGGAGACTCTGTCCATAGGACAACAATCAGTCGTATATTGCACAAATCTGGCCTTTATGGAAGAGTGGCAAGAAGAAAGCCATTTCTTAAAGATATCCATAAAAAGTGTTGTTTAAAGTTTGCCACAAGCCACCTGGGAGACACACCAAACATGTGGAAGAAGGTGCTCTGGTCAGACGAAACCAAAATTGAACTTTTTGGCACCAATGCAAAACGTTATGTTTGGCGTAAAAGCAACACAGCTCATCACAATGAACACACCATCCCCACTGTCAAACATGGAAGTGGCAGCATCATGGTTTGGGCCTGATTTTCTTCAGCAGGGACAGGGAAGATGGTTAAAATTGATGAGAAGATGGATGGAGCCAAATACAGGACCATTCTGGAAGAAAACCTGATGGAGTCTGCAAAAGACCTGAGACTGGGACGGAGATTTGTCTTCCAACAAGACAATGATCCAAAACATAAAGCAAAATCTACAATGGAATGGTTAAAAAATAAACATATCCAGGTGTTAGAATGGCCAAGTCAACGTCCAGACCTGAATCCAATCGAGAATCTGTGGAAAGAACTGAAAACTGCTGTTCACAAATGCTCTTCATCCAACCTCACTGAGCTCGAGCTGATTTGCAAGGAGGAATGGGAAAAAATGTCAGTCTCTCGATGTGCAAAACTGATAGAGACATACCCCAAGCGACTTACAGCTGTAATCGCAGCAAAAGGTGGCGCTACAAAGTATTAACTTAAGGGGGCTGAATAATTTTGCACGCCCAATTTTTCAGTTTTTGATTTGTTAAAAAAGTTTGAAATATCCAATAAATGTCGTTCCACTTCATGATTGTGTCCCACTTGTTGTTGATTCTTCACAAAAAAATACAGTTTTATATCTTTATGTTTGAAGCCTGAAATGTGGCAAAAGGTCGCAAAGTTCAAGGGGGCCGAATACTTTCGCAAGGCACTGTATATGTAGGTAGAGTTATTAAAGTGGCTATGCATAGATAACAACAGAGAGTAGCAGCAGCATCAGCGTAGATGAAGGGGAGGAGAAAGGTTAACTTCTTTGGGACTGGGGGGCAGTATTGAGTAGCTTGGATAATAAGGTGCCCAGAGTAAACTGCCTGCTACTCAGGCCCAAAAGCTAGAATATGCATATGATTAGTAGATTTTTTAAAAACTGTTTGAATCATGTCTGTGAAGTCCTGTGAGTGCCACCTGATGAAGATCATCAAAGGTTAGTGATTCATTTCATCTCTATTTCTGACTTTTGTGAGCCCTCTCCATGGCTGGAAAATGGCTGTATGGTTTTCTGTGACTAGGTGCTGACCTAACATAATCGATTGGTGTGCTTTCGCAGTAAATCCTATTTGAAATTGGACACTGTGGCTGGATTTACAATAAGTTTATCTATAAAAGGGTGTATAATACTTCTATGTTTGAGGAATTTTAATTATGGTATTTCTGTTGTTTTGAATTTGTGGCCCTGCAATTTCACTGGCTGTTGGCAAGGTGGGACGCTACCATCCCACATATCCCAGAGAAGTTAAATCATGATTTTTAAGCCTTGAGACATTTTAGACATGAATTGTGTATATGTGCCATTCATAGGGTGAATGGGCAAGACAAAGATGTAAGTGCCTTTGAACGGGGTATGGTATTAGGCACCAAGCACACCAGTTTGTCAAGAACTACAACATTGCTGGGTTTTTCACGCTCAACAGTTTCCCGTGTGTATCAAGAATGTTCCACCACACAAAGGACATCCAGTCAACTTGACACAACTGTAGGAAACATTGGAGTCAACATGGGCCAGCATCCCTGTGGAACGCTGTCGACACCTTGTAGAGTCCATGCCCCAACGAACTGAGGCTTTTCTGAAGGCAAAAGGGGGTGAAACTCAATATTCGGAAAGGTCTGTTTCGTATGTCAGCATATGCACAATTGCAAATTTACGTAAGAAGTTCTGTAAATTGTATGACCATTTTCTTACCAAGAGTTGGATAGGTGCATTTATCAAAAGAATAATCTATTTTTATAGTGAACTTGATAATAAGCTTTGCTTAAAGAGAAATAAATGAACAGGTGGGTCAAGAGCTATAGAAATAAAACAGCCAATACAAGTAAATGTTTCATCATAACATTTGTATGGGTTGCATTCAGATATGAAATATGTATTTCCACCTTGTGATGACAGGAGCTTTAATGATTCACTGCTCGTGGCAATATAATGAAAACAAACTGTGAAAAGGTCATGCTTCATAGCATATCCTCTTCCACCATTCCTGTGCCAGTGTGTGTTTGTGTTCTCACCTTAATTTCTGCATCATTCTGTCACATAACCTCAGTTTGTTTACGGGCCCAGAACCACATTAGGTCATCTTACACATCATTTTAACTTGGTCACAAAAAGCAGGTGCAAAAGGCATTGGAAAAAAAACAACTTTTTTGTTGTTGCCCTTTTTCCATCCATTCCTTTTGATGCACTGCACAGTAATCACAGACTACAGAATCCTTTCATTCTGTAAACAATTTCTATGCGTGAACTCTCAATGTACCATGTGGCTTTGGTTTTAGTGACCATTACTTTCTATAAAAAAATCAACATGCTACATGCGAGAAATCGTATATTGGAGGATACCTACAGATGTAGGATTTTTATTTGAACCAGTATGCCACAGCAGGAAAGTAATCCTGCAGCAACAGGAAATGTGGATTATAATTAATGGTCATTTTTTTGTAGGGGTTGATACATTTTTTGTTAGGGCAAATAAAGTCTGAAATTACAAACTTTAGAAGCCTTTTTAAACCTGAATACACTATAAGAGTGATCAAATGAGAATGTATTAACCCTATCCCATGAAATCCGGTGCAATAATAATGCTAAAATGTTCATTTCAAGTCAAGGTCAGAGAATGTGTTGATGATGGAGTGAGCGGCATGGACAGCCATTGCTATCCCTTTTGATCAACTGTCATGTATTTCTGTTTGATGTTGTCTTCAAATGTCACCTCCTGTGAATGCTGATATTAGTTTTAAAAAGTTCCACCATCCAATCAAAGCTTTTGTCTGTTTGCACCACCATTTCTGTTTCCTGTTCTGCTCAGTGATAATCTTACTCCACTTTTCTGTGTTAGGACTTTGATTTGAAAATGAAAAGGATCATGACTTTACTTTCATACTAGTTTTATTTCTTATGTTAATAAAGCTATTTTGTCGGTCAGCGTGTTTTTTTAGCAGGGAATTTATAACAGAGAGAACTACAACAAAGCATCCATTCCTCTCACAGCTTCCCCACTTCGACACTCCTCTAGACTACTGTTATAATCAATGATGAAGCCCACATAGCTCACTTCTGCTGCGAAAGGTAAACTTCCCACTCCACCAATGGCTGCTGGACTACTATCATTCAAGATCCCCAGATTGGCTTCTTTAAGATAAATATTTGGGTACTGTCACCGGTAACAAACTGAACTTTGCTACACACACAGATACCAATTTGTAAAATCCTTGTATTTTCTGAGAATGATTTCATTATAAATA
Source organism: Oncorhynchus masou masou (assembly GCF_036934945.1). Classification (NCBI taxonomy): domain Eukaryota; kingdom Metazoa; phylum Chordata; class Actinopteri; order Salmoniformes; family Salmonidae; genus Oncorhynchus; species Oncorhynchus masou. Next base: position 12,906,860 of record NC_088242.1, read on the forward strand.
TAACTACAGTGACTATATTTTATAGATTTGTTAATCCGTTTGAACTGTTTCCATGGCTGCCTAGTTTGGGATTTGAAGTAAACACCAATGATTGGAACAGACTGAATATGCTTGTGATGGTATTCAGTGAGGTCATCATGATACAACAGACAACACTCAGAAAGATTCACGTACTAAAGTATATAATACAGTATCTACTACAATATCTACTACTGTATCTATGATGGTATCTACAGTATCTACTAAATTATCTACTACAGTATCTACAGTATCTACTAAATTATCTACTACAGTATCTACTGTAACTACTACTGTATCTATGATGGTGTCTACAGAATCTACTACAGTACCTACAGTATAGTATCTACTGTAGATACAGTACCTATTACAGTATCTTCTACAGTATATACTACTGTACAGTATCTGGTATGTTATAGGTAAAGCTAAGACAATTTTAGATAGTGACCAATGTAGCTTGAATAATAAACTTCTTCCTTTAGGCCTGCATTTTTCTGCTACCCAACGTTAATCACAATAGAACAAAGAACTCTTTCATCCCACATGCAATCAATTTGCTAAACTTGTGCAGGTAGAGGTGCTTCTTTTGATCGGGAATTGGAGACCATCAAAAGGAAGGGTAATTAATAACCACACACTATTGTATTCTCCCGCAGATAATTCTGCAATAAACTGTGTAAGCATTTATTTCCCTTCTATATTATGTTGTTATCCTAAGCATTGGATCTAGTCTAGTTTTAAAAAGCTGGCAAACAATTTACAGAGGTGGGCAGCCAGTTTGGATCAGTATCAATTCATTCTTAGTCCAATGGGGATACCCCTTTGATGGCAAACACAGGCTCCACACTGTGTAGGTGGTTGGAATTTTTACCCCGTGAAAAATGAGAAGCCATCTCGGTGATCAATGTCAGACATCTTTCCAGCCATCAGCAAAATGTACAAAACAATCTGCCTTTTCAATGAAGATTAAAATAATTCTGTCCAACTGAAATTTAGCTGTAGTAATTAGATGTCTTGGAGAATATGAGGAGAAGGCTGGCAATACATCCAGGGTTTGGCCAGAGTGCATGATTTTACACCTCTGCTCTTTAAATGAGCACCATGGGATCTTTAATGACCACAGTGAGTCAGGACCTGAACTTAATCCCTCATATAAAAGTGTCTGGTGATGGTGATAATATACATATTCATATATGAATGACCACATCAATTCTGCCTTTGCAGAATTTAGAATGTTTTAATGACAGTTAAAGAGTTACAAACTTGGTTAATAATTACCTGAGCCTATTGATGCTATTCAAGTATATAAAGTGGACTTGTTTTATACACTGCATTATGTTGCTGAGTTGACAAGGTTGCCTTACACCAGTGTCACAAAATAGTGTTTTTATAATTGCTATTTGTTTATCAATCCAGGATCACCATATATTGTACCTGAAATGTAAATTCTAGATTAGAAATGGTGCCTCACTTTTGCAAAGTCAGCCATTTAGTAACACTAATTGCAATAGAACAGGCTTTATGAAGCATAGCATGGAACAAATTATTAATACAATTTAATGTGGTGTTAAAGAGGGGGTTGTTTTCCCCATACCATTATAGATAGCATCAAGGGCATCTTTTGGAAAACACATTATGGAAATTGTGCAGACATTAAATGCTAAGCAAACACTCTAAATTGGATTATGGTATGTGTGTACATATGGATGTGTGAAAATCATCATGATCAATTATGCACAGAATTATGTGTGATAGCAACTCATGTCTAACTGATAATCAAACATATTACCACTTTTAAAAAATATCTGTAAAAAAAAAATACTATGACCTTAATTGTATGGAGACATTTCTTCCCTGGAAACTCAGTAGAGGTACTAGCTGGGTTTGAAATGCATTTTGGGCCACTAGCCAGTGTGAATTAAAAAAGTTCAATGTATTTCTTGAAACAGCGTTTTGATCAAAGGTGGATATTTGTCATAAGATTGTATGCGCACATACATACAGATGTAGGATCTTAATTTGATCACCCACTTTGACATTTCAGACATGTTTTCCCTTAAGGAAACTGGAGCCACCACTACAAAAATGTCCATTAATTAATAATATAATAATAACATGATAATTCACATTTCCTGTTGCTGCAGGTTAATTTTCATGCTGTAGCAAACTGTCTCAAATTAAGATCCTCCATTGGTATCCATACACACATCACATCGGGAACCACCTGATCACCATGCATATGCATACGTCAGACTGGGTGGATTTAGTATATAATAAATCTGACAGATAAAATCTGTTAGTATACCCCCTGGGTAATGAATAGCAATTGTGCAATAGAATTATGCACATATTTACATTGATCATATAACTGTCAATGGACCGATACAGATGGCATGAATTTTTACACAAAGAGGGCTTGTCCAATGTATGTGGAGATCCGTAGGATGAAATATCACTCAGTTTGACTTAACTTTGTAAGAAAACCTACTTCGTTTGACTCTGTAGCTTCTGCAACAGCTAATGGGGATGTGAATAAAATACTAAATACCACATCCTAAATTCTTATCGTAATTTAAAATGCTTATCATAAGTGTACAATTCTGGACTGTTTGGACTGCCTGGGGAAAGAAAACACTATTTAAGATATGCTTGATTTTACGATGGAACGGAACCTCCATAAGCATAAGAAAGTACTTACAAACTGCATTTTTGTGGTTTGTGTCTTTGCTTGGAAGCATTTTCACCCCTCTTGACTTCAGCTCAATGGCCTTTTTCACTGTTGGAGAGAGAAAATAGTGCACATTATAATTCATTTATGTAATTAGCATATATGATATATTATTATTATATTAATTAGGAAAATACCCTAAGAGCAAAGGCTGAAAGAAAATCTGTCACAACGTGCAAACACTTCTGTGAGATTCCTTGCTATGCAAGCAGCTTCCCCCTCTCTCTCTCTGTCCCTCCCTGCCTCCCCCAAATCCTTTGAAGATGGGGTTTACTGTAGAAGTTCACAAGCAGAGATGTCAAGCTGTCCTCCAGGTGATTGCAGAGGGCCAGGAGGGTGCCAATGTGCCCAGGCTTCCGTGCTCTTGCAAGTTGGAATTTATTGGGATGACTCATGCAATGTAGGCAGCTCTGCAGGGTAGTCACTAGCTGGCACAGCCACAAAGTTATAAAATCTGATTTTAAACCTAACCCTAACCACACCGCTAACCTTATACCCAAACCTAACCTTAAATTTAGACCAAAAAGCAAATGTTTGTTTTTATGATTTTTTACGATGTATAGCCAATTTTGACTTTGCAGCTGGCCCATCTAGTGGAGATCGCTCAGCTCTGCCTCCAGGACAAGATTCATCCCAATAAACATCAACCAGCCTTATTGGGTCTGTGGTATTTAGTCTTTATGGATCAGTACATCCAAGGCACAGGAGTCATTTGTTGTGCAGGGCAAGGGAGGGTTAGCTTGTGAATAGTGGTGGCCACACTGTCACCTAACACCACTGGGCTCAGTACCCAGCAGGCAGTGCACTTGATGCGTAGCCTGCATTTTTGTCAGCGGGAGCCAATTTGGATTTGGATTCAACTCGGAATCTAATCTGGTAATTATGTCATGCAGGGAAGCTAATTAAACCCTGAGAAAGCTAAAATAGGTTCAGTTATCCTCTCTCCAGTATGACTTCATCCCCTTGCCAGGTATTAATAAAAGGAGTATTGTAATTTTACCGGAAAATACACACAAATCCTAATTAATTGAAATATAATGTGCAAACTGGGTTTAGTTTCCCAACTCTCTTTTAGTCAGAAGTATCTTAGACTACACTTAGTGACTAAGCCTGGAGGGCCTCAAGCCGTGTTGAACTTCGTAAAAAGAAACCAGACAAATACCTGCGAACCGTGTGCTGGCAGAATCCAGGCCAGGCCAAGACATCATGTTTAGCTGAACTCTGGCAAAGAACTCACTGCCATGTGCACTGATGACTGCCTGCAATGGGAAGGGGTCTCTCCTAGCCCTCCGACACTGACCCCTTACCTTGGTACTGGGCACTAAATCCTTTCCGTCGATGGTTGCTGTCAGATGTGAAATGTAGCCGTAGCCAGTTCTTGCTGCTGATGACAGGGGAAGGTAGATTCATACCGGTCAGCCTGGAAGAAAATAAGATTCTAATTTCAACCAAGTGACCCAACACCTCCATCAAAATGAAACACATGGGCCGCTGTTAGTAACAATGGAACATATGCACTGCATGACTTCAGGAATCATTACAGAGTGAATTAACTGGTAGGAATGCTAAGTGTACATACCAGATCAAATGGTTAATATAACAACATTTGTGTTGTAAAGTCACACACATGGTTTACTCTAGCTGGAGTTATACAATGTCATACTCAATTCGAAAGCAGTTTGTTTTATATTTTGCAGGGTTAACTTAGCTGCTCTAGCCCATTTACTTCACAGATCCCTTGAGTAATCATCACACATTTTGATATATTTTCAGAATGGCTGTATTGCTCCATTCTGCTGGTTTAAATGGTTTAACAACAAGCTAAGTGCATATTCCACAGCGTGCAAACATGTGCATTAACTTTCTGTGTCTGCTTTGTGTTTGCAAGCATGGATTTTCAATTTGGAGGATGAAGAACGCTGGAGGATGAAGAACCCGGAAAGATGAAGAACGCAGGAGGATGAAGAACCCTGGAAGATGAAGAATGCTGGAGGATGAAAAAAAACAATACAAAACACACCACATACAAAAATCCATGCCACACCCTGGCCTGACCAAATAAATGACAATATACTTCGACCAGGGCGTGACACCTGGATGAAGAACATTGGAGGATGAAGAACCCTGGAGTATAAAGAACCTTGGATGAAGAACCCTGTGTCATGACATTGGCCTGTGGGTAAGGTTTATGACCTGTCACGATCGTCATGGGAAGAAGTGGACCAAAGCGCAGCGTGGTACGTGTTCATTCTATTTATTAATTTAACGAACACCGACAACAACAAAACAAATATGAACGTGACTTACTGCAGGGCAAAATAACAACCAATGCAAAAATAAGATCCCACAAATGAAAGAGGGAAAATGGACTGCCTAAGTATTATTCCCAATTAGAGACAACAATGGACAGCTGCCTCTGATTGGGAACCACAGATAACATAGAATGCCCACCCCAAATCACACCCTGACCTAACCAAATAGAGAAATAAAACGGCTCTCTAAGGTCAGGGCGTGACAGTACCCCCCCAAAGGTGCGGGCTCCCGGCCGCAAACCTGAACCTATAAGGGAGGGTCCAGGTGGGCATCTACCCTCGGTGGCGGCTCCGGTTAGGGACGTAGCCCCCGCTCCCTACTCTGATCCCTCCGCTTCTGTGGAACCGGACCGTGGACCGTCGCCGGGGACTCCGGACCGTGAAACATTGCCGGAGGAACCGGACCGTGGATCATCGCCGGAGGCTCCAAACTGGGAATCACCGCTGGAGGCTCCGGACTGCAGATCGTCGCCGGAGGCCCCGGACTGGGGACCGTCGCCAGAGGCGCCGGACTCACCAGGCTGGGGAGACACACTGCAGGCCTGGTGCGTGGAGCAGGCACAGGACACACCAGGCTGGGGAGACACACAGGAGGCTTGGTCCGTGGAGCAGGCACAGGACTCACCGGGCTGGAGAGACACACTGGAGGCCTGGTTTGTGGAGCAGGCACAGGACTCACCGGGCTGAAGAAAGACACTGGAGGCCTGGTTCGTGGAGCAGGCACAGGACTCACTGGGCTGGAGAGACACACTGGAGGCCTGGTTCGTGGAGCAGGCACAGGACTCACCGGGCTAGAGAGACACACTGGATGCCTGGTTCGTGGAGCAGGCACAACCCATCCTGGCTGGATACCCACTTCAATCCAGCAAGTGCGTGGCACCAGCACAGGACGCACTGGGCTGTGAAAGCACACTGGAGGTCTGGAGCTTAGAGCTAGCAAAACCCCTGTTGGCTGAATCACCACTTTAGCCCGGCACGTTGAAGGTGCTGACACAGGACGCACTGAGCTGTGCAGACGCACTGGAGATACCTTGCGCAGAGCCGGCACAGGATATCCCGGTCCGAGGAGGCGCACTGGAGACCAGGAGCTCTGAGCCGGCACCACCCTTCCTGGCTGGATACCCCTCTTTACGCGGCAGGTACGGAGAGAATTTACCGGGCTGTGACTGTGCACTGAAGGCACGGTGCGTAAAACCGGAAAACATGGCACTGGAACCGTGACCAACTCCGCTCGCCCCGCTCGCCAACCCATTTTTTGTGTGTTGCCTCTCGTGCTCCTGCCTCTGCTGTAACTCCTGATCTCTCTGCTCCTCTCTATCTGCCTCCACCTGTTTCCATGGCAGGCTTTTGTCGCCTGCCATGATCTCCTCCCATGTTCACGATGTCCTAAACTCCCTTCTCTCCCGTGCCCAGGATCCCTTCTCCTCCTGGCCACGCTGCTTGGTCCTTTTGTGGTGGGATCTTCTGTCACGATCGTCATGGGAAGAAGTGGACCAAAGCGCAGCGTGGTAAGTGTTCATTCTATTTATTTATTTAATGAACACCGACAACAACAAAACAAATATGAACGTGACGCACTGCAGGGCAAAATAACAATCAATGCAAAAATAAGATCCCACAAATGAAAGAGGGAAAAAGGACTGCCTAAGTATGATTCCCAATCAGAGACAACGATAGACAGTTGCCTCTGATTGGGAACCACACTCGGCCAAAAACAAAGAAACAGATAACATAGAATGCCCACCCAAAATCACACCCTGACCTAACAAAATAGAGAAATAAAATGGCTCTCTCAGGTCAGGGTGTGACATGACCCCCCATAAATACCTTTCTCCCCTCTCTCTCTTGACTCTACTGAAGGACTCTTGAATAGCCTTTGTTAAACATAGAAGGAACATCAAACGGTGGGGGGAAAGGAACCATATTACGGCAATGGAACCATTTGAAAATATGCGTTGGTACTTAATGAATATGATGTCAGTTCGGTTGTCATCTGAGACATTATGACTGATGACAGGACAACATAAACTGTATCTGGGAAAGTCTACACATTCTCGTTATCAGATTCACATGGAATTGTGTGCCATTTAAATGTTTGAATATGAAACTATTTGTGAAAAGATTTAATTTAATTTTAGCTTCCAAATGAGAGAATTGAGTTTTCATAAGGTTAGAGCTCTGCTCAATCAGTGGCCCGCCACTGTGAAGAGACATGGGTTATAAACTATGAAACACACCCTTCTCTCCCTCCACTATATAAGCCCTTTCTGAAAATGTAACCTTCTGTTCCGAGGACGATAGGACGATGGTCCATAAGTTAAAAAGGACTAACTGGTCAACTGCAGAACTAAGCCAACCTCAGAGTGAGCTTTGGTTGTGAATGGTATGAGCTTTGAACTCTTATTCACTAAAGGAGTGAAACATCCTAGCCGTTGAGTTAGCAGCGGCCGCTGTAAACATGGGCTAGGAAAGGATGGACGACGTATCCAGTCTAACACACAACGACGATACTACAACGTATGCAATTTACCACCAGAGACATTCTTCCGAGGACAGGAAGATCTCTGTTGGCCAACACGGCCAGCATCTACTACCAACCTACCGAAGCGCAGCGGTAATTTAGAATGCATAAGATACTGTATTTACGATAGCATGGCTTCTCCCTTTGTTCATCAGTCTTCCCCCTCTTTCACTCAAACCCAACCCCATTTCCTTTGTGTAACCAGAAATTATGTTGGCTCCATCCACCAGGGACGTTTTCTGTATGACATAATTTGCATTCTGTGTGTATGTAATTTTGTATGATTAGTTAAGTATTTAGTAAATAAATTATTAAACCCAATTTTGTATTGCTGATTCAACTTGTTAGCCAGGGTTCGTGAAGACCAAGAATGTACAACTTTCAGATGAGACTGAAATAAAGTGAAGATTAATATTGACTGCTATTAATGTAAAATATTACTAGGTCTTTCAGAGTTTATTTGGAAGATAACAGCTGTATAGACACTCTTTCGTGGTGCCCAAACTTTCTAGTTAATTACATTTACATGATTAGCTCAATCAGGTAATATTAATTACAGAGAAAGGATTTTATAGAATAGCATGTCATATCACTTAATCCGGCAAAGCCAAAGACACGACACCTGGATGAAGAACACTGGGGGATGAAGAACCCTGGAGTATAAAGAATCCTGGATGAAGAACCTTGGAGGATGAAGAACCCTGGAGGATGAAGAACCCTTGAGTATGCATTATACATCTGGAGTCTACTTTGGATTTTTTTTCTCTGAGTAATTGTATTAGTCTAAAAGAATGTAATTTTCACATTTGTTGAGCAATATAGCTGGGTATTTGTATTATTTATTTGATACAGTCTTTTTTTGCTCATCTTTATCAAGGGTGCCAATAATTTGGGAGGTGACAGTACAGTTATCTTTCAAATCAATCTTTACCGACATGCTGTGCTATCTGTATTTCCCGATCATAATGAAGTCTTTATGGGAAGCAGCTTTGGTGATGGAGTGGGTCGCTGCAGGTGAAGCAATTTAGGTAAAGTACCTCAGACCATGGACACATGATTGTTCCACCAAACACCTCAGGCATTTTAAGTCCAGTTCAATCTCTGTTTATTTCAATAGCCTCCCAGCAACTGAAACCAATACCTGTTCATTAGCTAACTCTTAAATCTTCACAAACAGTACTAAAAACACAGTGGTTATTTCAAGTACAGCAGCAATTTCCTTTTAATTCTTGCTCCTTTTCCTTGTGCCTTGTATTGGGAAGAACTTTGCCTTATTTCTGCTCAGACTGCCTCTTCCTCTCAGCCTAGTTTTCACACTCCAATGAACAACACTGTTAAAAAAGAAATTGAGAAAAAACCCAAACACCACTCAGCAGTAATTGCTATTCGCTCACTGTCCTGTGCCAACTTCGGCTGGACCTTCAATCCAAGACAATGCAAGGGAGGTTTTGTTAGAATGAAATGTATAATCCATATATTCTACAATCGTTAAAATCCTTGTTTGTCAATCTATTTTACATTATAGGGGAGGGGGGGGACAATAGTTTATAATGGCATTATAAACTTATAATTTGATTGAGTAGTAGTAGTTATGAGATCATGATGTTCTGAAAACCAATGTGAAGTGGGTACAACATTTTAAAGAAAAGGAGGGCTTTTATTTTATACAGTAGTTATTATATTATTAATTCAGCTTTAATTTTCTGAAGCAGTTATTATATTGTTAATTCAGCTTTGGAAACAATGTATGAAAGGTCATGAGGACAAACATATCTGCACTGATGACTTTTACTAGTATTTGATGACCATGGAGAACCTTCCACGCACATTCGACACATCATCATATGACAAAATCCCATGGATGAAATATAATAATGTTTTGCTCACACTTCAAGCCACAACAATTTCTCAACAGTTGGGCACTACATTCTTAGAAAAAAGGGTTCCAAAAGGGTTCTTCGGCTGTCCCCATAGTATAATATTTTTTTGTTCCAGGTAGAACCCTTTTTGGGTTCCATGGAGAACCCTCTATAAAGGTTCTACATGGAATGTGCGTGGAAGGTTATTCTATGGAGACAGTCGAAGAACCCTTTTGGAACCCTTTTTTTCTGAGTACAGCAGCATAGTAAAGCAGAAATAAGGCAAAATGTCTTCCCAATAAAAGGCACAAGGAAAAGGAACAAGAATTAAAAGGAAATGTGCTGCTGTACTCTTAGAAAAAAGGATTCCAACAGGGTTCTTTGGCCGTCCCCATAGAATAATCATTTCTGGTTCCAGGTAGAAACCTTTTGGGTTCCATGTAGAACCCTCTTTAAAGGTTCTACATGGAACCTAAAAGGGTTATTCCTGGAACCAAAATGGGTTCTTCAGAGGGTTCTTCTATGGGGACAGAAGAAGAATCCTTTTAGGTGCTTCTTTTTCCTAAGAGTGTACCTTACAATGGTTGTGCAAAACTTGCTGTCCATACACATTAATCAAAAATATCTGTTGTCACACATGAGGTGTCAAATGCATTCAACATCCATTATTCTGCCTGAGAGTTTATAAGACCTCTATCACCTTCAAAACTTTTTTGCACAATAACATGATTGGCATGACAGCTGACAAATAGAGCCATACATAAAGGGAGTTGGGTCATTGTGGCTTCTGTCAAATACAGTATGTTTCTGATGATCATATCCTAGTCTGAACTTAATTGGTTAAAAGGTGTCACGTGACATAATTTGTCACCATGGAAGCACTTGACACATCTCCTTCATATCCATTGCTAAGTGACTAATGATGCTTCAGGGACACAATTGATACTCATACTGTATTGTGTGCTGTGTAATTTATAGTGGAACTGAGAGTGTTTTAACTGCTTTGCAGATATGAAACAAACAGAAAGTCATAATATCAGTCAAAAATATAAAATACCAGTTTATGCTACAAAACCAACTTTATAGGAGGTTTTAAAAATACATTTAAAAAAACATTGCTGCCTCCATTTGGGATGCACTGTTTAATTTTCAATGACTCAATATTTTGGATAAAAACAGATGAATTTAACTAAGGCTAGGAATTGATGCTCTTTTCGAGGCAAGCAACACTGAAGCATGCACGAGAACACCAGCTGTTCTGGATGACTGTATGATAACGCTCTCGGTAGCCGATGTGAACAAAACCTTTAACCTCACTAGGATACGTGGGACGGTAGCGTCCCACCTGACCAACATCCAGTGAAATTGCAGAGTGCCAAATTCAAAAACAGAAATACTGATGATAAAAATTCAAAAAACATACAAGTGTTATACATAGGTTTAAAGATGAACTTCTTGTTAATCCAACCACGGTGTCAAATTTCAAAAAGGCTTCACGGCGAAAGCATACCATGCGATTATCTGAGAACATAGCCCAGCAGACAAATCATTACAAACAGTAACCAGCCAAGTAGAAGAGTTACACAAGTCAGAAATAGAGATACAATTAATCACTTACCTTTGATGCTCTTCATATGGTTGCACTCAGAAGACATTAATTTACTCAATAGATGTTAGTTTAGTTCGATAAAGTCTCTCTTTATATCCAAAAACCTCAGTTTTGTTCGTGCGTTTTCTTCAGTAATCCACAGGCTCAAACACAGTCACAACAGGCAGACAACAAATCCAAATTGTATCCGTGAAGTTCATAGAAACATGTCAAACGATGTTTATATTCAATCCTCAGGTTGTTTTTAGCCTAAATAATCGATCATATTTAAACCGGACAATAACGTTGTCAATATAAAATGTAAACAAGAAAGGCACACTCTCGAGATTGCTCATGAAAAAGCTCTGTGACACTGTAGGGTCCACTCATTCAGACTGGTCTTACTCCCTCATTTTTCAGAATACAAGCCGGAAACAATTTCTAAAGACTGTTGACATCTAGTGGAAGGCATAGGAAGTGCAATTTGAGTCCTAAGTCAATGGATACTGTAATGGCATTGAATAGAAAACGACAAAAATAAAACAATCCTACGTCCTAGATTGATTTTTTTTCAGGTTTTCCCTTGCCAAATCAGTTCTATTATACTCACAGACAATATTATAACAGTTCTGGAAACTTTAGAGCGTTTTCTATCCAAATCTACAAATTACTTGCATATCCTAGCATCTGGGCCTGCTACTCAGGCCCAGAAGTTGAAAAGGTGAAAAGGTGAAAAGGTGGTGAAAATAGTGCCCCCACCCGAGAGAAGTTAAACAGACCAACATTCACAAAGCTGCTGGGCCAGACTGATTACCAGGATGTGTGCTCAAAGCATGTGCAGACCAACTGTCAAATGTCTTCACTGACATTTTCAACCTCTCCCTGACTTAGTCTGTAATAACCACATGTTTTAAGCAGACCACCATAGTCCCTTTGCCCAAGGAAGCGAAGGTAACCTGCATACATGATTACCGTCCGTGGCACTCAAGTAGGTAGCCATGAAGTGCTTTGAAAGGCTGGTCATGGCTCACATCAACAGCATCCTCCCGGACACCCTAGACCCACTCCAATTCGCATACCACCCCAACAGATCCACAGATGATGTAATCTCAATCGCACTCCACACTGCCCTTTCTCACCTGGACAAAAGTAACACCTATGTGAGAATGCTGTTCACTGACTACAGCTCAGTGTTCAACACCATAGTGCCCACGAAGCTCATCACTAAGCTAAGGACTCTGGGACTTAACACCTCCCTCTGCAACTGGATCCTGGACTTCTTGACGGACCGCCCCTGGACCCATACAAATCAGCTAGGTTTGACAATCTGGACCCTCTATTTCTGAAACTATCCGCCGCCATTGTCGCAACCCCTATTACCAGCTTGTTCAACCTCTCTTTTGTATCGTCTGAGATCCCCAAGGATTGGAAAGCTGCCGCGGTCATCCCCCTCTTCAAAGTGGGAGACACCCTGGACCCAAACTGTTACAGCCCTATATCCATCCTGCCCTGCCTATCTAAGGTCTTTATTATATCCCATTTAGCAGACGCTTTTGTCCAAAGCGACTTACAAGTCGGCTGGGGCCACTACTTTTACATATGGGTGGTCCCAGCGGGAATCGAACCCACGACGCTTGGCGTTGCAAGCGCCATGCTCTACCGACTGAGCCACACAGGACCCTTCAAAAGCCAAGTCAACAAACAGATCACTGACCATCTCGAATCCCACAGTACCTTCTCCGCTGTGCAATCCGGTTTCCGAGCCGGTCATGGGTGCACCTCAGCCACACTCAAGGTACTAAACGATATCATAACCGCCATCGATAAAAGACAGTACTGTGCAGCCGTCTTCATCAACCTGGCCAAGGCTTTCGACTCTGTCAATCACGATATTCTTATTGGCAGACTCAGTTGCCTCGGTTTTTCTAATGACTGCCTCGCCTGGTTCATCAGCTACTTTGCAGACAGAGTTCAGTGTGTCAAATCGGAGGGCATGTTGTCCGGTCCTCTGGCAGTCTCTATGGGGATACCACAGGGTTCAATTTTTGGGCTGACTCTTTTCTCTGTATATATCAATGATGTTGCACTTGCTGCGGGCAATTCCCTGATCCACTTCTACGCAGACGACACCATTCGGTATACTTCTGGCCCTTCCTTGGACACTGTGCTATCTAACCTCCAAACGAGCTTCAATACCATACAACACTCCTTCCGTGGCCTCCAACTGCTCTTAAACGCTAGTAAAACCAAATGCATGCTTTTCAACCATTCGCTGCCTGCACCCGCACGTCCGACTAGCATCACCACCCTGGATGGTTCCGACCTAGAATATGTGGACATCTATAAGTACCTAGGTGTCTGGCTAGACTGTAAACTCTCCTTCCAGACTCATATCAAACATCTCCAATCCAAAATCAAATCGAGAGTTGGCTTTCTATTTCGCAACAAAGCCTCCTTCACTCACACCGTTTTACCCTAGTAAAACTGACTATCCTACCGATCCTCGACTTCGGTGATGTCATCTACAAAATAGCTTCCCAATACTCTACTCAGCAAACTAGATGCAGTTTATCACAGTGCCATCCGTTTTGTTACTAAAGCACCTTATACCACCCACCACTGTGACCTGTATGCTCTAGTCGGCTGGCCCTCGCTACATATTCGTCGCCAGACCCACTGGCTCCAGATCATCTACAAGTCCATGCTAGGTAAAGCTCCGCCTTATCTCAGTTCACTGGTCACGATGGCAACACCCACCCGTAGCACGCGCTCCAGCAGGTGTATCTCACTGATCATCCCTAAAGCCAACACCTCATTTGGCCGCCTGTCCTTCCAGTTCTCTGCTGCCTGTGACTGGAACGAATTGCAAAAATCGCTGAAGTTGGAAACTTTTATTTCCCTCACCAACTTTAAACATCTGCTATCTGAGCAGCTAACCGATCGCTACAGCTGTACATAGTCCATATGTAAATAGCCCACCCAATTTACCTACCTCATCCCCATACTGTTTTTATTTATTTACTTTTCTGCTCTTTTGCACACCAGTATCTCTACTTGCACATGATCATCTGATCATTTATCACTCCAGTGTTAATCTGCTAAATTGTAAATATTCGCTCCTATGGCCTATTTATTGCCTACCCCCTCATGCCTTTTGCACACAATGTATATAGACTCTTTTTTTCTACTGTGTTATTGACTTGTTTATTGTTTACTCCATGTGTAACTTTGTGTTCTTGTCTGTTCACACTGCTATGCTTTATCTTGGTCAGGTCGCAGTTGTAAATGAGAACTTGTTCTCAACTAGCCTACCTGGTTAAATAAAGGTGAAATAAAAAATAATATAAATAAATATAGGTGGTAAGAGTAGGCAGCAACACGTCTGCCACGCTGATCCTTAACACTGGGGCCCGTCAGGAGTGTGTACTTAGTCCTCTCCTGTATTCCCTGTTCACCCATGACTGCGTGGCAAAACATGACTCCAACACCATCATTAAGTTTGCTGACGACACAACAGTTGTAGGCCTGATCACCGACAACAATGAGACGGACTATAGAGAGGAGGTCAGAGAACTGGCAGTGTGGTACCAGGACAACAACCTCTCCCTCAATGTGAGCAAGACAAAGGAGCTGATCATGGATTACAAGAAAAGGCGGGCCGAACAGGCCCCTATTAACATTGACAGGCTGTAGTGGAGCGGGTCGAGAGTTTCAAATTCCTTGGTGTCCACATCACCAACGAACTATCATGGTCCAAACATACCAAGACAGTTAATAGCCGATGTTGTCCTGGCACCCCACTGTCAGGTCTCTGACCTCCTCCTTGTAGGCTGTCTCGCCATTGTCGGTGATCACGCATACCACTGTTGTGTCGTCAGCAAACTTAATGATTGTGTTGGGGTTGGGTTTGGCCACAGAGTCGTGGGTGAACAGGGAGTACAGGATGGGACTAAGCCCGCACCCCTGAGGATCCCCAGTGTTGAGGATAAGCATTGCAGATGTGTTGTTGCCTACCCTTACCACCTGGGGGCAGCCCATCAGGAAGTCCAGGATCCAGTTGCAGAGGGAAGTGTTTAGTTCCAGGGTCCTTAGCTTGTGATGAGCTTTGAGGTCACTATGGTATTGCACGCTGAGCTGTAGTCAATGAACAGCATTATTACATAGGTGTTCCTTTTGTCCAGGCGGGAAAGGCCAGTGTGGAGTGCTATTGCCTCATCTGTGGATCTGTTGGGGCGGTATGCGAGTTGGAGAGGGTCTAAGGTTTCCGGCATGATGTACCTTCGTTAGATTTTAGCTCATATTGCTCTGGATAGCAGTAGTTGTTGATCTTGATGTTGTTAATGTGCATATAGGGAAAGATAGTCTACCTTTTTATGGTTGTCATTGGCTGTCAGCTCATTGGCTGTCTAGCTAGCTTTGTTTGACTCAGATTGGTGCTTATTTGACAACGATACAGTCGTTCAAGTGATGACTGACCACGCCATCGGCGTGCCATGAAGGTGTTGCTCTCTAACCAAATATGGTATCCTTTAGGATATACTACACCCCTAAATGATATTGTGAAGTCTTGTTACCTTACCTTCTAGGCTCTCCAAGGAATACATATGAATGTGATTTGACTCATTGAAACAACGTTTAGGGATTCCTTTCTTTGCAAATTGAACGAGATGAAATACAAAATCAATCGTGCATGCTATCTGGACCTTTTTATGATATGAAAAAGGATTTTATCTAACAAAACTACACTTCCTGTTATCTCTGGGACCCTTTGGATGATAAATCAGAGCAAGATTTCAGAATGTAAGTACACACATTTCACCTTCAGAGGTGAATTTATCAAACCTATCCCGGTGACAGAAGTGTCTTCTTGTTAGGAGCTCTCAAACAATAGCATGGCATATTTTGCAGTAATAGCTACTGTAAATTGGACAGTACAGTTATATTAACAAGAATTTAAGCCTTCAGCCGAAAGAAGACACTTATATGTACCGACATTTGTTGTTTCTCTAAAATCTGCATACTTGACATAATGCGCTGCATGATTTACAGAAAAAATGTTGTCATCCTTCCCGAGGATGTATTTGAACAGATTTTAACAAGATTCCATGTTGCTAAAATGCTGTCAGTTCCACTTTAAGCAAGCTTTCGAAACTTCTGAAAATACCCTTTCGAAGCGAATATGCCATTTGGGTGACATCAACATTGATTTTAACAGCTCAAGTTGAAAATATCCCTTGTGCTGACGGTGTCTCAGGGAGAGTTGGGATATGTTGGGCAGGGTAGCCTAGTGGTTAGAGCGTTGGACTAGTAACCGGAAGGTTGCAAGTTCAAACCCCCGATCTGACAAGGTACAAATCTGTCGTTCTGCCCCTGAACAGGCAGTTAACCCACTGTTCCTAGGCTGTCATTGAAAATAAGAATGTGTTCTTAACTGACTTGCCTGGTTAAATAAAGGTAAAAATTTAAATTAAAAAAATATATCATTCCAAAACACGTGTATTAATACACACTTGTACATGTGAAATAGGAACAAATATAAGCACCCACCAAATGATAGTATTATTGGTCATTTGAATCACATTTATGAATTAAATAAATGATCTTGACATTGGCTAAAGAGTTTAATAATGAAATGAACATATTTATTGTGCTATGAAGAGTGACAAAATCTGGCATGACAGCTTGTCAGGCACCTGCCTGCCAGAATCATGTGGTGGAAATTGCTTCAGGAAAGCCTTTCAGGGAGCTCCCTAAGAGCACGATATGTATCAGGCATCAATACAGGAATTTGACCACCTGTCAGTTGTCACTCTTGTTCACCAAGTCTCATTCCTTCATGTCTGTTTGTATATCAATCACAAATCCTCACCTCTTGTGTCAACGACGTATCAGTGACCAATATATAATATTTTATAATCGTATTCATTTGTCTAAGTTTAATTAATTCAGACAGAAGCAGCCCGTCTGACATGGTTCCTCCTGACACCAGGGGGCGGCAGAGACCGCCCTAGAGACTTTTATTGGACTCAGGCGTGTGTTATTATTTCATGATTGTGTCCCTGTTAAAAGAGGTGTGTTTTATGTGGTCCTTTGCAGAAGCTTGAATTGTTTACTGTGTGCGTTCTTTTGTGTCCTGAGTGAGTGGTTGAGACTTAGTGTTTGCTGTTTTTTCCCCCCAAGTGTACTGTGATCCTGTGGCTATTGTTTCTCAGTAAAGTATTATGTTTATCTTTAACTACTGATTCCTTGTCTGGTCTCTTCTCTGCACCTGGGTCCAACCTCACCACGTCACACTGTCAACTCCATGTGAAGTGTCAATATAAAGTCAGCAAAAAAGAAAAGTCTCTTTTTCAGGACCCTGTCTTTCAAAGATCCTCAATAAAAATCAAAATAACTTTACAGATCGTCATTGTAAAGGGTTTAAACATTGTTTCCCATGCTTGTTCAATGAACCATAAACAATTAATGAACATGCACCTGTGGAACAGTCGTTAAGACAATAACAGCTTACAGATGGTAAGCAATTAAGGTCAGAGTTATGAAACCTTAGGACACTAAAGAGGCCTTTCTACTGACTCTGAAAAACACCAAAGGAAAGATGCCCAAGGTCCCTGCTCATCTGCATGAACGTGCCTTAGGCATGCTGCAAGGAGGCATGAGGAATGCAGATGTGGCCAGGGCAATAAATTGCAATGTCCGTAATGTGAGATGCCTAAGACAGCGCTACAGGGAGACAGTATGGACAGCTGGTCGTCCTCACAGTGGCAGACCACATGTAACAACACCTGCACAGGATTGGTACATCTGAACATCACACCTGTGGGACAGGTACAACAACAACTGCCTGAGTTACACCAGGAACGCACAATCCCTCCATCAGTGCTCAGCTTGTCCGCAATAGACTGAGAGAGGTTGTGGGCTTGTTGTAAGGAAGGTCCTCACCAGACATCACCGGCAACAACGTCACCTATGGGCACAAACCCACCATCGCTGGACCAGACAGGACTGGCAAAAAGTCACGCTTTTGTCTCACCAGGGGTGAAGGTCAGATTCGTGTTTATTGCCGAAAGAATGAGCGTTACACGAGGTCTGCACTCTGGAGCGGAATCAATTTTGCAAATTTATTTGCAAATAAATTCATTCAAAATACTACAATGTGATTTTCTGGATTTTTTTTCTCATTTTGTCTGTCATAGTTGAAGTGTACCTATGATGAAAATTACAGGCCTCTCTCATCTTTTTAAGTAGGAGAACTTGCACAATTGGTGGCTGACTAAATACTTTTTGCCCCACTTTACATGAGAGAGAAACCCCTCTTATTGAATTCTAACTACATATACAAATGAAATGAGATGGTTGCTTTATTGTAAATGGGATATTATGTGACATAACTACCAATTAATTTGCCATAATTATATTATGCTGTTTACTGCATCGGATGTAATTGATCACCCAGCTGTGTGCAAACAAACCACATCCTGAAAGCAAGCATGCTGCTGTTTTTCGACGCCAACCCACCACTAGTGTGCATGGCCAAAGAGCTCTATTTTCATGTCATCTGACCATAGCACCAGTTCCAATCCAAGTGCCATTTATCTAACCAACTCCAGGCGGTGCTATGGTCAGATGCCATGAAAATAGTGCTATAATGCCATCCACATCAGTGGTGGGTTTGGCAGAAGCATATTCAGAAAAGTTCCTCAAACCTTTGGTAAAATAAGTCTAGTGGTTTGTTGAAGTCCAGAAAAATTATACTATTCAGTATAAATATTACTTGGGAGTCAAAGCAAATACTACATGTTGCCAATTAGACAATAGTTGTTCCACGAATAGAGTGCCTTTCATGCCCTTCAGACATTATATGGGTATGTTCGATTTGAAACACTACATTTAACAGTTGGCTCAAATACATCTACGCTGTAACTAAACTAAACCATGTTAAACATTTTAATAGCAGTGTGTTTTCATTAAAACAATTTTAAACCATTTAACCCCAAGATTTTCCCTCGTTTTCACCATCATTGTAAAGTCCTAGCTATTTTGTTGCTTTGGGAAAATCATATCTAAAGATTTTTAATGTGAATAGTGATACATTTACATTTGTCCCCCAGCTTTAAAGTCAACCCTATACCGTGAGCTAAACTCTTGTTTCAATCTGGTAAAACTATTCCTTTAAAATATATATTTAACAAATAACATTTCAAATAATATTCAAATATGCAGAAATGTACTTGGGACTTTCAACAGGACTTGAAACCCATTGAAAACCTGTGGTTTGAATTCAAGATGGCAGTCCATGATGGCAGTCCATAAGCAAAGAGAATGGATATCCATTATCTGGAAATATTCTGTATGGAAGAATGGTCTAAGATCCCCCCCCCCCCCCCCCCAATGTGTCCTCCAAACACATAAAACATTTTAATAAAAGGAATCAGTGTCATTAGCCTGAAAACAGGGGTGCCAATCATTTTGACCATTTTTTAATTTTTATTTTACTCGTGAACAAAATATTTATCTGAATTTCCCAACTTTTTGGAGTATACAATATTATTTATTATATCCAGTCTTTTTTGGTCATCTTCATCAATAGTTATGGACCCCATTGTATCATGAGATGGTGCAGTAACGCAGATATTCATAAAAATATATATACAAAAATATGTTTTATTGTGACATACACCAGATAGGTGCAGTGAAATGTGTTGTTGTACAGGGTCATAGTAGTACGGCACACTTGGAACAAATTAGGGGTTAGTGCCTTGCTCAAGGGCACATTGGCAGATTTTTCACCTTGTCAGCTCAGGTATTCGAACCAGCCATATTTCAGTTACTGGCCCAACACTCTAACTGCTAGGCCATTATAGGCCATTATATCATGAAACTAATATGATATCGATATTGTACTGAACATTTTTACTGACATTTATACAGATTTTCCATATCGGTGGTGATCACTAGTGTTATAGTGTGGACACTATATACATAATTACATTGAATATGTATTGTACTTACCTGCAGTATAGTATGATTGCTATTCATGTGTGCATGGTTATTATTGCCAATGACTGTGACCTTTCCCCTTGGACGATGTCATCACCCCGATGGATCTGTAGAATGTGACTCTACCACATGTTGAGTGGGCTGTATCGTTTAGCTGTATTTGCACCATTTGTACATGGCTGTACACCTTTTATTTCTTAAGTTGAAAGTAAAGGAAAATAATATTGAAATGCGTGTGGGCATTCCTTGTCAAGTTACCACAACTAGTGTGAAGGACGTTGGAATGAGGGTGTCCTAAAATGGACACATTGTTTTTAAATGGAATTCCCTAACAGAAATGGAAGCCTAATCAACAGTCTTGAAAGGTAGTTTCAACAGTCTTCACCGGCTGTGTATGTGTTTAAATACAGATATTTCATCCCATTCTGCTCAGAACACACTATAGTGCTCTGCATTGCAGTAGCATTCCGTTGACAATAGGCCTTGAATATTATTTTGTCAAGGAATTCTCAAATGAACCGGTTATTGAAGTGTCAGGTTTCAAGACCTGAAATGTCTCAGCTCTTGACAAGACAAACTTAAACATAATGATATATTCTCCAAAAGTGGTGTGAGGTCCTGTACAACTTTAGTGACTCATCTTTGCATTCTCACAATGGAAAATAATGGTCTGTTATTGACATACTGGGATCAACCGTATAACACAAAAACACTAACTTAAATAGCTTTCATACATTTGTGAATCACCATAAATTACTTTGCTAGCAATCAGCAGAGCAGTGATGCCATGACAGTTGCCACCATTAGAATACAAGGAATTAGGTGCTTTAATTATATTATGTTTGTTAATTACTTACCATATTGATGGTGCCTCAGTCCCACTTATCTCCAGGAAGTCGTATCTGTCTTCCAGCTGGAAATCGCTGAAGACTAGGGCGATGGTATCTCCTGGTTCAGCCAGAATACTCCATGTGCAGTCTGCATTATTCTCATACTCTGAGGGGAAGTGTGGACTTGATATTGTCCCTGTTGTTCCCCTCAATGTCCCACCACAAGCTCCTTCAGCTAAAATTAAAAAAATAAGTGAGAGACAAATGCATTACTGACTGGGTCACAACTTGCTCTTCTAAAATAAATCAGTCTCGACTGAGTCCTGACTCTCTATTGTTTCAGCTCCTATTGAGTGGACAAATATTTACTAGTAAGAGATTAAGGTTTTACAGCAACTAAGATTGGCCTTGTTCCTGACACAAGATTGGCAAATCTGTAAAATAAATGTGGTTGTTGTTGCAAGTTGAACAACCAAAAGTGGCCATTGGAAGCTCCTGCCTTGTGACCTTCCTAAGACCTCTAAAACCTATGATTTGATACTTCAGGTTCAAGGATAATCCAGGATCAACACAACTAAATGATGATCCAGGATCAACACAACTAAATGAAGATCCAGGATCAACACAACTAAATGAAGATCCAGGATCAACACAACTAAATGATGATCCAGGATCAACACAACTAAATGACGATCCAGGATCAACACAACTAAATAACGATCCAGGATCAACACAACTAAATGACGATCCAGGATCAACACAACTAAATGACGATCCAGGATAAACACAACTAAATGAGGATCCAAGATCAACACAACTAAATGATTATCCAGGATCAACACAACTAAATGATGATCCAGGATCAACACAAGTAAATGATTATCCAGGATCAACACAACTAAATGAAGATCCAGGATCAACACAACTAAATGAAGATCCAGGATCAACACAACTAAATGACAATCCAGGATCAACACAACTGAATGACGATCCAGGATCAACACAACTGAATGATGATCCAGGATCAACACAACTAAATTATGATCCAGGATCAACACAACTAAATGATGATCCAGGATCAACACAACTAAATGATGATCCAGGATCAACACAACTAAATGAAGATCCAGGATCAACACAACTAAATGATGATCCAGGATCAACACAACTAAATGACGATCCAGGATCAACACAACTGAATGACGATCCAGGATCAACACAACTGAATGATGATCCAGGATCAACACAACTAAATGACGATCCAGGATCAACACAACTAAATAAGGATCCAAGATCAACACAACTAAATGATTATCCAGGATCAACACAACTAAATGATGATCCAGGATCAACACAAGTAAATGATTATCCAGGATCAACACAACTAAATGAAGATCCAGGATCAACACAACTAAATGAAGATCCAGGATCAACACAACTAAATGACAATCCAGGATCAACACAACTGAATGACGATCCAGGATCAACACAACTGAATGATGATCCAGGATCAACACAACTAAATTATGATCCAGGATCAACACAACTAAATGATGATCCAGAATCAACACAACTAAATGCTGATCCAGGATCAACACAACTGAATGATGATCCAGGATCAACACAACTGAATGATGATCCAGGATCAACACAACTAAATGATGATCCAGGATCAACACAACTAAATGACGATCCAGGATCAACACAACTGAATGATGATCCAGGGTCAGCACAGCTAAATGACGATCCAGGATCAACACAACTAAATGATGATCCAGGATCAACACAACTAAATGATGATCCAGGATCAACACAACTAAATGACGATCCAGGATCAATGCAGCTAAATGATGATCCAGGATCAACACAGCTAAATGATGATCCAGGATCAACACAGCCAAATGATGATCTAGGATCAACACAACTAAATGATGACCCAGGACCAACACAACTGAATGATGATGCAGGATCAACACAGCTAAATGATGATGCAGGGAATTTCTTACCCTCCAAACAGTATTGTAAAATAACATGATATTATATGTAAATACACTACAAACTGTGTCTTACCCCGACAAAATGGTGCTGGAAAGTCCCACGATGCACCGGTACCTGGACTCACAATACAAGTGAGTGCAGCATGTCCCTCCAGTATATATCCCATGAGACAACTGTAACGGATCTTGTCTCCAATGTTGTACCTTGTTCCATGAATTACTCCTTTTGGTATCAACCCTGGATTTCCACATGTGTGACTTGGTAGCACTGAAAAACAAAACAAAAGATAATACTTTTAATTCCATGGCAGACCCCAGTGTTATTCTGTTGTCGAGTCTAGCACAGGGCTTTCCAAACTTGTTTTGGGCCGTGAACCCGTTTTGGCATGAAAAATTATATGAACCAAGAGCGATTATTTCTTTCACGACTCCACAATGCTGGTCCAGCACCAAGATAATTTCAGGTCCTCATCACCCACAAGAATATAAGAGTCCCATACTCAACCACCTCTGTTCTGTCACAACAGTGGAGTCAACTTCCATCTTTCACAAAGACAATTTGAAGGTAAATTATATAATATTGTGTAGTTCTGCTAGTCAGTTTTTATGGTTACATTTACTGTTCCACTTTATTTGTACACTGAACAAAAATATAAACACAACATGCAACAATTTCAAAGATTTTACTGAGTTACGGTTCATGTAAGGAAATCAGTAACTCTATGGATTTCACATGACTGGTAGGGGTGTGGATCAAAAAACCAGACAGTATCTGGTGTGACCACCATTTGTCTCATGCAGCGAGATACATCTCCTTCGCATAGAGTTGATCAGGCTGTTGATTGTGGCCTATGGAATGTTGTACCACTCTTCTTCATTGGCTGTGTAAAGTTGTTGGATATTGGTTGGAACTGGAACACGCTGCATCCCAAACATGTTCAATGGGTGACATGTCTGTTGAGTATATAGGCCATGGAAGAACTGGAAAAAAGAATCCTTCCAGGAATTGTGTACAGATCCTTGCTACACGGGGCAATGCATTATCATGCTGGCGGCGGTTGAATGGCATGACAATGGGCCTCAGGATCTCATGATGGTATCTCTGTGCATTCAAATTGCCATCGATAAAATGCAATTGTGTTCATTGCCCTTAGCTTATGCCAGCCCACTTCTCTAGGGTGCCAGTGGCCATCGAAGGTGCCAGTGGCCATCGAAGGTCAGTTACAACGTCGAACAGCAGCCAGGTCAAGTCAATGACAACTGCACACACATTTTAGAGTGGCCTTTGATTGTCCCCAGCACAAGGTGCACCTGTGTAATGATCATGCTGTTTAATCAGCTTTTGGATACGCCACATTTCTTAGGTGGATGTATTATCTTGGCAAATGGTGCCATGAAAACGACTTCTCCCTCAACCACAACAAAATTAAGGAGCTGATCGTGGACTTCAGGAAAGAGCAGAGGGAGCACGCCCCTATCCACATCGACAGGACCGCAGTAGAGAAGGTGGAAAGCTTCAAGTTCCTCTGCGTACACATCACTGTCAATCTGGAATGGTCCACCCACATAGACAGTGTGGTGAGGCTTGGCCCCTAAGACCCTCACAAACTTTTACAGATGCACAATTGAGAGCATCCTGTTGGGCTGTATCACAACCTGGTATGGCAACTGCACTGCCCGCAACCGCAGTGCTCTCCAGAGGGTGGTGCGGTCTGTCCAAAGCGTCACCGGGGGCACACTGCCTTCCCACCAGGACACCTACAGCACCCAATGTCACAAGAAGGCCAAAAAGATCAAAGACATCAACCACCCGAGCCACGGCCTGTTCAGCCCGCTATCATCCAGAACCAAATAAAATCAAAGTTTATTTGTCACGTGTGGCGAATACAACAGGTGTAAACCTTGAAAGGTGTGAAACCAGTGAAATGCTTACTTACAGGCTCTAACCAATGGTGCCAAAAAAGATATATATGTGTGTGTGTGTGTGTGTGTGTGTGTGTAAGTAAAGAAATAAAACAACAGTAGAAAGACATTTGAAAAAAAGAGTAGCAAGGCTATTTACCGACACCTGTTAGTCAGGCTTATTGAGGTAGTATGTACATGTACAGTGCCTTGCGAAAGTATTCGGCCCCCTTGAACTTTGCGACCTTGCCACATTTCAGGCTTCAAACATAAAGATATAAAACTGTATTTATTGTGAAGAATCAACAACATTTGGGACACAATCATGAAGTGGAACGACATTTATTGGATATTTCAAAAAATTGTAACAAATCAAAACAGAAAAATTGGGCGTGCAAAATTATTCAGCCCCCTTAAGTTAATACTTTGTAGCGCCACCTTTTGCTGCGATTACAGCTGTAAGTCGCTTGGGGTATGTCTCTATCAGTTTTGCACATCGAGAGACTGAAATTTTTTCCCATTCCTCCTTGCAAAACAGCTCGAGCTCAGTGAGGTTGGATGGAGAGCATTTGTGAACAGCGGTTTTCAGTTCTTTCCACAGATTCTCGATTGGATTCAGGTCTGGACTTTGACTTGGCCATTCTAACACCTGGATATGTTTACTTTTGAACCATTCCATTGTAGATTTTGCTTTATGTTTTGGATCATTGTCTTGTTGGAAGACAAATCTCCGTCCCAGTCTCAGGTCTTTTGCAGACTCCATCAGGTTTTCTTCCAGAATGGTCCTGTATTTGGCTCCATCCATCTTCCCATCAATTTTAACCATCTTCCCTGTCCCTGCTGAAGAAAAGCAGGCCCAAACCATGATGCTGCCACCACCATGTTTGACAGTGGGGATGGTGTGTTCATTGTGATGAGCTGTGTTGCTTTTACGCCAAACATAACGTTTTGCATTGTTGCCAAAAAGTTCAATTTTGGTTTCATCTGACCAGAGCACCTTCTTCCACATGTTTGGTGTGTCTCCCAGGTGGCTTGTGGCAAACTTTAAACAACACTTTTTATGGATATCTTTAAGAAATGGCTTTCTTCTTGCCACTCTTCCATAAAGGCCAGATTTGTGCAGATTTGTGCAATATACGACTGATTGTTGTCAGCTGTAGATCTCTGCAGTTCATCCAGAGTGATCATGGGCCTCTTGGCTGCATCTCTGATCAGTCTTCTCCTTGTATGAGCTGAAAGCTTAGAGGGATGGCCAGGTCTTGGTAGATTTGCAGTGGTCTGATACTCCTTCCATTTCAATATTATCGCTTGCACAGTGCTCCTTCGGATGTTTAAAGCTTGGGAAATCTTTTTGTATCCAAATCCGGCTTTAAACTTCTTCACAACGGTATCTCGGACCTGCCTGGTGAGTTCCTTGTTCTTCATGATGCTCTCTGCGCTTTTAACGGACCTCTGAGACTATCACAGTGCAGGTGCATTTATACGGAGACTTGATTACACACAGGTGGATTGTATTAATTATCATTAGTCATTTAGGTCAACATTGGATCATTCAGAGATCCTCACTGAACTTCTGGAGAGATTTTGCTGTACTGAAAGTAAAGGGGCTGAATAATTTTGCACGCCCAATTTTTCAGTTTTGATTTGTTAAAAAATGTTGAAATATCCAATAAATGTCGTTCCACTTTATGATTGTGTCCCACTTGTTGTTGATTCTTCACAAAAAAATACAGTTTTATATCTTTATGTTTGAAGCCTGAAATGTGGCAAAAAGTCGCAAAGTTCAAGGGGGCCGAATACTTTCGCAAGGCACTGTAGGTATCGTTAAAGTGACTGTGCATATATAATGAACAGAGACTAGCAGAAGCGTAAAAAGAGGGGTTGGTGGGACACAATGCAGATAGCCCGCTTAGCCAATGTGCAGGAGCACTGGTTGGTCGGGCCAATTGAGGTAGTATGTACATGAATGTATAGTTAAAGTGACTATGCATATAAGATAAACAGAGATTAGCAGCAGCGTAAAAGAGGGGTTGGGGGGGCACACAATGCAAATAGTCTGGGTAACCATTGGTTACCTGTTCAGGAGTCTTATGGCTTGAGAAGCCTTTTTGTCCTAGACTTGGCACTCTGGTACCGCTTGCCATGCGGTATTAGAGAGAACAGTCTATGACTGGGGTGGCTGGGGTCTTTGACAATTTTTCGGGCCTTCCTCTGACACTGCCGGGTGTAGAGGGCCTGGATGGCAGGCAGCTTTGCCCCAGTGATGTACTGGGCCGTCCGCACTACCCTCTGAAGTGCCTTGCAGTCGGAGGCCGAGCAATTGCAATGCCAGGCAGTGATGCAACCGGTCAGGATGCTCTCGATGTTGCAGCTTTAGAACCTTTTGAGGATCTCAGGACCCATGCCAAATCTTTTTAGTTTCCTGAGGGGGAATATGCTTTGTCATGCCCTCTTCACGACTGTCTTGGTGTGTTTGGTCCAATCTAGTTTGTTGTTGATGTGGACACAAAGGAATTTGAAGCTCTAAACCTGCTCCACTACAGCCCCGTCGATGAGAATGGGGACGTGCTCGGTGCTCCTTTTCCTGTAGTCCACAATAATCTCCTTAGTCTTGATTACATTGAGGGATAGGTTGTTATTCTGGCACCACCCGGCCAGGTCTCTGACCTCCTCCCTATAGGCTCTCGTCGTTGCCGGTGATCAGGACTACCACTGTTGTGTCGTCAGCAAACTTAATGATGGTGTTGGAGTAGTGCCTGGCCATGCAGTTGTGGGTGAACAGGGAGTACAGGAGGGGACTGAGCACGCACCCCTGTGGAGCTCCAGTATTGAGGATCAGCGTGGCAGATGTGTTCCTACCTACCCTCACCACCTGGGGGCGGCCTGTCAGGAAGTCCAGGATCCTTAGCTTAGTGATGGGCTTTGAGGGTACTATGGTGTTGAACGCTGAGCTGTTGTCAATGAACAGCATTCTCACATAGGTGTTCCTTTTGTCCAGGTGGGAAGGGCAGTGTGGAGTGCAATAGAGATTGCATCATCTGTGGATCTGTTTGGGCGGTATGCAAATTGGAGTGGGTCTAGGGTTTCTGGGATAATGGTGTTGATGTGAGCCATTACCAGCCTTTCAAAGTACTTCATGGCTACAGACGTGAGTGCCACGGGTCTGTAGTCATTTAGGCAGGTTGCCTTTGTGTTCTTGGGCTCAGGGACTATGGTGGTCTGCTTGAAGCATGTTGGTATTATAGACTCAATCAGGGACATGTTGAAAATGTCAGTGAAGACACCTGCCAGTTGGTCAGCACATGCCCGGAGCACACGTCCTGGTAATCCATCTGGCAATGCAGCCTTGTGTATGTTGACCTGTTTAAAGGTCTTTCTCACGTCGGCTACAGAGAGCGTGATCACACAGTCGTCCGGAACAGCTCACGCTCTCATGCATGCCTCAGTGTTGCTTGCCTCGAAGCGAGCATAGAAGTGATTTAGCTCGTCTGGTAGGCTCGTGTCACTGGGCAGCTCGCGGCTGTGCTTCCCTTTGTAGTCTGTAATAGTTTGCAAGCCCTGCCACATCCGACGAGCGTCGGAGCCGTTGTAGTATGATTCAATCTTCGCCCTGTATTGACGCTTTGCCTGTTTGATGGTTCGTCGCAGGGCATAGCGGGATTTCGTGTAAGCTTCCGGGTTAGAGTCCTGCACACTGAAAGTGGCAGCTCTACCCTTTAGCTCAGTGCGAATGTTGCCTGTAATCCATGGCTTCTGGTTGGGGTATGTATGTACAGTCACTGTGGGCACGACGTCCTCAATGCACTTATTGATAAAACCAGTGACTGATGTGGTGTATTCCTCAATGTCATCGGAAGAATCCCAGAACATGTTCCAGTCTGTGATAGCAAAGCAGTTCTGTAGTTTAGCATCTGCTTCATCTGACCATGTTTTTATCGACCAAGTCACTGGTGCTTCCTGCTTTAATTTTTGCTTGTAAGCAGGAATCACGAGGATAGAGTTGTGGTCGGATTTATCAAATAGAGGGCGAGGGAGAGCTTTTTCTCGTCTCTGTGTGTGGAGTACATCTGTGTCCTGTTGCACATTTAACATGTTGATAGAGATTTGGTAGAACTGATTTAAGTTTCCCTGCATTAAAGTCTCCGGCCACTAGGAGTGCCGCCTCTGGGTGAGGTGTTTCCTGTTTGCTTATTTCCTTATACAGCTGCGGTCTTAGTGCCGGCATCTGTCTGTGGTGGTAAATAAACAGCCACGAAAAGTATAGCTGAGAACTTTCTAGGCAAGTCGTGTGGCCTGCAATTTATCATAATATACTCTACTTCAGACAAGCAAAATCTAGAGACATCCTTAGATTTCATGCACCAGCTGTTGTTTTCAAATATGCACAGACCGCCCCCCCTGGTCTTACCGGAGTGTGCTGTTCTATCCTGCCGGTGCAGCGTGTATCCTTCTAACTGAATATCCATGACGTCATTCAGCCACGATTCCGTGAAGCATAGGATATTACAGTTTTTTATGTCCTGTTGGTAGGATATTCGTGATCTTACCTTGTCTAGTTTATTGTCCAATGATTGCATGTTGGCGAGTAATATTGACGGTAACTGCAGCTTTCCTAGTTGTCTTCTGCAGGTCCGGACGAAGCATCCGGATCTCTGTCCTCTCTGTCGCTTCCTTTTGTGAATAATTGGGATTTCTGCCCTGTGGGTTGTTTGGAGAATATCGTGTGAGTCCTGCTTGCTGCTGTTGTTGTTGTTGTTGAAGAAATCTTTGTCTAATCCGAGGTGAGTGATTGCTGTCCTGATATCCAGAAGCTCTTTGTCTAATCCGAGGTGAGTGATCGCTGTCCTGATATCCAGAAGCTCTTTGTCTAATCCGAGGTGAGTGATCGCTGTCCTGATATCCAGAAGCTCTTTGTCTAATCCGAGGTGAGTGATCGCAATCCTGATATCCAGAAGCTCTTTGTCTAATCCGAGGTGAGTGATCGCTATCCTGATATCCAGAAGCTCTTTGTCTAATCCGAGGTGAGTGATCGCAATCCTGATATCCAGAAGCTCTTTGTCTAATCCGAGGTGAGTGATCGCTATCCTGATATCCAGAAGCTCTTTGTCTAATCCGAGATGAGTGATCACTGTCCTGATATCTAGAAGCTCTTTTCTGCCGTAAGATATGGTTGCAGAAGCATTATGTACAAAATAGTTTACAACTATCCCGGAAAAACCCCCACATAATAGCACAATTGGTTAGGAGACCGTAAAACGGCGGCCATCTCCTCCGGCGCCATCTTTTACACACAGTACCCCATGCGAGGTCAGTACAGGTGTATCAAAGCTGGGACCGAGAGACTGAAAAAACAGCTTCTATCTCAAGGCCATCAGACAATTAAATAGCCATCACTCGGTGGCTTCTACCCGGTAACGTAACCTTGCACCTTAGAGGCTGCTGCCCTATATACATAGACATGGAATCACTGGCCACTTTAATAATGGAACACTAGTCACTTTAATAATGTTTACATACTACTTTACTCAACTCATATGTATATACTGTATTCTATTCTACTGTATTTTAGTCAATGCCACTAGAAACACAACCATTTCTATTCACCCACAATAACATCTGCTAAATATGTGTATGTGACAAATACAATTTGATTTGATGCTCTCTAACAGGGATGTAAACACATTTGTGCACAAAACTTGAGGGAAATAATATGTTTGTGCATATGGAATCTTTTCTTTCTTTTCATGAAACATGGGACCCATATTTTATCTGTTGCGTTTATATTTTTATTCAGTATATTTTAATTAGACTAAGCTTAAATGTGGTAAAGTCTCTGTTTCAGGAGAACTACAAAGTAGTAACTACAACATTGTCACTACAACTTTGTAACTAGAAATTTGTTGCTGGATTATTTAAACATGCATCATTCATTCATTTATTTTGTTAGTTGAAAGAATTCAAATTGAATGGAATGCATCAATGTTCTCACACATAAATAAAAAGTCACTAGGGTAAAATTAAAACATCATCGATCTTAAAACAAAACATTGCCTGTCTTGTAGAATATAACATCTCTACTTCGGCACAACCCAACAGATACCACAAATAAGGGACTATATTAATATTTTATTGTACATTGTGCAAGTAGCAGTTTTCTTGTTTTTTAAGATACATTCCAAAACCTCAACTTCCAGGGATCATGTCAAAGAGCATTGTTACATCCTGTCAACTCCTAAACAACTGTGTCAAACAACACATATCAGCCTTGGGACCAGTCTGCCACACAAAATAAGAGGGAAATGTTATTTTACCCTACCACTGAGATTTGCTTTAATCTACACTTCTGATGGAATTCTGGATATAGTTTTGATACTTTATGACAGAAATAGAACATCATCAAATTATATATATTACAGAATACTATATACACTGCTCAAAAAAATAAAGGGAACGCTAAAATAACACATCCTAGATCTGAATGAATGAAATATTCTTATTAAACACTTTTTTCTTTACATAGTTGAATGTGCTGACAACAAAATCACACAAAAATTATCAATGGAAATCAAATTTATCAACCCATGGAGGTCTGGGTTTGGAGTCACTCAAAATTTAAGTGGAAAACCACACTACAGGCTGATCCAACTTTGATGTAATGTCCTTAAAACAAGTCAAAATGAGGCTAAGTAGTGTGTGTGACCTCCACGTGCCTGTATGACCTCCCTACAATGCCTGGGCATGCTCCTGATGAGGTGGCGAATGGTCTCCTGAGGGATCTCCTCCCAGACCTGGACTAAAGCATCCGCCAACTAATGGACAGTCTGTGGTGCAACATGGTGTTGGTGGATGGAGCGAGACATGATGTCCCAGATATGCTCAATTGGATTCAGGTCTGGGGAAAGGGAGGGCCAGTCCATAGCATCAATGCCTTCCTCTTGCAGGAACTGCTGACACACTCCAGCCACATGAGGTCTCGCATTGTCTTGCATTAGGAGGAACCCAGGGCCAACCGCACCAGAATATGGTCTCACAAGGGGTCTGAGGATCTCATCTCGGTACCTAATGGCAGTCAGGCTACCTCTGGCTACCTCAGGCTACCCCCCCCCCCCCCCAAAGAAATGCCACCCCACACCATGACTGACCCACCGCCAAACCGGTCATGCTGGAGGATGTTGCAGGCAGCAGAACGTTCTCCACAGCGTCTCCAGATTCTGTCACGTCTGTCACGTGCTCAGTGTGAACCTGCTTTCATCTGTGAAGAGCACAGGGCGCCAGTGGCAAATTTGCCAATCTTGGTGTTCTCTGGCAAATGCCAAACGTCCTGCACGGTGTTGGGCTGTAAGCACAACCCCCACCTGTGGACGTCAGGCCCTCATACCACCCTCATGGAGTCTGTTTCTGACCGTTTGAGCAGACACATGCACATTTGTGGCCTGCTGGAGATCATTTTGCAGGGCTCTGGCAGTGCTCCTCCTTGCACAAAGGCAGAGGTAGCGGTCCTGCTGCTGGGTTGTTGCCCTCCTACGGCCTCCTCCACGTCTCCTGATGTACTGGCCTGTCTCCTGGTAGCGACTCCATGCTCTGGACACTAAGCTGACAGACACAGCAATCCTTCTTGCCACAGCTCGCATTGATGTACCATCCTGGATGAGCTGCACTACCTGAGCCACTTGTGTGGGCTGTAGACTCCGTCTCATGCTACCACTAGAGTGAAAGCACCGCCAGCATTCAAAAGTGACCAAAACATCAGCCAGGAAGCATAGGAACTGAGAAGTGGTCTGTGGTACCACCTGCAGAACCACTCCTTTATTGGGGGGTGTCTTGCTAATTGCCTATAATTTCCACCTGTTGTCTATTCCATTTGCACAACAGCATGTGAAATTTATTGTCAATCAGTGTTGCTTCCTAAGTGGATAGTTTGATTTCACAGAAGTGTGATTGACTTGGAGTTACATTGTGTTGTTTAAGTGTTCCCTTTATTTTTTTGAGCAGTGTGTATATATCAGCATAATCTCAAAGTCAGATGGACAGTGCTTCAAGTTTACGAGACGCTTTATTTTTTCCCTCATTTCATCTAAGGCATGGATATTCCGGTTTAATTCAAATACATGTAATTCGATATAAATAAATAACTGCATGCCCCAAATGCAAATGCTGCCTCCTTAGTACTCCGTTCTGTGGACCTATGAAATAACTACCTCTGTGCTGATTAAAGCTTGAATGAGCTAAATGTCTAATTGCAGTTCCTAACTGGAAATAAAATGCATGGGGTACTGAAAGCCTGAAACAAGCCCCCAGGTTCAGTCTGGTGGCTGAGTCCTCCCACCGCTTCCTTTCCCTTATGAATCAGACCTCTGCTACACTGCTAAACCAGTGGGACTATCTGTGGCACACTGCTAAACCAGTGGGACTATCTGTGGCACACTGCTAAACCAGTGGGACTATCTGTGGCACACTGCTAAACCAGTGGATCAGACCATCTTTGTCACAGTACTGTCCTGCCTGAGACAAAACAAGAATAGGTACCGTACATACACTAATGTTAATATAAACACATGAGTAATGAAGAGAAGACTGTAAGGCTGCACAATTAGCATAACCTACATCCACTAAAATGTGTCAAATGACCAGGATTGGTTAAGATCTAGAAGACATTTTAAAAAGAGTTTGAAATGCAGCAGTTTTCCGGCTACATCGCATGCACTATGTATCAGCACGGTTGTA
Source organism: Oncorhynchus masou masou (assembly GCF_036934945.1). Lineage (NCBI taxonomy): Eukaryota > Metazoa > Chordata > Actinopteri > Salmoniformes > Salmonidae > Oncorhynchus > Oncorhynchus masou. The sequence continues at coordinate 12,940,339 of NC_088242.1, forward strand.
ATCAAAACCCTCATAAATTATTCCTGCCTTCGGATGGATGCTTCACCATTTGGGATTTTGAAATAAATGCTGTAACTGGTATTGGGAGTAATATAGTCTCTTTTTAGCACTGTCAAAACGAGGCTCCCAGCCTTCTTCATGAATCAAGGGATTACTACAAACACACGATTGTAATGGCTACATGAGCGAAGATGCAGTAGTTGACAGACAATGTGAAGATTTTGAGACGCTCCAGATTTTTAGATTAAATAGTTATCTCATAGCTTGAATTCTATTAGCAACATTCTTGAGAAGCAGACAAAAAATATAGGCCAAATTATTTTACAATGAGAAAATGTAAATTTGAATAAGAAGGCCTACAGAGAGAAAATTACACCCATTGCTTGGCTGGTGCCCAGAATAGCCCTCTACAAGATCGCCACCAGACTCTTCATCAACCCATCTATCTGACCACCTTACTCTGATCAAGCCATGAACTGTCCCTTTCCATCTTTGGAGCATGCATGCACTCAAAGACTTGGCCCCTATTGGTTGACCTAGCCAACAATAATGATGTATTAAGTACTTTGAAATTGCCATGAAAAGCACTATAGAAATTACATAAATTATTAGTATTATTAAATCATGATTAACAGCCTTTGGTGGAAAACATCATGTTACAGTATTATGGTGTTTATTATTAAGGCCCATGGCACATCTTCCAAATAAAAGGGAGATTTCCTGAAGGAATGACTCACTTTCCTTTCCTCCCCATGCCAAATATACAGAAACTGATATTTCACCCTTAAAGGGAAAATCCACTCAAAACGATATTTTGGTTTTTCTTTTCATTAGTCCACTATTGATACTATCCCAAAATGTTTTGCATGTCAGCAATCAGGTTGAGATACAAAACTTTAAAAAAGCTAATTGTCACTGGCTCTGTGGACACTCACTGGACTCTACCCACACACTCAAACATACTACACGGACTCTCCTGCACCTGTTCTATGGACACTCACTGGACTCTACTCACACATACTACACTGACTCTCCTGCACCGGCTCTATGGACACTCACTGGACTCTACTCACACATACTACACTGACTCTCCTGCACCGGCTCTATGGACACTCACTGGACTCTACTCACACATACTACACTGACTCTCCTGCACCTGCTCTATGGACACTCACTGGACTCGACTCACACATACTACACTGACTCTCCTGCACCGGCTCTATGGACACTCACTGGACTCTACTCACACATACTACACTGACTCTCCTGCACCGGCTCTATGGACACTCACTGGACTCTACTCACACATACTACACTGACTCTCCTGCACCGGCTCTATGGACACTCACTGGACTCTACTCACACATACTACACTGACTCTCCTGCACCGGCTCTATGGACACTCACTGGACTCTACTCACACATACTACACTGACTCTCCTGCACCGGCTCTATGGACACTCACTGGACTCTACTCACACATACTACACTGACTCTCCTGCACCGGCTCTATGGACACTCACTGGACTCTACTCACACATACTACACTGACTCTCCTGCACCGGCTCTATGGACACTCACTGGACTCTACTCACACATACTACACTGACTCTCCTGCACCTGCTCTATGGACACTCACTGGACTCTACTCACACATACTACACTGACTCTCCTGCACCGGCTCTATGGACACTCACTGGACTCTACTCACACATACTACACTGACTCTCCTGCACCGGCTCTATGGACACTCACTGGACTCTACTCACACATACTACACTGACTCTCCTGCACCGGCTCTATGGACACTCACTGGACTCTACTCACACATACTACACTGACTCTCCTGCACCGGCTCTATGGACACTCACTGGACTCTACTCACACATACTACACTGACTCTCCTGCACCGGCTCTATGGACACTCACTGGACTCTACTCACACATACTACACTGACTCTCCTGCACCGGCTCTATGGACACTCACTGGACTCTACTCACACATACTACACTGACTCTCCTGCACCGGCTCTATGGACACTCACTGACTCTACTCACACATACTACACTGACTCTCCTGCACCTGCTCTATGGACACTCACTGGACTCTACTCACACATACTACACTGACTCTCCTGCACCGGCTCTATGGACACTCACTGGACTCTACTCACACATACTACACTGACTCTCCTGCACCTGCTCTATGGACACTCACTGGACTCTACTCACACATACTACACTGACTCTCCTGCACCGGCTCTATGGACACTCACTGGACTCTACTCACACATACTACACTGACTCTCCTGCACCGGCTCTATGGACACTCACTGGACTCTACTCACACATACTACACTGACTCTCCTGCACCGGCTCTATGGACACTCACTGGACTCTACTCACACATACTACACTGACTCTCCTGCACCGGCTCTATGGACACTCACTGGACTCTACTCACACATACTACACTGACTCTCCTGCACCGGCTCTATGGACACTCACTGGACTCTACTCACACATACTACACTGACTCTCCTGCACCGGCTCTATGGACACTCACTGGACTCTACTCACACATACTACACTGACTCTCCTGCACCGGCTCTATGGACACTCACTGGACTCTACTCACACATACTACACTGACTCTCCTGCACCTGCTCTATGGACACTCACTGGACTCTACTCACACATACTACACTGACTCTCCTGCACACACACACACACACACACACACACACACACACACACACACACACACACACACACACACACACACACACACACACACACACACACACACACACACACACACACACACACACACACACACACACACACACACACACACACACACACACACACATACACACTACAGTCCATTCGAAAATAATTCACGCCACTTGACTTTTTCTACATTTTGTTATGTTACAGCCATATTATTTTTCCTCGTCAATCTACACACCATACTGACAAAGCAAAACTATTTTTTTCAAAAATATTGCAAATGTATTACAACTAAAAAATGTAAATATCACATTTTCACAAGTATTCAGACCCTTTACTCAGTATTTTGTTGAAGTACCTTTGGCAGCGATTACAGTCTCGAGTCTTTTTGGATATGACGCTACAAACTTGGTACACCTGTATTTCGGGAGTTTCTCCCAGTCTTCTCTGCAGATCCTCTCAAGCTCTATCAGATTGGAAGGGGAGTGTCGCTGCACTGCTATTTTTAGATCTCTCCATAGATGTTCGTTCGGGTTCAAGTCTGGACTCTGGCTGGGTCACTCAAGGACTTTCAGAGACTTGTCCCGAAGCCACTCCTGTGTTGTTTTGGCTGTGTGCTTAGGGTCGTTGTCCTGTTGAAAGGTGAACAATTGCTCCAGTCTGAGGTCCTGAGCACTCTGAAGCAGGTTTTCATCAAGGATCTCTCTGTACTTTGCTCCGTTCATCTTTCCCTCAATGATCCTGACTAGTTTCTCAGTCGCTGCCACTGAAAAACATCGCCACAACATGATGCTGCCACCACCATGCTTCACTGTAGGTATGGTGCCAGGTTTTTTCCAGGCGTGACGCTTGGCATTCAGGTCAAAGAGTTCAATCTTGGTTTCATCAGACCAGAGAATCTTGAAAATTCCAAGCGGGCTGTCATGTGCCATTTACCGAGTAGTGGCTTCCTTCTGCCCACTCTACCATAAAGGCCTGATTGGTGGAGTGCTGCAGAGATGGTTGTCCTTCTGGAAGATTCTCCCATCACCACAGACGAAGTCTAGAGCTCTGTCAGAGTGACAGTTGGCTTCTTCGTCGACTCCCTGACCCCGATTGCTCAGTTTAGCTGGGCAGCCAGCTCTATGAAGAGTCTTGGTGGTTCCAAATTTCTTCCATTTAAGAATGATGGAAGCCACTGTGTTCTTGCGGACCTTCAATGCTGCAGACATTTTTTAGTACCCTTCCCCAGATCTGTGCCTCGACACAATCCTGTCTTGGAGCTCTATGGAGCTCGTCATTTCCGGTCACAACTTGCAGACTTGTTTTCGAGTTGCTGAGCTGCGCGTTTTGTTGCCAACCTATTTTGCTACCTGACAACTTTACGGTTTTTACTTTTTAATTACTGTTATATTTATATATATATATATATATATATATATATATATATATATATATATATATATATATATATATATATTCCCCCCCAACTTTTTCACTCCGGACGCTTTATCTGGACATGATTCGTCAGGACCTCCAACAGCCGAAGCTAAGTAGTAACATTAACATGATGCCTTCTAATTGCAGTCGCTGTACTCGCCTTACGGCGAGGATAGCTGTGCTACAAGCCCGGCTTCAGACGCAATCGTTAGTCAAGGGTAATTTCAGTGTAGGAAAGGATGAAACAGCGTCTGTGCCACCAGTAAGTACAGATAGTAGTATAAATCCCCTGGCACAGTCCCCGCACCCGGACAACTTTCTCACGGTTTCTGGAAGGAAATGCTGTAGGAACGCTCAACCGGTGTCGCTCATTCAGCCGACAGAAACTTTCAACCGGTTTTCCCCATTAAGCAGCGAGTCGGAGTCAGAGGCCGAGCCTTCTCCGGTTTCTACTCCTCCCGTTACGGGGTCTGAGACGCCAAAGCTTCCCACCATTAGCTCTGACAAATTGAAAACTCTAGTCATTGGCGACTCCATTACCCGCAGTATTAGACTTAAAACGAATCATCCAGCGATCATACACTGTTTACCAGGGGGCAGGGCTACCGACGTTAAGGCTAATCTGAAGATGGTGCTGGCTAAAGCTAAAACTGGCGAGTGTAGAGAGTTTAGAGATATTGTTATCCACGTCAGCACCAACGATGTTAGGATGAAACAGTCAGAGATCACCAAGCGCAACATAGCTTCTGCGTGTAAATCAGCTAGAAAGATGTGTCGGCATCGAGTAATTGTCTCTGGCCCCCTCCCAGTTAGGGGGAGTGATGAGCTCTACAGCAGAGTCTCACAACTCAATCGCTGGTTGAAAACTGTTTTCTGCCCCTCCCAAAAGTTAGAATTTGTAGATAATTGGCCCTCTTTCTGGGACTCACCCACAAACAGGACCAAGCCTGACCTGCTGAGGAGTGACGGACTCCATCCAAGCTGGAGGGGTGCTCTCATCTTATCTACCAACATAGACAGGGCTCTAACTCCTCTAGCTCCACAATGAAATAGGGTGCAGGCCAGGCCAGCCTGCCAGCATAGTGGAGTCTGCCACTAGCACAGTCAGTGTAGTCAGCTCAGCTATCACCATTGAGACCGTGTCTGTGCCTCGGCCTAGGTTGGGCAAAACTAAACATGGCGGTGTTCGCCTTAGCAATCTCACTAGGATAAAGACCACCTCCATTCCTGTCATTATTGAAAGAGATCATGATACCTCACATCTCAAAATAGGGCTACTTAATGTTAGATCCCTTACTTCAAAGGCAATTATAGTCAATGAACTAATCACTGATCATAATCTTGATGTGATTGGCCTGACTGAAACATGGCTTAAGCCTGATGAATTTACTGTGTTAAATGAGGCCTCACCTCCTGGCTACACTACTGACCATATCCCCCGTGCATCCCGCAAAGGCGGAGGTGTTGCTAACATTTACGATAGCAAATTTCAATTTACAAAAAAAATGACGTTTTCGTCTTTTGAGCTTCTAGTCATGAAATCTACGCAGCCTACTCAATCACTTTTTATAGCTACTGTTTACAGGCCTCCTGGGCCATATACAGCGTTCCTCACTGAGTTCCCTGAATTCCTATCGGACCTTGTAGTCATAGCAGATAATATTCTAATCTTTGGTGACTGTAATATTCACATGGAAAAGTCCACAGACCCACTCCAAAAGGCTTTCGGGCCATCATCGACTCAGTGGGTTTTGTCCAACATGTCTCTGGACCCACTCACTGTCACAGTCATACGCTGGACCTAGTTTTGTCCCATGGAATAAATGTTGTGGATCTTAATGTTTCTTCCTCATAATCCTGGACTATCGGACCACCATTTTATTACGTTTGCAATTGCAACAAATAATCTGCTCAGACCCCAACCAAGGAACATCAAAAGTCGTGCTATAAATTCACAGACAACACAAAGATTCCTTGATGTCCTTCCAGATTCCCTCTGTCTACCCAATGACACCAGAGGACAAAAATCAGTTAACCACCAAACTGAGGAACTCAATTTAACCTTGCGCAATACCCAAGATGCAGTTGCACCCCTAAAAACTAAAAACAATTTCTCATAAGAAACTAGCTCCCTGGTACACAGAAAATACCCGAGCTCTGAAGCAAGCTTCCAGAAAATTGGAACGGAAATGGCGCCACACCAAACTGGAAGTCTTCCGTCTAGCTTGGAAAGACAGTACCGTGCAGTACCGAAGAGCCCTTACTGCTGCTCGATCATCCTATTTTTCTAACTTAATTGAGGAAAATAAGAACAATCCGAAATTCCTTTTTGATACTGTCGCAAAGCTAACTAAAAAGCAGCATTCCCCAAGAGAGGATGACTTTCACTTTAGCAGTGATAAATTCATGAACTTCTTTGTGGAAAAAATTATGATTATTAGAAAGCAAATTACAGACTCCTCTTTAAATCTGCGTATTCCTTCAAAGCTCAGTTGTCCTGAGTCTGCACAACTCTGCCTGGACCTAGGATCAAGAGAGACGCTCAAGTGTTTTAGTACTATATCTCTTGACACAATGATGAAAATAATCATGGCCTCTAAACTTTCAAGCTGCATACTGGACCCTATTCCAACTAAACTACTGAAAGAGCTGCTTCCTGTGCTTTGCCCTCCTATGTTGAACATAATAAACGGCTCTCTATCTACCGGATGTGTACCAAACTCACTAAAAGTGGCAGTAATAAAGCCTCTCTTGAAAAAGTCAAACCTTGACCCAAAAAATTAAAAAAACTAATCGGCCTATATCGAATCTTCCATTCCTCTCAAAAATCTTAGAAAAGGCAGTTGCGCAGCAACTCACTGACTTCCTGAAGACAAACAATGTATACGAAATGCTTCAGTCTGGTTTTAGACCCCATCATAGCACTGAGACGGCACTTGTGAAGGTGGTAAATGACATTTTAATGGCATCGGACCGAGGCTCTGCATCTGTCCTCGTGCTCCTAGACCTTAGTGCTGCTTTTGATACGATTGATCACCACATTCTTTTGGAGAGATTGGAAACCCAAATTGGTCTACACGGACAAGTTCTGGCCTGGTTTAGATCTTATCTGTCGGAAAGATATCAGTTTGTCTCTGTGAATGGTTTGTCCTCTGACAAATCAACTGTAAATTTCGGTGTTCCTCAAGGTTCCGTTTTAGGACCACTATTGTTTTCACTATATATTTTACCTCTTGGGGATGTTATTCGAAAACATAATGTTAACTTTCACTGCTATGCGGATGACACACAGCTGTACATTTCAATGAAACATGTTGAAGCCCCAAAATTGCCCTTGCTAGAAGCATGTGTTTCAGATATAAGGAAGTGGATGGCTGCAAACTTTCTACTTTTAAACTCGGACAAAACAGAGATGCTTGTTCTAGGTCCCAAGAAACAAAGAGATCTTCTGTTGAATCTGACAATTAATCTTAATGGTTGTACAGTCGTCTCAAATAAAACTGTGAAGGACCTCGGCGTTACTCTGGACCCTGATCTCTCTTTTGAAGAACATATCAAGACCATTTCAAGGACAGCTTTTTTCCATCTACGTAACATTGCAAAAATCAGAAACTTTCTGTCCAAAAATGATGCAGAAAAATTAATCCATGCTTTTGTCACTTCTAGGTTAGACTACTGCAATGCTCTACTTTCCGGCTACCCGGATAAAGCACTAAATAAACTTCAGTTCGTGATAAATACGGCTGCTAGAATCCTGACTAGAACCAAAACATTTGATCATATTACTCCAGTGCTAGCCTCCCTACACTGGCTTCCTGTCAAGGCAAGGGCTGATTTCAAGGTTTTACTGCTAACCTACAAAGCATTACATGGGCTTGCTCCTACCTATCTCTCTGATTTGGTCCTGCCGTACATACCTACACGTACGCTACGGTCACAAGACGCAGGCCTCCTAATTGTCCCTAGAATTTCTAAGCAAACAGCTGGAGGCAGGGCTTTCTCCTATAGAGCTCCATTTTTATGGAACGGTCTGCCTACCCATGTCAGAGACGCAAACTCGGTCTCAACCTTTAAGTCTTTACTGAAGACTCATCTCTTCAGTGGGTCATATGATTGAGTGTAGTCTGGCCCAGGAGTGGGAAGGTGAACGGAAAGGCTCTGGAGCAACGAATCACCCTTGCTATCTCTGCCTGGCCGGTTCCCCTCTTTCCACTGGGATTCTCTGCCTCTAACCCTATTACAGGGGCTGAGTCACTGGCTTACTGGGGCTCTCTCATGCCGTCCCTGGAAGGGGTGCGTCACCTGAGTGGGTTGATTCACTGATGTGGTCATCCTGTCTGGGTTGGCACCCCCCCTTGGGTTGTGCCATGGCGGAGATCTTTGCGGGCTAAACTCAGCTTTGTCTCAGGATGGTAAGTTGGTGGTTGAAGATATCCCTCTAGTGGTGTGGGGGCTGTGCTTTGGCAAAGTGGGTGGGGTTATATCCTTCCTGTTTGGCCCTGTCCGGGGGTGTCCTCGGGTGGGGCCACAGTGTCTCCTGACCCCTCCTGTCTCAGCCTCCAGTATATATGCTGCAGTAGTTTATGTGTCGGGGGCTGGGGTCAGTTTGTTATATCTGGAGTACTTCTCCTGTCCAATTCGGTGTCCTGTGTGAATCTAAGTGTGCGTTCTCTAATTCTCTCCTTCTCTCTCTCGGAGGACATGAGCCCTAGGACCATGCCCCAGGACTACCTGACATGATGACTCCTTGCTGTCCCCAGTCCACCTGGCCGTGCTGCTGCTCCAGTTTCAACTGTTCTACCTTATTATTATTCGACCATGCTGGTCATTTATGAACATTTGAACATCTTGGCCATGTTCTGTTATAATCTCCACCCGGCACAGCCGGAAGAGGACTGGCCACCCCACATATGCTCTCTCTAATTCTCTTTCTTTCTCTCTCTCGGAGGACCTGAGCCCTAGGACCATGCCCCAGGACTACCTGACATGATGACTTCTTGCTGTCCCCAGTCCACCTGCCATGCTGCTGCTCCAGTTTCAACTTACCTGAGCCCTAGGACCATGCCCCAGGACTACCTGACATGATGACTCCTTGCTGTCCCCAGTCCACCTGGCCGTGCTGCTGCTCCAGTTTCAACTGTTCTGCCTTATTATTATTCGACCATGCTGGTCATTTATGAACATTTGAACATCTTGGCTATGTTCTGTTATAATCTCTACCCGGCACAGCCAGAAGCGGACTGGCCACCCCACATAGCCTGGTTCCTCTCTAGGTTTCTTCCTAGGTTTTGGCCTTTCTAGGGAGTTTTTCCTAACCACCGTGCTTCTACACCTGCATTGCTTGCTGTTTGGGGTTTTAGGCTGGGTTTCTGTACAGCACTTTGAGATATCAGCTGATGTACGAAGGGCTATATAAATACATTTGATTTGATTTGATTTTGATTTGATTTTGATTTGATTTGATATGGACAATTCCTTCAACCTCATGGCTTGGTTTTCGTTCTGACATGCACTGTCAACAGTGGGACCTTACATAAACAGGTGTGTGCCTTTCCAAACTTTTTCCAAAATTTCTTAAAACCAGCTTTTGCTTTATCATTATGGGGTATTTGATCAATTTTAGAATAATGCTGTAACGTAACAACATTTTGAAAAGGTGAAGGGGTCTGAAGGGGTCTGAATACTTTGCGAATGCACGGTACAGCTCACACGCTCACACACAAAACACACACACACCTATATTGATGACACTCACACACACACTTTCACACTCTTCACATATGCTGCTACTCCATTTATTATCTATCCTGATTGCCAAGTAATTTTTTCCCCTACCTACATGTAGATAAACTCAGCAAAAAAAGAAATGACCTCTCACTGTCAACTGTGTTTATTTTCATCAAACTTAACGTGTAAATATTTGAATGATCATAACAAGATTCAACAACTGAGACATAAACTGAACAAGTTCCACAGACATGTGACTAACAGAAATTGAATTATGTGTCCGTGAACAAAGGAGGGGTCAAAATCAAAACTAACAGTCGGTATCTGGTGTGGCCACCAACTGCACCAGATTTGCCAGTTCTTGGTGTGAGATGTTACCCCACTCTTCTACCAAGGCACCTGCAAGTTCCCAGACATTTCTGGGGGGAATGGCCCTAGCCCTCACCCTCCGATCCAACAGGTCCCAGACGTGCTCAATGGGATTGAGATCCGGGCTCTTCACTGGCCATGGCAGAACACGGACATTCCTGTCTTGCAGGAAATCACGCACAGAACGAGCAGTATGGCTGGTGGCATTGTCATGCTGGAGGGTCATGTCAGGATGAGTCTGCAGGAAGGGTACCACATGAGGGAGGAGGATGTCTTCCCTGTAACGCACAGCATTGAGATTGCCTGCAATGACAACAAGCTCAGTCCGATGATGCTGCTACACACCGCTTCAGACAATGACAAACCCTCCACCTCAAAATTGATCCCGCTCCAGAGTACAGGCCTCGGTGTAATGCTCATTCCTTTGACGATAAACGCAATTCCGACCATCACCCCCGGTGAGACAAAACCGCGACTCATCAGGGAAGAGCACTTTTTGCCAGTCCTGTCTGGTCCAGCGACGGTGGGTTTGTGCCCATAGACAACGTTGTTGCCGATGATGTCTGGTGAGGAACATCCTTACAACAAGCCTACAAGCCCTCAGTCCAGCCTCTCTCAGCCTATTGCGGACAGTTTGAGCACTTATGGAGGGATTGTGCATTCCTAGTGTAACTCAAGCAGTTGTTGTTTTCATCCTGTACCTGTCCCACGTGTGATGTTCAGATGTACCGATCCTGTGCAGGTGTTGTTACACTTGGTCTGCCACTGCAAGGATGATCAGCTGTCCGTCCTGTCTCCCTGTAGCGCTATCTTAGGCGTCTCACAGTACAGACATTGCAATTAATTGCCCTGGTCACATCTGCAGTCCTCATGCCTCCTTGCAGCATGCCTAAGGCACACTCACGCAGATGAGCAGGGACCCTGGGCATCTTTCGTTGATGTTTTTCAGAGTCAATAGAAAGTCCTCTTTAGTGTTTTCATAACTGTAACCTTAATTGCCTAAAGTCTGTAAGCTGTTAGTGTCTTACCGACCGTCCCACAAGTGCATGTTCATTAATTGTTTATGGGTCATTGAACAAGCATGGGAAACAGTGTTTAAACCCTGTGAAGATCTGTGAAGTTATTTGGATTTTGACGAATTACGGACCTTTCTTTGCTGAGTTTACAACCTCAATTACCTCAACTACCTCGTACCCCTGCACATTGACTCGGTAGTCTTGTTAATGTTATTTTATTTCACTATTTCCCTTTACACTTTCTTACTTTTTAACCCTGCATTGTTGGGAAAGGGCTCGTAAGTAAGCATTTCACTGTAAAGCCTACAACTGTTGTGTTCGGGGCATGTGACAAATACAATTTTATTTTATAAAAATATGAAAATAGAGATTTAATGTGGATTTTTCCTTTAATGCAAAAATCAATGGAAGCCTTTCTGTCTAAATAAATGTTTGTGTCTTTAAATTCTATCACAGCTGAGGGGCATTTATTATGCAGTGTTGTTCACTTTGCATGCACTTTTTGAGACTTTGTCTCACCCTGACACTTCCTTCTCTGTCATCATGCTTTCTCTGTCTCCATATAGTATATTTTTTTAGATCAAAAATGTTGATTCATTCATGTGTGCTGACAGCATAGTGATTGCATAATGAACCTCATTGATTGATTTTTTCATAATTATTCGTCAGTTTCATCCTCTTAATGACAAGACAAGACCAAGTCATTCATTTAAGCCATTATTCATGTGAAGATCTGTTTGTTTTCAAAGGTGAAGAATAAACTCTCTTTAATTCCAATATACAGTACATGCACTTACATTACAGGGCGCTCAATGAGGAACACAAGTTGGTTTTCAAGTAGGCTTAGATTTAAACGATTACCTATAATGTGAAAATGATGGGCATCCATTAAGATCTATCGGCTTCCACAACAAATGTACACTTTTTAATGACCTCTGAAATGACAGAAAATGCACTGTCAACAGACTGGATTTGCTTCCCTTCGCTGACTGCCCGAACGGATTGCATCACTAGCCAGCTAAATGTAACATCCCCTGCAGTTTGTTTTGGTTCACAGAAGAGGGCTACTCCAGAACTGCTCACATTTGGAGATGTGATGAGAAGCTACCTTGCAGTCCCTCACACTCACTATCAATGTGTAGAATCAAGATGGCGCTGACAGAGATGGTTGACTCGCTTCGAGTCCTTAGGAAACTATACAGTATTTTTTTTAAATGTTTTACTTCTTACATTGTCACCCCAGGAAATCTTAAGTCTTATTACATACAGCCGGGAAGAACTTTTGGATATAAGAGCGACGTTAACTTACCAACATTACGACCAAGAATATACAACGTTCCCGAAGCGGATCCTCTGTTTGGACTACCACCCAGGACAATGGATCTAATCCCAGAAGCCGACCCAAAACAATGTCGATGCAGAAGGGGCCGACGGAGCGGCTTCCTAGTCATGCTCCGTAGATGTGCACATCGCCCACAGCTCCCGAGTATATCAAGATTGTTTTGATCACGCGGACTTGGTCAGCCTTAGGGAACAACATTGATCGCTGACTCGATGAGGGAGTTTATAAGGAAGTGCATTGGAGATGTTGTACCCACTGTGACTATTAAAACCTACCCTATTCCAGTCTGATATCCCTACATGCTTCAAGATGGCCACTATTGTTCCTGTACCCAAAAAAGCAAAGATAACTGAACTAAATGAGTACTGCCCCGTAGCACTCACTTCTGTCACCATGAAGTGCTTTGAGAGACTAGTCAAGGATCATATCACTTCCACCTTACCGGCCATCCAAGACCCATTTCAGTTTGCATACCTCCCCAACAGGTCCACAGACGATGCAATCATCATCACACTGCACACTGCCCTATCCCATCTGCACAAGAGGAATACCTATGTAAGAATGCTGTTCATTGACAATAGCTCAGCATTAAACACCATAGTACCCTCCAAGCTCATCATCAAGCTGGAGGCCCTGGGTCTCAACCCCGCTCTGTGCAATTGGGTCCTGGAATTTCGCCCCAGGTGGTGAAGGTAGGAAACAACATCTCCACTTCGCTGACCCTCAACACTGTGGCCCCACAAGAGTGCATGCTCAGCCCCCTCCTGTACTCCCTGTTCACCCATGACTGCGTGGCTATGGACGCCTCCAACTCAATCATCAAGTTTGCAGACAACACAACAGTAGTGGGCTTGATTACCAACAACGACGAGACAGCCTACAGGGAGGAGGTGAGGGCACTCGGAGTGTGGTGTCAGGAAAACAATCTCTCACTCAACATAAAAAAAACAAAGGAGATGATCATGGAAATCAGGAAACAGCAGAGGGAGCACCCCCCTATCCACATCGAAAGGACAGCAGTGAAGAATGTGGAAAGTTTTAAGTTCCTCGGCATACACATCACATCAAGGCTGCGTTGAAATAACGACAAGTAAATAATCCAAGACCAGCTCAGTTAATCCCTACCATTGTGACAATGAGTCGACATAATGCTGCATCAAATGTATATGACCTTAGGTGGCATTGGCAAACACAATGTAAGTAATTTAATTTATGTACCCCTAATTGCACGGAATACATCTGTTTATCCTACAGCTATTGTAAGCAGTAATCATGAGCCTATAAACCAGATTTACACTGTTAGCACTGAGGCGGTGTGCAATAGTAGGAAGACCACTTTATGCAGCTCCAATGTAAATAACATGAGTAAGTCTACCCCTGATAAGCTTCCCAGTAAAGCATTAAAAACAATCAAGCAACACAGAAAAGTGCTAAAAATAGTCCATATTAACATATGTAGCCTATGAAACAAGGTTCATGAAGTCAATAACTAGCTTGTAACAGATAACATTCATATTCTGACTATCTCAGAAACTCACTTAGATAATTCCTTTGATGATACAGCGGTAGAAATACATGGTTATAACATCTACCAAAAAGACAGAAACGCCAAACGGAGGCGGTGTTGTGGTCTATATTCAGAACCACATTCTTGTAAAGCTTAGAGAAGACCTAATGTTAAATAATGTTGAAGTAATATGGCTACAGTTTCATCTGCCTCACCTAAAGCCCATTATTGTGGGAAGCTGCTATAGACCACCAAATGCTAACAGTCAGTATCTGGAAAATATGTGTGAAATGCTTGATAATGTACGTGATATCAACAGAAAAGTATATTTTCTGGGTGATTTAAATATTGACTGGCTATCATCAAGCTGCCCACTCAGGAAAAAACTTCAAACTGTAACCAGTGCCTGCAACCTGGATGAAGTTGTCAGTCAACGTACCAGCGTAGTTACAAACAGCACAGGAATAAAATCATCAACATGTATTAATCACATTTTTGCTAACGCTGCACATATTTGCTTTAAAGCAGTATCCAAATCCATAGGATGTAGTGATCACAATATAATAGCCATATCTAGGAAAACCAAAGTTCCAAAGGCTGGGCCTAATATAGTGTAGAGTATAAGAGGTCATACAATACGTTTTGTAGTGATACATATGTTGATGATGTAAAGAATATTTGCTGGTCTGTTGTGTGTAATGAGGAGCAACCAGACGCTGCACTTGACGATTTATGAAACTACTTATTCCAGTTACTAATAAGCACGAACCCATTAAGAAAATGATTGTAAAAACTGTGAAATCCCCTTGGATTGATGAGGAATTGAAAAATTGTGTGGTTGAGAGGGATGAGGCAAAAGCTATGGCAAAAAGCCAACTCAGCTTTTTAATTTATTGGTTCAGATGGCTCATTCATCACAAAGCCCACTGATATTGCAAACTACTTTAATTACTTTTTCATTGGCAAGAAAAGCAAACATAGGGATGACATGCCAGCAACAAACGCAGACACTACACATCCAAGTATATCGGACCAAATTATGAAAGACAAGAATTGTACTTTTGAATTCTGTAAAGTCAGTGTGGAAGAGAAAAAAGTATTGTTGTCTATCAACAATGACAAGCCACCAGGGTCTGACAATCTAGATGGAAAATTACTGAGGATAATATCAGACGATATTGCCACTCCTATTTGCCACATCTTCAATTTAAGCCTACTAGAGAGCGTGTGCCCTCAGGTCTGGAGGGAAGCTAAAGTCATTCCGCTACCCAAGAATAGTAAAGCCCCCTTTACTGGCTCAAATAGCCACCCAATCATCCTGTTACCAACCCTTAGTAAACTTCAGGAAAAAGTGTTTGACCAGATACAATGCTATTTTACAGTAAAAGAAAATTGAAAACAGAATTTTAGCATGCTTATAGGACACTCAACAAGGACAGCACTTACACAAATGACTGATGATTGACTGAAAGAAATTGATGATCAAATTATTGTGTGGGCTGTCTTAGACTTCAGTGCAGTTTTTGACATTATCGATCATAGTCTGCTGCTGGAAAAATGTATGGGTTATGGCTTTACACCTGCTGCTATAATGTGGATAAAGAGTTACTTGTCTAACAGAACACAGAGGGTGTTATTTAATGGAAGCCTATCAAATAAAGAATCAGGAATTCCCCAGGGTAGCTGTTTAGGCCCCTTGCTTTTTTCAGTTTTTACTAACGACATGCCACTAACTTTGAGTGAAGCCATAGTTTCTGTGTATGCGGATGACTCAACACTACACGTCAGCTACTACAGAAACTGAAATGACTGCAACACTCAACAAAGAGCTGCAGTTAGTTTCAGAGTGGGTGGCAAGGAATAAGGAATAAGCCCTAAATATTTCTAAAACTAAAAGCATTGTACTTGGAACAAAACACTCACTAAACCCTAAACCTCAACTAAATCTTGAAAAAAATAACGTGGAAATTGAGCAAGTTGAAATTACTAAACTTGGAGTAACACTAGATTGTAAACTGTCATGGTCAAAACATATTGATGTAGTAGTAGCTAAGATGGGGAGAAGTCTGTCTATAATAAAGCGATGCTCTGCCTTCTTAACAACACTATTAACAAGGCAGGTCCTACAGGCCCTATTCACTACTGTTCAGTCATGTGGTCAGGTGCCACAAAAAAGGACTTGCAAAATTGCAATTGGCTCAGAACAGGGCTTGCACGGCTGGCCCTTGAATGTTCACATAGAGCTAATATTAAAAATATGCATGTCAATCTGCTAATATTAATAATATGCATGTCAATCAATGCTGGACCCTAGGAAGAGTAGCTGCTGCTTTGACAGCAGCTAATGGGGATCCATAATAAATACAAATACAGACAAACTGAAATGGTCCACCCACACAGACAGTGTGGTGAAGAAGGCGCAACAGCTCCTCTTCAACTTCAGGAGGCTGAAGAAATTTGGCTTGTCACCCAAAACCCTGACAAATTTTTACAGATGCACAATCGAGAGCATCCTGACAGGAAATATCACAGCATGGTATGGCAACTGCATCGCCCTCAACCGCAAGGCTCTCCAGAGGGTGGTGTGGTCTGCACAACGCATCACCGGGGGCAAACTACCCGCCCTCCATGACACCTACAGCACCCAATGTCACAGGAAGGCCGAGAGGATCATCAAGGACAACAACCACCCGAGCCACTGCCTGTTCACACCGCTACCATTCAGAAGGCGAGGTCAGTACAGGTGCATCAAAGCTGGGACCGAGACACTGAAAACAGCTTATATCTCAAGGCCATCAGACTGCTAAACAGCAATCACTAACTCTGAGAGGCTGCTGCCTACATTGAGACCCAATCACTGGCAACATTAATAAATGGATCACTAGTCACTTTAAACAATGCCACTTCAAATAATGTTTACACATCTTACATTACTCATATCATATGTATATACCATCTATTGCACCTTGCCTATGCCGCTCGGCCATCACTCATCCATATATTTATATGTACATATTCGCATTCACCCCTTTTTAGATTTTTAGTTGTTGGGAAATTGTTAGGTTACTTGTTAGATATTACCGCACTGTCGGAACTAGAGGCACAAGCATTTCGCTACACTCACATTAATATCTGCTACCCATGTGTATGTGACCAATACAATTTTATTTAATTTTATTTATATGTTGGTAAGTCAACGAGTGGCATTTATAAAAACATTAAAAAAGTATGTAACCAGTGGTCATTCAGCCAAATATCACATAAAATACAGAATGGGACAGCTCTTTTATGAGGCAGTACTTTGGTTGAATTCATTGTGGTCCCCATACACTATGTGGCCCTACGGAGGCTCCATCCAGGCACAAACTATCAATCCCTATTTAATGGGGGATGACAGATGTAAATGTGACTGCAAGCTGTTAAATGAAGATGCATTAAGTCGGAAGGGGATATAAGTCAATTTCCCACAGACCTTGTTGCTCAGGAGGCTGTTCATTATTCCACATCAGCTCAGAGGTTTGTTGGTAACCTCAGCGTCTGTTTTGCCCCATGAATCATTTGCCTTGTCCGAACAAATCACATGGCATGACTGGACTAGCAGTTATGGGTCATTTGTGGTATTGTTTTGACTGCCCTAAGCAGATAGGTTTTACACCCCCCCCCCCTCCCGGACCAACACATGAAGTGTGATAGAGAGAGTTGAGAACATTTTGGAAATGCAATCCTTCCTAGACGCAATCTGGAGTTGCATATTTGTAATACCGTGTTAAAACCATTAGAAAACTGTTTCACTACAGCCTTTGCTGTTGAGCCTATGTTGGTTTGTCTTGCATCTAACACTTGTGTGGCTTTCATGCGCAAACTTCACAGAAACAACCTGTCAATCATTTAAGAGCCACTGTTGGCTGAATTCTTTAATGTACTGTCCACTTAATTATTTCAACCTTCATGTACATGTGAACTAAAGTAACCCTGGTTTAGCCAATTAAAAGCCTTGTGTCTGGCTGTACTGACAGCATGGTAAAAAAATTGTGTTTGGTTACCCAGCTGGAAAGATGGTCCTCGTAAGGAGAGGAAGAAATCTGCATATTAAAAAATGAATCACTTCATGGGCACAAACCTCTCTGTGTTGCTGCCAGCAGCCTAAACCCACTGGAAACACACTGGATAAATCAACGATGTTCTGACGTCATTTCAATAAAATTACGTTGAGCCAACGTGAAATAGACGTTGTATGAAGTCTGTGCCCAGTGGGAAGCACCTTCAGCAGAATCACATATGTCTTTTGAATATCAGTGAGCTCTTGAGAAAAGGCTTATTGGACAAGTGGAACCATGCATTGCCACACAACAGAGATCCCTAAAGAGGATGTTTACTTTTAAAGCATCAGCAGATATTGATCCTTGCACCCTCAGTGAAATTAAAGTAGGGAGAGAGAAATGTGTTCTGGCTTTCTCTTTTATGGTGGCTTTCTCTTTTATGGTCAACCCACACTTTATTGAGAATAGGAGCTGACAGTGTGCACAGGGGTGGCAGAATGATGTGTGAGTTGCTTTTAGACTGTGTTTGCATGGTTACATTGTAATGACTCAAGTGGCAAGTGGTAATACAGTCAACCTACTGCCTTGTGACTAATATGGAACTGATATTGTAGGTTTCTTTATTGACATGTGCGGAACAAATTATATGATATTTAAGTGTTTTTTTCTCCCACAAATGCACATTAAAGTATTAAAAAACTAGTGAAAGCTATCCCAGATTGCTACCCTGCTTGGAAACCTACTTGTCTTTTGGACAATCATTTTTTATTGAGTTTAGCCTTCAATTCCTAAACACATCCAAAACCATGGTGTTCAGTTGTCATGAATTCCTGCTGAGGGTCATTTGAGGGATCTGTATTATGCAATACATTGAGACCAGAAAAAATAACCATTAGAACTGAATTAGCACTGCCAAAAAACAGACAAAGCTAATATATTATTTTTCATATGACGATATATTGTTTTAATTTAATTTCACTTGATAATAATCAAAGGATTGTGTTTATTTTTGTTTTTCCTTTACATAACTCGAACCATTAAATATAAAATAACAAATATCTAGCCCATGGCGATAAAACCATAAAGACACATGTTGTCTAGGTACAATAAGTGCTGCTGGGAAAGAGACAACATGCACACTGTGCGAAGAGTAGCACTCTTCCCAAAATACATCATTAACATACTACACATATCAATGTCGCTGATATCTGTCAAGTTACAACAGTATCATGTTGTGCATACAGTAATTAACTATGACATTTCATGACATATTCAGTAACAATCTAACAAACATACTGTAGCAGGTCAATAACTTAATTATTAGCTGTGGAAAGTTAAGCACATGATGCATGTGAGCGATATCATAATTTTCAGTCAATCATCACTGCAGCTAATGCTCTGATAGGTATATTATCCTCATATTGATATTCCTCATAACACATTTTATTGCTTTAGTCCATGTTGTGAAAATACCCATTCATATGGGAACGTCTAGACAAGGACCACCACCAATCAAGAATATTGATTTGACGAGGGTAGTTATTTGCCGACTCTCTCTCCAAGTTTACTTTGATAACCGACCTGCCAAATACTGTCATACTTTTTTATTTTGAATTTCCTTGTGTGAAAGCTTCTTTTGGGTTTTAAAATTGGTCCAGGTCTACATATAAAAAACTCACATCTAGACACGTTCAGACAGATCTTCAAAACACACCAGGTCAGAAAAACAATATTCAGATGAATTGTTAAGAATTGCCTGTTACCTCTACAACATACAGTACAAAACATAGCAGAACATTCACAGAAGTCACCTCTCCAGTCATAGCTTACAGTCAGTTTGCATATAAACATGAACAAATTCATCATAGGCACAATTGTATAAAGGTTGATCATTATAGCTCAATTAATTTAAATGTTATCCAGCCACAGTGTGTTGTGTAGACAAGTCTTGAACTTTATATAATGACTTGCTGTTATGTATGACCTTTCAAAGCTGTATCTCAATTTGAATCTTTGAAATCTTCAAAACAGCTTGGGATTATGTTTTTTTTTTCATGTACAGTCTAAATGTATATATACACAGCACCAGTCAAAAGTGTGGACACACCAAGTCATTCAAGGATTGTTTTATTTAAAAAAAGCTATTTTCTACATTGGACATTGAATAATAGTGAAGACATCAAAACTATGAAATAACACATTTGGAATCATGTATTAACCAAAAAAGTGTTTTATTTTTTATATTTATAATACTTTTTTATATATATTTTATAAAATAGATTCTTCAAAGTAGCCACCCCTTGCCTTGAAGATAGCTTTGCACACTCTTTGCATTCTCTCAACAAGCTTAATGAAGTGGTCACTTGGAATGCATTTCAATTAACAGGTTAATTAAAAGTTAATTTGTGTAATGTTTTTCCTTCTTAATAGATTTGAGCCAATCAGTTGTGTTGTGACAAGGTAGGGGTGGTATACAGAAGATAGCCCTATTTGGTAATAGACCAAGTCCATATTATGGTAAGAACAACTCAAATCACTTCTTAGGGCTAGGCCCCTTTTTCTCCACCTCTTGTCTGAATGACATGCCCAAAGTAAACTGCCTGAAGCTCAGGCCCTGAAGCCAGGATATGCATATAATTGGTACCATTGGAAAGAAAACACTTTGAAGTTTGTAGAAACTTTAAAATAATGTAGGAGAATATAACACAATAGATATGGTAGGAGAAAACCCAAACAAAATAAACCAGATGTTCTTTTTTTTTGAGAGCCCATCCTCTTAGAAATGCAAGAGTAAGGTCATATTGAAAATTATCTCCCTGGATGCAATTCCTATGGCTTCCACAGGGTGTCAGAAGTCTATGTTCAAGGTTTCAGGCTGGTAACTTCAAAAACAAATAAGAAATATCAGTTTTAGTAAAGGGGCACAGTCTTGGAGATTGGTGTTTTTGCATGCAGTGAAGACATTACGCACCTGCTAAAATTATTGAACATACTTCTTTCCAAAAAAGATATTATAGTTAGATTACATTTTATGGTTTACTCTGAGGAGTAAATAGAAATGTATTTTGACTTGTTGAAATAAAGTTTAGAGGTAGATTTTCGGATTCCTTTCCCTACAAGTTGAACAATTGGATTACTCAAATCGATGGCGCCAACTAAACTGACTTTTTGGGATATAAAGAAGGATTTTATCTACAAAATATTAAGAACACCTATCTAATATTGCGTTGCCCTCAGAACAGCCTCAATTCATCAGGTCGTGGACTCTACAAGGTGTCGAAAGCGTTCAACAGGGATGGTGGCCCATGTTGACTCCAATGCTTCCTACAGTTGTGTGACGTAGGCTGGATGTCCTTTGGCTGGTGGACCATTCTTAATACACACTGGAAACTGTTGAGTGTGAAAAACCCAGCAGCATTGTAGTACTACCATACCCCATTTAAAGGCACTTAAATCTTTTGTTTTGCCCATTCACCCTCTGAATGGCACACACACAATCCGTATCAATGGTCTCAAGACTTGAACATCCTTCTTTAACCTGACTCCTCTCCTTCATCTACACTGATTGACGTGGATTTAACAGGTGACCTCAATAAGGGATTATAGCTTTCACCTGGTCAGTCTATGTCATGGAAAGAGCAGTTCCTAGTCTTTTATATAATCAATGTGTATAAGATGTTTTGTATAAAAAGATACTTACAAAATTAGGGAACAAGCACATACTTGCTTATGTTATAGTACTTTCACAATTTTTCTAGAACTTTGCCTCAAAAAACACTTTGCCTCAAAATATATACCCATGCTTCCTCAAGCATGTAGCATACTGTACACCTAGTTGGTCATGATTACATTCATCATTACATACGTGTCAGAATATCAAAAGGAGATAATTCTACTGTATCTGTTGGTCTGAACATTGGAGTGCTTGAGTCATATGTTCCACATGGGCCTCCTCATGTCTGCTGAATTATATAGAGTTGAAGTCAGAAGTTTACATACACTCAATTAGTATTTGGTAGCATTGCCAATAAATGGTTTAACTTGGGTCAGACGTTTCGGGTAACCTTCCACAAGCTCCCACAGTAAGTTGGGTGAATTTTGGCCCATTCCTCCTGACAGGGCTGGTGTAACTGAGTCAGGTTTGTAGGCCTCCTTGCTCACACACGCTTTTTCAGTTCTGCCCACAAATGTTCTATACGATTGAGGTCAGGACCTTGTGATGGCCAATCCAATACCTTTACTTTGTTGTCCTTAAGCCATTTTGCCACAACTTTGGAAGTATGCTTGGGGTCAATGTCCATTTGGAAGACCAATTTGCGACCAAGCTTTAACTTCCTGACTGATGTCTAGAGATATTGAAGAAACATATCCCCATAATTTTCCTACCTCATCCCAATAATTTTCCTACCTCATAATGCCATTTATTTTGTGAAGTGCACCAGTCCCTCCTGCAGCAAAGCACCCCCACAACATGATGCTGCCATCCCGTACTTCATGGTTGGGATGGTGTTCTTCGGCTTGCAAGTATCCCCCTTTTTCCTCCAAACATAACAATGGTCATTATGGCCAAACAGTTCTATTTTTATTTCATCAGACCAGAGGATATTTCTCAGAAAAGTACGGTCTTTGTCCCCATGTGCAGTTGCAAACCGTATTCTGGCTTTTTTAGGGTGGTTTGGAACAGTGGCTTCTTCCTTGCTGAGCGGCCTTTCAGGTTATGTCGATATAAGACTCGCTTAACTGTGGATATAGATACTTTGTACCTGTTTACTCCAGCATCTTCACAAGGTCCTTTGCTGTTGTTCTGGGATTGATTTGCACTTTTCGCACCAAAGTACGTTCATCTCTAGGAGACAGAACGCATCTGAGCAGTATGACGGCTGCGTGGTCCCATGGTGTTTATACTTGCGTACTATTGTTTGTACAGATGAACGTGGTACCTTCAGGTATTTGGAAATTGCTCCCAAGGATGAACCAGACTTGTGGAGGTCTACAAATTTCAGTCTTGGCTGATTTCTTTTGATTTTCCCATGATGTCAAGCAAATAGGCACTGAGTTTGAAGGTATGCCTTGAAATACATCCACAGGTACACCTCCAATTGACTCAAATTATGTCAATTAGCCTATCAGAAGCTTCTAAAGCCATGACATAATTTTCTGGATTTTTTCAAGCTGCTAAAGGCACAGTCAACGTAGTGTTTGTGAACTTCTGACCCAGTGGAATTGTGATCCAGTGAATTAATTATAAGTGAAATAATCTGTCTGTTGGAAAAATTACTTGTGTCATGCATAAAGTAGATGTCCTAACCGACTTGCCAAAACTATAGTTTGTTAACAGGAAATTTGTGGAGAGGTTGAAAAATGAGTTTTAATGACTCCAACCTAAGTGTATGTAAAACTTCTGACTTCAATTGTATATAGTGGGAGCAGTGTTCATTTTGGCAGCCATTTTAGTTCTAGTCTTAATTTACCTTTTAGTTTAATTTCATTCATTGTTAGTTTCAGTTTTTATCAGTACATTTTGAGGGGAAAATGTTAGTCTGGTTCTAGGGCGGCAGGTAGTCTAGCGGTTAGAGCGTTGGGCCTAACTGAAAGGTTGCTGGTTTGAATACCCGAGCTACAAAGGTGAAAAATCTGCCGATGTGTTCTTGATCAAGGCACTTTCTAACTTGTTCCATTGGCTCCGTACTAATATGGCTGACCCTGTAAAACAACACATTTTACTGCACCTTTTAAATCAAATGTTATTTGTCACATGCGCCGAATATAACAGGTGTTGACCGTGAAATGCTAAAAAGTACACAAAAAAAGAGCTAAAAAGTACAAAACATTTGCTAAGAAAAAGGTTAATAGTAACACAATAAAATAACAATAAGGAGGTTATATACAGGGCAGCCTAGTGGTTAGAGCATTGGACTAGTAACCGGAAGGTTGCAAGTTCACATCCCCAAGCTGACAAGGTACAAATCTGTCGTTCTGCCCCTGAACAGGCAGTTAACCCACTGTTCCTAGGCCGTCATTGAAAATAAGAATTTGTTCTTAACTGACTTGCCTACTTAAATAAAGGTAAAATAAAAATAAATAAATATACAAGGAGTACCGGTACCGAGTCAATGTGCAGGGGTACGAGGTAGTTGAGGTAATATGTACATGTAGGTAGGGGTAAAAGTGACTAGGCAATCAGGATAGATAATCAGGATAGATAAACAGAGTAACAGGAGCGTGTGTGAAAGTGCATCTATGTGTTTGTTTGGCATCCATATGCATGTTTGTGTGAGCGTGTGTGATGTGGTGAGGTTGGACCCAGGTGCAGAGAAGAGACCAGACGAGGAATCCGTGGTTAAGGATACACTACGTCTCGAAACAAACGGTTAACAGCTTCAGCAAAGGACAACAGAAAACACACTTCTTTTAACAGTGACATCATAATGAGTGAATAGGACACATCTGAGTGTCGTTAATGTCTGTAGGACAGTCTCTGGCGCCCTCTGGTGACAGTTGGTACCATGACAGTGTGTGTGGAGTCCAGTGAGTGTTTATAGAGTCAGGGCAAAACAAAGAATATATATACGGTGTATGTGACTATAAAAACATCATAATTATTATACCTACCTCTAACTTCCATCATGTTCACATTCAGATAGCCTTGTCCAACTAGGTCAGGGGTGTCAAACTCATACCATTAAGGGTCTAGTGTATACAGGTTTTAGTTTTTTCAATTAAGACCAAGATAATAAGTGGGAGGTGTTCCTTACTAATTAGTGAATTTAATTCATCAATCAAGTTCAAGAGTGGAGCAAAAACCCTTAGACACTCGGCCCTCTGTGGAATGAATTTGACACGTGGTTTAGGCCTTACTATCTTGTATACCTTAGCTGGCATCATTGATATTTTGGCAGATTGTCACCAATGCCAGCCATAATTAACCATATAGCTATAATGCCTTGGTTACAGGTTAAACAACTCACAGCTCTAATTCCCATCAAGGGGGTAAATAATTGTTTCATTTTATTTAACTAGGCAAGTCAGTTAAGAACAAGTTCTTCTTTACAATGAGAGCCTACCAGGGAACAGTGGGTTAACTGCCTTGTTCAGGGGCAGAATTATCCATTTTTATCATGTCAGCAAAGGGATTTGATCCAGCAACCTTTTGGTTACTAGCCCAACACTCTAACCAATAGGCTACCTGCCGTAACAGTGGTTTCCTTGAAAAGGGGAGAATTTTATCTTTACAAAAATGCCAGAAATATTACTGTACTCACAAACATTGCATTAGTTTGTCTCATAGGAAAACAGCAACCACAACTCGCATTTGCGGACCGTTGCGCGAGAGCGGTAACACAGATGAATAAATAACAGAGCACATGGGATGTGATCAAAGCAAAAATTGCTTACATGAAAGTAAGAGAGAGAGAGTAAACATTATTGTTTCTAGATGAGGTTAGTTACAAGTCATGTGTTCTGGCTTCACATAAGTTCAAAAGATTGACAAGTGACTGAAGCGACCTCCTATTGTGGGACCTATTGTGGGACAGCCGGGCAGATCAGATCAATCAGAGAGGATTACATGAAATATTCTACATACATGCATGCTTCTGATTGGACAAAACAGATGAAAAGTAGCTTTGTGTCAAATTAAATGTCCATTAGTCTCACTTGGAATTCTCGCCTCGTCACCTTTCCGTCAACTAAAATGAAATGTAATTTGTAATAGCTATGTTTTTTTCCCAGGGCATCTCATCTCATTATTGTCATAGTTTTAGTCGGGAAAAATAGGTTGTTGACGACTATTTTTCATCATCGTTAGTGTTGATGAAATGAACACTGCGTGGGAGGGGGACTCATTAAACAGTGTATGTATAGATGTACTGCTTATCTGCCAGCAATATACAGGTAACTGCCAAAGTAAAGGAAACACTTGAGTAAATGAGGGCTACAAAGTATATTGAAAGCAGGTGCTCTCACACAGGTGTGGTTCCTTAATTAATTGAGCAATTAACATCCCATCATACTCAGGGTCATGTATAAAAACGCAGTTGCCCATTATTTTGGGTACCATGGACAGTAAAATAGATCTCAGTGAGGTGTCTCAAAGGAGCATAGGTGGTTTAAAGGGTGTGTGTGTGTGTGTGTGTGTGTGTGTGTGTGTGTGTGTGTGTGTGTGTGTGTGTGTGTGTGTGTGTGTGTGTGTGTGTGTGTGTGTGTGTGTGTGTGTGTGTGTGTGCGTGTGTGCGTGCGTGCGTGTGTGTCAGTTACCAAATCTCAACCTAATTGAATACTTACGGGAGTTTCTGGAACTGCACCTGAGAAAGCATTTTCCACCACAAAACACCAAATGATGGATTTTCTCATGGAAGAATGGTGTCACATCCCTCCAATAGTGTTCAAGACACTTATAGAATCTATGCCAAGATCCATTGAAGCTTTTCTGGCGGCTCGTGGTGGCCCAACACAACAAGGGTTCCAAAAGGTTTCTTCGACTGTCTAAAAAATGTGAATACTGTTTTCAGGTATTGCTTTGTACAGGTTCCTGTCAAAATAATGGAAACACCAACATATAGTGACTTAATACATTTTTTTTAAAGGTGCTATCTAGAACCTAAAAGGGTTCTTCTGCTTTCACCATAGGATAACCCTTTGAAGAACCCTTTTTGGTTCCAGTTAGAACCATTTGGGGTTCCATGTAGAACCCTCTGTGGAAAGGGTTGTACTTGGAACCCAAAATGGTTATGCTTGGAACCATCAAGGGTTCTTTAAAGGGTTATGCTATGGTGAACACAGAAGAACCCTTTTAGGTTCTAGATAATATATATATATATTTTTGAAGGTGCTAAGACAATCTATGTTGGTGTCTCATTTATTTTGGCAGTTACCTGTACAAAGCGATACTGAAAACAGTATTCACATTTTTACAATATTTACATTTGATTACTTTGTGGCCCAGAAAACCATTTTTCCTACTAGGGATTTGGATATTCCTCTCTGCTCAATCTTTTCAACAGATGGATATGCACCTGCATAATCTAATCCAAGACACACAGCTTGACACAGCACGCCAACATGAATGACACATTTGGGGACACATCATTTTTTACCCTGCACTTTGTGGCAATGGAATGTCCTATTCTATTGGCCAAGGATTTTTTTCTTTCACACGCTGTGTGTTGCTACGACATCCCTGACAGTTGTTTGTACAAATCTGTTAATAAGGGCCATTCGAGCTTCTGGAGTCCAAATCTGTTACTATGCAACTATAAAAAAAACATGGTTACTCACTCCTTCCCTAACCCTAATTTATTCACACTAGTAATACAACGGTATTACAACATCAATAAAGATACAGTAATTACAAGTTACTGCCAATGCAAGACCACAATCTGACCCTGCTTCCATTCTGTCCTGCACTCTATATCCACCCAATCTGATAAGAGACAATTTCATCCAACGTCCCTTTGTGACACTAGAGCATGTAATTTTGCTATCCAAAATATGTTTTAAAAGTGTGAAGGGAATTCAGCCAACTTGATTATGGTCCTGGATTCACCAATGTACCCGATTGGCGCATTGATTTATTTCTGACGTATAAAGTATCAGTGATTATATCTAAGGAAACATTGGTTTGACTGATGGTTTCCCTTATCTTGACATTTATAGTGTGTCTCCACAGACACGGTTGCTCTATCCTAAGATTTTTACCTTTGATGCAATAGAAATTGATGAACAAGTATATGGTCTGTCCCGAGTCTAGACGATACATAGATATAAAATGTGTTTTTGAGTTTGACCAGTAGCTTGAATTTGGAGGAGGAAAGCGAGGATGTAAGGAAGTCACCAACATCTACTACTACGAGGGATATAAAACTGGGCACTTTAACATTTGACTTATACACAACAGCAAGCATTGACATTGAGGACTTTCACCCCATATCCATTTAAATTATTTATATAGTACATTATCCTTGCTTTATAACCTTGTAATACAAAATAATTGACATTGTGTCCAGTTGTAAATTAGATGTAAGTTTAAGCTTTGTTACAGTTTCCTGTCATCGAGCATGGCTAGATCTGAGCTTGTCTCTCAGAGAAATCACAAAATGTGCCGAATACGTGTTTGAAATGTTGCAAAGGTATCATCTGTTAATGCCAGTGTTGTTGTCCCAACTGAGTAACCTGCCCCTGAGGCCTAGAATTCACACACAAGGTCCTCTGTATACTCAGTCAAGCTGTTCCAAACCTACTGGAAACTAGTAGGGAGGGCGACCTTTAAAAAAAAGGAAATTATGATTCTGTCTCAAAGGACCGTACTCCAATTCCAGGAAAACCAGGAAACAAACACACTACTATTTTTTCTTAATGTTCGCCTGAAAACAGGATTTTGTAGTATATGTCATTGTATGGACAGGGCTGCTATACACAACAATGGCAGTGTCAGCAACAGAACCTCTATCGATGACACACCCGCAAGGATTCCCTGATTTGCGTGCTCCTGGAATCATGGAATTTCATAATATGGGAAATATCATCACTCGAAAAGATAGTATATCTGTTTTATCACTACAAGGGGGCATCTCAATGGTCCCAAGTGTTTTCCTCTCCTGGTCTGCTCTCCATCATTTACATTCATGGGACATTACATGACTAGTGTAAGCAATATGGATGCCTGCGATTGTACTTCATATTTTCCAGTTCTTTCACATCAATCCAGTTCTTTCACATCAATGCAGATGAAGCAAAGGAGCTGAGGAGAGGAAGCTACTTTCATATGCATCTATTGATATACACCCCTAGTAGATGATAATGATGCACCTGCCATTTTGTTTTCTTTCAGCATGTGTTGTGTTTGCACACAGCTGGGTGATCAATTACATCCGATTCCGTAAACAGAATCATATAATTATGGCAAATTAATTGGTAGTTATGTCACATAATATCCCATTTACAATAAAGCAACCATCTCACAAGCATTTCACATCTGTATATGTAGTTAAAATTCAATAAGAGGGGTTTCTCTCTCACGTAGCTACGTGCACTGGAAGGATATATTAAGAACCAGTGGCCAAGAGAGAATATTTTTGGGTTACTAAATGCAAATTCAATTGATAAACTACAGTTATTCCAAAACAATGCCCAAAGGATTCTGACACAAACAAAAAGTCTGCCCACATCACCCCAATCCTTGCTGATTTCCATTGGCTGCCTGTTCCTCAAAGAATTGACAACAAAAATCTACTCCTCGTCTACATGCTGAAAATTGAACACGCCTTCCTGTCAGACCTACACTAGCCTATGAACCTCCACCCACCCGACGTTCAAGCCACGCCAAACTCCTCCATGCACCCAGGACCAGGCTCCACACAATGGGGGACTACGCCTTTCCTGTAACGATCTTCATCGGATGAGGAGTAGGAAGGATCGGACCAAAACGCAGCGATGTCCATAATTATTTATTATCACAGAACACAAAAATACAAAATAACAAAGTGAATGTAAAAAATGAAAATCGAAACAGTCCTGAAAGGTGAAAACACAAAACAGGAAACAACTACCACAAACACCAGGTGGGAAAAGGCTACCTAAGTATGGTTCTCAATCAGAGACAACGATAGACAGCTGCCTCAGATTGGGAACCATACCAGGCCAAACGGAATAGAAAAGAAAACATAGAAAAACAACATAGAATGCCCACCCCAACTCACGCCCCAACCAAACCAAAATAGAGACATAAAAAAGGAACTAAGGTCAAGGCGTGACATTTCCATTCCACGCACCATGCCTTTGGAACTCCCTTCCAGATAAACTCAGGGCTGTTCAGACTATTGGAGATTTTAAAGCTGACCTTAAAACTAATCTCTATCGGCTGGCCTACCCTTCCTCCTAGACTTTAACATAGTTAGATACATATATTTATTGAACAATATAAACGCAACATGCAACAATTTCAAAGAGTTCAGTTCAAATGAGGAAATCAGTCAAATCAATTGAAATCAATTATTTTGGCCATAATCTATGGAGTTCACATGACTGGGAATATTGTGTTCGTTGTCCTTAGCTTATGCCTGCTCATACCATAAGCCCACCCCCACCTTGGGACACTCTGTTCACACTGTTGACATCAGCGAACCGCTCGCCCCCGTGACGCGATACACGTGGTCTGCAGTTGTGAGGCCAGTTGGACGTACTGCCAAATTCTATAAAACAATGTTGGATACAGCTTATGGTAGAGAAATGTACAATAAATTCTCTGGCAACAGCTCTGGTGTAGATTCCTGCAGTCAGCATGCCAATTGCACGCTCCATCAAAACTTGAGACATCTGTGGCATTGTGTTGTGTGACAAAACTGCACATTTTAGAGTGCCCATTTATTGTCCACAGTATAAGGTGCACCTGTGTAATGATCATGCTGTTTAATCAGCTTCTTGACATGCCACACCTGTCACTTGGATGGATTATCTTGGCAAAGGAGAAATGCTCACTAAGTGGGATGTAAACAAATTTGTGCACAGAATTTGAGAGAAATAAGCTTTTTCTGTGTATGGAAGATTTCAGGGATCTTTTATTTCACCTCATGAAACATGGGACCAACTCTTTATATGTTGCGTTTATATTTTTGTTCAGTGACATATACAGTATACACTACAGTTCAGAGGTTTGGGGTCACTTAGAAATGTCCTTGTTTTTTAAAGAAAAGCAAATGTTTTGTCCATTATAATAACATCAAATTGATGTGTAGACATTGATAATGTTGTAAATTACTATTGTAATATCTACATAGGCATACAGAGGCCCATTATCAGCAACCATCACTCCTGTGTTCCAATGGCACGTTGTGTGAGCTAATCCAAGTTTATAATTTTTAAAGGCTAATTAATCATTAGGCAACCCTTTTGCAATTGCTTTAGCACAGCTGAAAACTGTTGTTCTGATTAAAGAAGCAATAAAACTGGCCTTCTTTAGATTAGTTGAGTATCTGGAGCATCAGCATTTGTGGGTTCGATTACAGGCTCAAAATGGCCAGAAACAAAGAACGTTCTTCTGAAACTCGTCAGTCTATTCTTGTTCTGAGAAATTAAGGCTATTACATGTGAGAAATTGCCAAGAAACTGAAGATCTCGTACAACGCTGTGTACTACTACTCCCTTCATAGAACAGCACAAACTGGCTCTAACCAGAATAAGAGGAGTGGGAGGCCCCGGTGCACAACTGAGCAAGAGGACAAGTACATCAAAGTCTTCAACTGGCAGCTTCATTAAATAGTACCCTCAAAACACAAGTCTCAACGTCAACAGTGAAGAAGCGACTCCTGGATGCTGGCCTTCTGTATTCTTATCAATTTGATGTTATTTTAATGGACAAAAAATGTGCTTTTCTTTCAAAAACAAGGACATTTCTAAATGCTCCAAACTTTTTAACTTTAGTGTATATTGTTTTTGGAACTCTTTTTTTATGATCCACTTTGAGATTATTGTTGTATAATGAAAAGCACTTTAGAAACCTAACCCTAACCTTAAACACATTGCTAACCCTAATGGTAACACTAACCTTAAATCAACATTTTCATTAATTTTTACAATTTAGCCCATTTTGACTTTACAGCTGGCCTATCTAAGGGGAAATCGCTCTGTTGTACCTCCTGGACAAGCCTCATGACAATACACGTCAACCTGTGTTCTGCTACTGGAAAATGTGAAAGGCTACCATAGTATTTGAAAAGTCTGGTCCTGTAGTTCCAACTTAAGGTGAATCACCACTGACCTGGTGCAGGGATAAATAAGACAATGGATGTTGACAGACACCTTGGTTTTCCCAGTATCTCAGTGAACCTTCATTTTCTGGAGCCCCTTGTAATTTTCCACTTCATGGTAACTAATACAAAGCAATTACTACAGGCTTTTTGTTTGACTGTGTTTTCTGATGAGGAAGGTCACATCACTCAATATATTGCATTATGTAAGACTGAGGAGAAATAGTCTATGACAGACTTTGGTCCTTCTGTACTTTTCAAATGTATTCACCACCATTTGTGTACTTATTGTACAGTATTGTACATGTAGAGACCAGACATATTATGTTGGATCTTTTGTTTTTACTGAGAAATAAAATACCAAACATGACATGAAACTGTCACTGTTCCCTTAGAATAGAAAAGCCGTCCCTTAGTGTACATTCTGACTGAAAGAGACATGCTATTACTTCATTTTTAGACCATGCAATAGGTAATTGCTGAAATGCAGCCATTTCATCCAAAATGTGAAATGCCTTATTCATGCAAAAGCACATTAGGGTAAAAGAATGATTGCTGAAGGCTACAGTATGAGTGTCCAATCTGGGGCTGAACCTGTAGCACTAAGGTCAGAAGCACAGATCCACATCCAATTGTTAAGAATTGTTCCTTTTTATTATTGTATAAAACACACTAAATATAGTAAATTGAGACTCCAACAGTGCATAAATGACTATCTCAATCAAATTATATTTTTATCCCACCCATATAATTACATATGTCCTCATGATTAATTGTATTGTATTGTGTTTAATCTTATTGTCTGGCATGAATGTCAAGATCACTAACCATATTAATACATTTCGTGACAAGTCACTATTGTGATATTTTCTCTATAATGAAAGATGAAGGTACTGATATGATCGACAAGCCTCAACAAGGTTTGAACTCCATGTCTCTTGAGTGCCAGAAAAGTGCATTAGCCCGCTCAGAGTCAAAGCAAGGTTAGTTATCACTGGAGCGTGTACACCGAACCACCTCCATTACACTGACCTGTTCTGTCAAGTCTAATGGTATCAGACACCATACTGTTGGAAATGGAATAGGCCCATCTCCAACCTAAACAGATTGAAATGCATGTACATTCCATAAATGGGAGGTCGATGGCACAGAACCACATACAGCTGTCACAGCTGCAGGAGGCCTAGTGTTATCGCTAGTGCTGCTGTTGTTAGTCTGCCTGAGATATATAATGGACTTAACCAATGCTCCCTGTCTGAGGCCATCTCTGTGAAACACAACAGAAGTCATGTTTGACATGCCCCATGTCAAACGGACACAGTAGCGGTGTGTGGGGGAAATCACAGGGGACGCCAAGCCAGGGAATAAGCCATATTACAACCTACGTTGTCATAATTGCGTTTTGCTCTATAACCCACGTACCACTGTTGCTCTTTGCAGAGGTTGGCTTACCTGCCTGCTTACCATTAGGCCAACCATACTGATATGAGTAAGCATGCTTACAAGCACATTGCCAAGGTAGTTTACTGCCTTTTCTCATAGCAATGACAGCAGAACCAGAGTTTTCTGATGACTTATTTACCAGAAGACAAGAGAATCCAATGAATTGCCCAAAATTCAGGTCACTAAATGAGCACAAAAGTAGGTCTATACTAGGGATGCACGATATATCGGTGAACATATCAGAATCGGCTGATATTAGCTAAAAATGCCAACATTGGTATCAGCCCGATGTCGAGTTTAACGCCGATGTTAAAAACATATGTCGAAGCTACCATGAAAGAGTAAAAACATTTCAGACAACTCAAAGAAGAAATCCATTAATGCCAAAATAATGGAATTCATTGCCCTTGACAATCAACTGTTCTCTGTCTTAGGTGATGTTGGCTTTCGCCGACTGGTTGAGCACCGGTACACACTACCAAGTGCACTATTTTTCAAATGTTGCCCTACCGAATTTGCTGCTATTGCTATTAACTTCACAACATACATACTATGGAATGCCATTTGGGTCTTTGCGTGTCAAAAAAAGATATAGTAGCACTGTCAAAGCTGTACACAAAAGTCTGCAAACAAGAAAACACAGGCCACGAATGATGTGTTTACAATACCGCATTGGTAATAAAGCATCATTTGTTAAAAGGAAAATTCTGGGGTAGCTAGCTTTAGCTTGGTACCTAGCTAGCACCAATACAACCAGTCTGACAACAATTAACAGTAGAAACTGCAGTAATTTTCATTATTCTTAGCCATGATTTAGGAATCCTTGAGAATAAGTATTAGCTAGGTTGCCACTTGTTGTTCACCTATTTAAATTGAACTTCAGTTCATGAAAATAAATAGCTAACCAGCTACTTAACCCTGTTGCCCAAAGCTAACATTATAAGCAGCCAGCTAGCTTCAGCTGGCTAGTGAGGCTCAACCGGACCGGGTTATGTATTATGAAGCTAGCCACAATAAGGATGAGGCACAATAGTGGAATTTACGGATTGCCTTAAAAATTAAAGTATGTAATTGACAGAGATGCGAATGAATACAAATAGTAGAATTATGCCATACTTTTATTTTGAAGGCTAACCGCAAAGTCCACTATTGTGGGTAATCCTTATTGTGGCTAGCTTCACATAGATGGGTCCGACCACCATTAAACAAATAAGAACTGACTTATAAATTAAGATTATTTTAGATGATGACACCTAGCTATATAGTTAGCTAGCTAACTATACAGCTACTGAAACATATGTAATTTTGTTATTTTTGGGGGAATATTGTTTGTATCCATGAGCTAGCTAGCTTTTTTTTATGACCAGCACTGTAGGTGCGCGAGACAACTTTACCAGCAGCATAGCATATGTATTGATGAATTGTTGTGACATTTAAAATATGAGTGATAGTGTAATCAATGTGTAGTAACTATGTCAAAAATGTATGAACGCGTTAAATTATTATGTGACGTGCAGTCATATTCAGGTCCTGATTGGGCAACAAGCTTATTTAACACATCAAATAGTGTTATTTGACACGTCAAAGACCCCAACGGCGTCCCATAGAAATCCTGTTTGAGAATGAAATGACTGAACAAATTAACAATAAAACAGCCCAGCAAGTGAAAGAAATAGGTTTTGATTATGTTTTACTGGTTATGGGTACATATGTAAATGCCAACAAAATAACTTTTTGGTCAGTGTGGGGTGTGTGTGTGTGTATGTGTGTGTGTAACCTTAAGTAGGCAAGTCAGTTAAGAACAAATTCTTATTTACAATGATGGCGCGGATGACGCTGGGCCAATTGTGCTTCACCCTATGGGACTCCCAATCACGGCCGGATGTGATACAGCCTGGATTCGAACCAGGGACTGTAGTGATGCATCTTGCACTGAGATGCAGTGCCTTAGACCGCTACATCCATGTGTGTGTGTTAACTATTTAAATGTACTAGAATGCTTAAAAGGCAGCTAAAATGCTAAATATCGGTTATCGGTAAAAAAAACTATCAGATATCGGTATCGGACAAAAATGTCAAATCAGTGCATCACTCGTCTATATGGTCTTACTCCACTCACCACCTCTGAACGTTATCTACACAAAAACCGATGGCTGTCAGAGGTTCAACAAATGGCATGATTTAACGTGTTTCCAATACCTGCGAAGGAACAGGATTTCATTTACGCAGGAGAA
Organism: Oncorhynchus masou masou; assembly: GCF_036934945.1. NCBI lineage: Eukaryota > Metazoa > Chordata > Actinopteri > Salmoniformes > Salmonidae > Oncorhynchus > Oncorhynchus masou. Next base: position 12,975,911 of record NC_088242.1, read on the forward strand.
TAGCTAAAAAGGAGAAATATGACATATAAAAAGGAATTAAAGGTGAGATCGGAGAATGTTTTGGGAAATTGTTCATTCAAACCACTGATCAAAAATCCTTGATCTTTTCTACTGATCTACATTATTCCACATAAGGTTGTGCTGCAGCCAAGCACTGCTTTAGTATGATTCGTTTATTTTTTAGATGAAAGGTAACATCATATTTTTTTGTGTAGCCTTTAATACACAATCATGATGCTATGATGCAACATCAAAAACGTTCCCTCAGAAACAGGGTTAGCTGTTGACTAAGGAGATGAATGGATTAGTCAGTAAAATAATCCACTCTTTGCTGATTCATCTCACAGACATGAAGAGGTACAGTGTTTTAGTGAAAAACTCTCATTAAAAAATCTCCCAAATGTCAACGTGCCCCAGACACTTAATGACTTCTTCAAACAACATAACACAATGAATGCTGCACCCTTAACAAGTAATACAAGTCAGAAAAGGACCGGAAGTGAAAGAAAGAGTGAGAGAAGAGGAGAGGGAAAATTGTATAGAAAGAAGACAAATGTCCCATCTTAATTAAATCGTGCTCCCTCTCCCTCAGTGGCGGTTCTAGTTTGTATGGCTCCCTGGGCGACCCCCCCCATCTCATCAAAAACAAAAGCACCATTCTGCACTAACTGTAATTTTGATTCAGACATTTGGAACATATAACTAATCTTAATATCAAAAATAAGTAACAAAGACAAATAGAAACTAATTGTAGTTTATAAATACAAATAAAAAAGATAATTTAATTATTACACTATTACCCTATTGCTAACAAAAAAACACAGAAATAAAACTAAATTGCACAAATCCTATATTACACAAATACACAAATAGAATAACACATTTATAAAGAAGAGAACCTGATTACTACACTATTGCACTTCAAACAAGAAACACACAAACTAGATTGCACAACTAATTGCATTACTTGCATTAGTACTGTACAAAGTTAGAGATGCGTTATATTTGATAGATTTCCCCCCTTCCAGTGGGGAGACCTGAGGTCAAACCTACCCCCCCCCCCCTCCCCATCTCGTACTTCTGAGTGGGAGACCAGAGGTCAACCCCCCCCCCCCTCCCCATCTCGTACTTCTGAGTGGGAGACCTTCCCAGGCAGTAGCCTGCCTAGCTCACAAACTAGAATCATGGCGCCCACTCCGACAAGGTTAATCGACCCACAGTCCCACACGGTGACATGATATCATTGACGTGACCTGCAAATGAGCAATAGAAAACCGATAGTGAAAATGTCACCATTCTGAATATTGTGTATATTGTATATATATATATATATATTTATTTGTGTGTGTGGGCGCCCCATGCTGCACCCGGCAAGATGCTGCACTGGGCAGCTGCCCATGTCGCCTATGCCTAAATCCACCACTGCTCTCTCTCCTCTGTCTGATCCTGATGGGATTCAATCTGGGATTCAATCTGACATTGAACACAGATACACACCAGATCCTGCGCATCGCAGCCAGAGATTGTCTACTACATTGACAAGCTATTCGGGTGACCACTCTATCGATGGAAATACATGACCTCAAAGATGGAAGGCAGGAGGGAAGAGGCAAGATCCGGTGGGACCATTCTTGCCAATGAGAGGGCAAATATGCGTGTGACCAACAGGCCATAGAGATAGATAGAGGACTCATCTTTGTATCTGTGCCATTATAGTGTCTGTGACAGCAGGGGCAGTACCATTGAGGCTATATATATGTTAAAGTAGTCAATTGTCTTCTTCTTCATTAGCTGATTGATCCCAACTCAGAGGAATCCTCACCCAGTTGACTCCTTTGAAATGGTGGAAGTCCTCAATGGCAATGTCCATGCTAAAACAAGTTATATCAATCAATCAATCAAATGTATTTATAAAGCCCTTTTTACAAACAGCAAGCAAAGGTGTAGAAGCAGGCACTTAATGACTTAATGACTGACGAGTGCTGTATGTAACAGGCACAACTCCAGTGCAACTAAAGTCATTTTGGGGTAAATTTCCACTTATATCAGTGCATTCGTAACAACCTAAACATTGCGCAACTTCTATTCGATCAAATAAGCCTCACTAAGAAAATGAGCAATTAAACTTTCTGTTGACCCAATTCGACACTGTCATTGATATCCATATAAAATTCCTCACTTTGTGGGCTTATTTTCGTGGACAGATTCTGGTAGGAGTAAAACATTTTGCATCTTAACCTGACCAACAACAAAAAAATGCTTTATTTTGAGCAAGACAACTTTACACAGCTGTATCACTGGGACAGGACAGTGCAAGTGCACGCGCACGCACACGCACGCACACGCACACACACACACACACGCACACACACACACACACACACACACACATTTACACAGACTAATTTAATCTCACTTAACAACTATTTGATTTATTATTGTCTAAAAGCTCTTGATTGCAACACAATTTGTGATCCACTTAGTTTTAATCTAAAGAAATATGCTGTTACAGTAGTAGCTGCTATATGAGCTCTTTCAGGTCACGCAACAAGGGCACTGATGCCCTGATGCACCAATACCTGCACAAATTAAAGCTGGCTATCTATAGCAATTTGTAATTTTGGGTCAACACAACTAAATAACGATCCAGGACCAATACAACCGAATGATGATCCAGGATCAACACAACTGAATGACGATCCAGGATCAACACAACAAAATGATGATCCAGGATCATACCAACCAAATGATGATCCAGGATCAACACAACCAAATGATGATGCAGGATCAAGACAACTAAATGATAATCCAAGATCAACACAACTAAATAACGATCCAGGATCAACACAACTAATTAACGATCCAGGATCAACACAATTAAATGACAATCTAGGATCAACACAACTAAAAGACCATCCAGGATCAACACAACTAAAAGACCATCCAGGATCAACACCGCTAAATGATGATCCAGGATCACACAACTAAATGACCATCCAGGATCAGCACAACTAAATGATTATCCAGGAACAACACCGCTAAATGATGATCCAGGATCAACACAACTAAACGACGATCCAGGATCAACACAACTAAATGACGATCCAGGATCAACACAACTAAATGACTATCAGGATCAACACAACTAAAAGACCATCCAGGATCAGCACAACTAAATGAGGATCCAGGATCAACACAACTAAATGATGATCCAGGATCAACACAACGGAATGATGATCCAGGATCAACACAACTAAATGATGATCCAGGATCAACACAACTTAAAGACCATCCAGGATCAGCACAACTAAATGATGATCCAGGATCAGCACAAGTAAATGATGATCCAGGATTAACACCGCTAAATGACCATCCAGGATCAACACCGCTAAAGGATGATCCAGGATCACCACCGCTAAATGACAATCCAGGATCAACACCGCTAAATGACAATCCAGGATCAACACCGCTAAATGACAATCCAGGATCAACACCGCTAAATGACAATCCAGCATCAACACAACTAAATGATGATCCAGGATCAACACAACTAAATGATGATCCAGGATCAACACAAGTGAATGATGATCCAGGATCAACACAAGTGAATGATCCAGGATCAACACAACGAAAAGACCATCCAAGTTCTCTCCATTTAGTCAGAGCGATATATTAACTGACAGTACAAGTAAACCTACAAGTTCGTATTAGGAAACAATTCCTTTGTTTTAACATTGTCATGAAGCGTTCCTAGGCAACAGAATCAGTCTGAGTTGAATTCTGAGAGGTTGGTCTGACCTCCCCTTTACAGTTGCTTTTGCAAACCTTATCATTTCCAAACACCGTAGGGATCAGGACAGAAGCAAATAATGCCTTCTGTTTTTTGTTTTTCTTTACAATCACACATATTCATTTTCATCAAACTCATTATAGGGAGTTGAGAAGTCTGAGTGAGACCTCAATGCATGGATTTTTCAATACCTTGACATTTGTATTCAACACAAAATTATAAAAGATGTGAAAATCTAAAATATTTCCGTGCTGTTTTCTGCACCATTCTAGATGACACCAAATCATAGGGACAATGACAAAACCATTTTTGCTTCAGCAGAGTGCTCTATTCTTTTGCTACTACATTACAGCTCTGGAACCTTAGCCAAAGATGGCGGAGAAATGAAGAAATCCCATTATGTCCATTTACCATTGAATATAATGGTCACAGTTCCGGTCTACTTAAGAGGTGGCTCTCTCATAGGCACCAATGTGATAGCAGCTGGGTCTGGTCTACTTAGTTCATTGACTGTGTATTATGAACCAGAAAAAAGGAGCCTATGAAATGTCTCGCTTTCTTTTCCATCTCTGCCTTAGCATCCTCAGCCATAATTTGCATTTCTGTGAGTTGCAGTTCCAAAGAGTCACCCATTGAGGGCCCCATGTCTCACAGATTCTACCATTTAGATTGCCTTATTTAGATAACATACACATTTTAATGTGTTATATACTCATCCATTTTATAAAAGACATCGTACATTCAAGGCTCTTGTGAATTTGGGGGGAGGGGTTTCCCTACTTACTGATTGTATTTAAAAACCAGGGAGTGAACAAGTACAATTCCACTGTCAGCACTTAGCCATGTGTTTTTGCTCCTTAGTATCATTAGCACTGACATGCTTCCCTGAGATGCTGAGAGATGGTACTCCATCACATGCCCATGTGACAAACCTAGACACATTCTTAAGGTCTCATTGTCTACATTTAGACAGGCAGCCCAATTCTGATCTTTTTTCCCTTACTATTTGGTATTTTTATGAATCAGATCAGCTCTGAATAAGATCTGATGTGAAAATATCTGATGTGATTGCTCAAAAGACCAATTAATAGAAAAAAATATCAGAATTGGGCTCCCTGTCTAAACGCAGTCAGGAAGTCCATTCCAGCTTTTGCTTGAGCATCCTCATTTGCATAGGAATGAAAGGCCCGATATGTGTGAAGGCTTCCATTGATTAGAAACACACTGAGGGTCGCGGCAGAATCTTTCCTCTGTCACAAATGGATTCCCTTTTCATCATAAAAAGGGAGGCAAGTGGATGCTCAAGAAAAGCTGAAAAATCTCCTAAAAAGGGATTTTCCTTTTTCTTTTATCTATGAACTGTTCTTAATGCAGGCAAGGAATTCCATTTGACCACAGAGAACTCCACTGATGCATGCCATTTAGGTTAGTTAGGTAACAGAGGTAGGTTTTTGCTTGGATCTATTATTTTTCCTTTTTTAACAATGCATATTAATGGTGTGCTCACTGGGCACAGACGTCAATTCAACGTCTATTCCATGTAGGTTACACGTCCTTTCATTGAAATGACGTGGAAACAACGTTGATTCAACCAGTGTGTGCCAAGTGGGTGGGCTCTTTTAATATCCACAAAGAATCCATCCAATATCTTCTTTAAAGGTCTCTTTAAGGTTAACTATTAGGTTTTTATAACCTATCCATTTAAGTACTCCATTAGCACAGCAACCTCCCCACATTACTCGCTGACATTAAGGCGTCTGGGCAATCATTAGAATTCTAATTAATCTCAGGTCTCCAATGGATGGTGGTGAGCCTTTTCAGATTGAGAAAATTACATCCTCTTCTTTATGTGTGGGGAAAAATAGCCCTCTAATTTCTTTATGTGTGTGTGGGGTGGGGTGGGAGGGGGGACTCTTAACTTTTTTATGTGTGGGGAAAATAGCCCTCTAACTTTTTTATGTGTGGGGAAATAACCCTCTAACTTCTTTATGTGTGGGGAAATAACCCTCTAACTTATTTATGTGTGGGGAAATAACCCTCTAACTTCTTTATGTGTGGGGAAATAACCCTCTAACTTCTTTATGTGTGGGGAAATAACCCTCTAACTTCTTTATGTGTGGGGAAATAACCCTCTAACTTCTTTATGTGTGGGGAAATAACCCTCTAACTTCTTTATGTGTGGGGAAATAACCCTCTAACTTCTTTATGTGGGGAAATAACCCTCTAACTTCTTTATGTGTGGGGAAATAACCCTCTAACTTCTTTATGTGTGGGGAAATAACCCTCTAACTTATTTATGTGTGGGGAAATAACCCTCTAACTTATTTATGTGTGGGGAAATAACCCTCTAACTTATTTATGTTGAGGTAAATAGGGCTCTAACTTATTTATGGCCAAACATGACTCCAACACCATCATTAAGTTTGCAACACAACAGTGTTGCCTGATCAGCGACAACGATGAGACAGCCTATAGGGAGGAGGTCAGAGACCTGGCAGTGTGGTGCCAGGACAACAACCTCTCCCTCATTGTGAGCAAGACAAAGGAGCAGTAGTGGAGCAGGTAATATTGACGGGGCAGTAGTGGAGAGTGAGTGTCAAGTTCCTTGGTGTCCACATCACCAACAAACTATCATGGTCCAAACATACCAAGACAGTTGTGAAGAAGGCACGACAAAACTTTTCCCCCTCAGGAGACTGAAAAGATTTGTCATGGGTCCCCAGATCCTCAAAAGGTTCTACAGCTGCACCATTGAGAGCATCCTGACCGGTTGCATTACCGCCTGGTATGGTAACTGCTCGGCATCTGACCATAAGGTGTTACAGAGGATAGTGCGTACAGCCCAGTACATCACTGGGGCTAAGCTTCCTGCCATCTAGGACCTATATACTAGGCGGTGTCAGAGGAAAGCCCCAAAAAATGTAAAAGACTCCAGTCACCCAAGTCATAAACTGTTTTGCCTGCTACCGCACGGCAAGCAATACCAGAGCACCAAGTCTAGGACCAAAAGGCTCCTTAACAGCTTCTACCCCCAAGCCATACGCCTGTTGAACAATTAATCAAATTACCACTGGACTATTTACATTGACACCCCTCCCCCTTCATTTGTTTTGTACACTGCTGCAACTCGCTGTTTATTATCTTCACCCTTACCTACATGTACATATTACCTCGACTAACATGTACCCCAGTACATTGACTTACCCGCTGTATATAGCCTCATTATTATTATTTTATTGTGTTACTTTTTATAATTTTTACTTTAGTTTATTTGGTAAATATTTTCTTAACTCTTTTTGAACTGCACTGTTGGTTAAGGGTTTGTAAGTAAGCATTTCACGGTAAGGTCCACATATGGGACAGAGAGATAGAAGCTGTTTTTCAATCTCAAGGCCATCAGGTTGTTCAACAGCCACCACTAGCACAGAGAGGCGGCTGCCTACCTACAGACTTGATATCATTGGCACTTTAATAAATGGAACACTAGTCACTTTAATAATGCCACTTTAATAATGTTTACATATCTCGCATTACTCATCTCATATGTATATACTGTATACTGTATCCTTCACTATCTATTCTTTACTATCTATTGCATCTTATCCTCGCTGTCACTGCTCATCCATATATTTTATACTTATATATTGGTATTCCATTCATTTACTAGATTGTGTGTTTTAGGTTTTGTTGTGGAATTTGTCAGATGTTATGTTTTGTTGTGGAATTGTTAGATATTTGCTGTTAGATATTGCTGCACTGTTGGATCTAGAAGCATAAGCATTTCACTACACTCGCAATAACATCTGCTAACCATGTGTATGTGACCAATACATTTTTGATTTGTTTTGGTTTGATTGACATGGTGTATTCAGAGCATATGACAAATTAAGTTTGATTTGATTTTTATGCGTGGGGAAAAATAGCCAACATACTGGTTGGTTGTTATATCAATATAAATATATCACTAGCCACTTTAAACAATGCTACCTAATATAATGTTTACATACCCTACATTATTCATCTCATATGTATACGTATATACTGTACTCTATATCATCTACTGCATCTTTATGTAATACATGTATCACTAGCCACTTTAACTATGCCACTTTGTTTACATACTCATCTCATATGTATATACTGTACTCGATACCATCTACTGTATCTTGCCTATGCTGCTATGTACCATCACTCATTCATATATCTTTATGTACATATTCTTTATCCCCTTACACTTGTGTATAAGACAGTAGTTTTGGAATTGTTAGTTAGATTACTTGTTGGTTATTACTGCATTGTCGGAAGTAGAAGCACAAGCATTTTGCTACACTCGCATTAACATCTGCTAACCATGTGTATGTGACAAATAAAATTTGATTTGATTTGATTTTTTGCAACAAAACCAACACGTGCAGAACTATGGGGCAAAACAGACAGGGTTGGCTTAGATTGTTGACAACATGTAAACTGTATTTTGTCGACAATGTTTATTGAAAACATACATACATTTGCACAATGGGCACTTGGTGTCTCTCAAATACATTGTTACAGTTGTTGGTTAGCTAGCTAGTGAATTTTAGCCATATTAACATTGACATGGAATCAGTCAAACAACTTAAAACAAGAACCTTATCAAGAACATTATAAAACTAGCTGAACGTAGTCACTTACGATTCCCCACAAGGCAGTTTCTTGTCATTGTCAGTAGCAATCCGGCCATCCAGAATCACAACAAAACATGGACTTCTGCCACATTGAAGGGTGTGCATCGTTGTCGTGACGTTGTCAGCTAACCCATCTATTCAGCCTGAAGATTTCTCATATGAACCCCTTTTAACCTAATGATCAGTGATCCAACTTTATATAATAATCAGATAATACATTCTAAAATCAATGTGTATTAGGATGACAGCAGCTTATTTATGCATACCAAGTGACTGCATACTTCAGATTGTTTTAACTTTTTGAATCTATAAATAGGAATGTAATCAGTCAAATCACAGAGCATGAAGGATGCAAATATTAGAGGATATTTAGCAGTTTCTTATTACAATCATCACTGCATATAGCACTGCAAGACATAAAAGTGTTTTTAACGCATTAGCTATCATACTGAGAGAAGTGATGTGGTGAATCATAGATTAACTACATTTGGGCAGAAAATGTTGTCATCTAAGCTATATTGACAGCCTGGACTCATACATTTCTCATACATTGCTTATAATTTACAACATTTACAAAATTATAAGCACTCTCATTCCCCATGAGCATATGCCGATCCAATTTGTTTTTAAAGATGTTCAAATCAAACTGTATTGGTCGCATACACATGTTTAGCAGATGTTATTGCGGGTGTAGTGAAATGCTTGTGTTCCATTTCCAGTGCCTCTAACAGTGCCCCCCATAACCTCCCTTAATGAACCTTTTACTGAAGTGGGCTAAATCAGGGTCACACAGTGTTTCTTGGTAGTTTTAAACACATCTACTTTGAAACAAAAGTATACACCACACACACATGGTTATGGGCTTAAAAAAGAAGACACCTGTACCATGTCAGATATAGGGTTAAAATGTATTACATTTTGAGTTTGCGTCCCAATATTACACTTTATATACATCACAGAAGATTGAAATATAACAAAACTGTTTGACATATAAACACTGGATTTTCTGCAAATATTTTGAAATAATGTTGATTAATGATATTACACTGAGCAAAAATATAAACACAACATGAAAAGTGTTGGTCCCATGTTACATGAACTGAAATAAAAGATCCCAGAAATGTTCCAAGTGCACAAAAATCTTATTTCTCTCAAATTGGGGTGGCAGGGTAGCCTAGTGGTTAGAGTATTGTACTAGTAACCACAAGGGTGGACGTTCAAATCCCCAAGCTGACAAGGTACAAATCTGTTGTTCTGCCCCTGAACAGGCAGTTAACCCACTGTTCCTAGGCTCTCATTAAAAATAATTAGTTCTTAACTGACTTGCCTAGTTAAATAAAAGTACAAATTGATTATTTCTGATATGCCACAGGTGTGGTTAAACAGCATGATCCTTACACAGCATGATCCTTACACAGCATGATCCTTACACAGCATGAGCCTTACACAGCATGATCCTTACACAGGTGCACCTTGTGCTGGGGGCAATAAAAGGCCACTCTAAAATTAGCAGTTTTGTCACACAACACAATGCCACAGATGTCTCAAGTTTTGAGGGAGCGTGCAATTGGCATGCTGACTGCTGGAATGTTCACCAGAGCTGTTGCCAGAATGAATTAATTTCCCCATGAGATTGCAGGAAAGAGGATTTATAAATACTGAAAAGTTCAGCATATATGGTGCTGTACATGACTGTAAACATTAGAATTCTCCACAGTATGCCAGTACTTGAGGGTAACTCTACAGATACACATATATTACACATATATTATCCAAATGACAACATGGCCTTGAGACAATCACGTTTCCAACAAAGAGCTCTATGGAGATAGGATTGTTGGACCACTGACCCTAATCTAACTGTTCAGTCTCATCTTATTGTTACATTTTACAACGGTATGTGTGTGATTATAATACAAATACTTTTTTCTTAAAAAAATGACCTTATTAGCTAAGGTCATAGAATACTATTACTGGGATACTTTTAAAATGTGTTTATGTATGATTGTTCACCCTTATAAATTCTGAATATATCATCATAACACTCAAAGCCAAATATTTCGACTTGGCTCCTCTTTATATGTAACAACTAAGACCATGTCAAGAAGGAATCCTTGAGAAGTAGAGTTCTTTAGGTAAAACTGTCAACACAATCACACATTGTACTTCAAAGAACTAGATTTATTTTGACATTTGTTTTTAATGTCACAGGCACAAGTACACTGAAATGCTTTTCTTGCAAGCTCCAAACTCAAACCTAACTCCAAACTCAAACCTAGCTCCAAACCAATCAATATCAATGTAGTACTAAAAATAACATAAGGTAGAACAAAAATGTAGAAGAAATAAACATAAGAAGAATACGAGAAGTAAGTAAGCTAAATACAGTGTACAATAACATATTTACAATGTGCAGGGATACTGGAGAGATATGTTTATGCATATGTATAGGGGTAAGGTGAGTAGACATCAGGATATATGATAAAACAGAGTAGCAGCAGTGTAAATTATGATTGTATGTGAGTGTGAGAGTGTGTGTGTGTGGGTGTGTGTGTCTAAAGTCAGTATAAATGTGTGTGCATGTCATGCGTGTTAAGAGTGTCAGTGTGTGTGAGTGTGTAGAGTCCTGTTAGTGTGAATAGAGTGCAAAAATACTAATGAAAAACAAGGGTCAACTCAGATAGTCTGTGTAACCATTCCGTTAGCTATTTAGAATTCTTATGGCTTGGGGATAGAAGCAGTTCAGGAGCCTGTTGGTGTCAGACTCAATGCACCGGTAGCGCTTCCCGTGCGGAAGCAGAGAGAATAATCTATGGCTTTGGTTGTTAGAGTCTTTAACGAGTTCCTTCCTTTCACACCACCTGATATAGAGGTCCTGGATGGCAGGGAGCTCGGCCCCAGTGATGTACTGGGCTGTCCGCACCACCCTCTGTAGCGCCATGTGATCGAGGGCGGTACTGTTGCCATACCAAGCGGTGATGCAGCCAGTCAACATGCTCTCAATGGTGCAGCTGTATAACTTTTTGAGGATTTGAGAGCCCAGTATATTTAATATGTCTTTAGCAATGGCATTGTTGGAGAATTTGGGTCATCTAAAGTCATGTCCTGTATATGGATCATATTTCTGCTTCAACCCTTCATGACAAACCCACCTAATATTGTCCACAAATGGCTCATTGTGAGTCTAATCTCAACATAGCCACTTAAGCACTTTCTTAAGTGAATCGCAGTACGTAGGCTTAATGGGGGATTAAGATCCTATTGTATCCTTGTGAACTTAGCTTGATAAAAGGTGAACATTCTCTGAATCCCAAAATGACTGACATTTAGAACTGTGGCAGGTTAGGGTTAGGCACGCTAGCGAGTGGTTAGGGTTAAGGGATACCAGTTTAGGATGGTAGCTAGTGGTTAAGGTTAGGGTAAGGTTAGAAAACCAAAATATGCCTGTATTCTAGCAGCTGTCACTCACAGAGCAGCTGTCACTCACCCCAGCCAATCGAACCCCAACAAACTCCATGCATACCAACCTCCATACATACCAACCTCCATGCATACCAATCTCCATGGTCTTGTAATGCATTGCACACCAGCACCAAACAAGTTTTTAAAAAGTAATTTCAAGAGACGAGGAAGACTGCTTTTCAAATGTCCTCATCATGATTCAGGTTTGTTTGCAATTAATTAAGATACTCACCTCAATAATTATTTAAATTATATACAAAAACCCTGACAGTTTTCCACACTAATGCCAAACTTCAAATGCAGTCTTGGTTCACTTCAATTATATATTTGTTTACTGAATGAACAAACCAATTACGGAGGCAAAGTGATCTCATCTTCAAATGTCTAATTTGACAAAACATTCAAAATAGTTCAGCGATAACAGGGGTAAAAGGGTTAATCAAAATTATAAATTGAATCTGATATTCTATGTTGACCTTTTCAGCCTTTTTGTATAATTATTCAGTCACTGCACACTGGTGAAACTCCACCGCTTTACTTAATGTGAATGTAAATGACCTGCATATATTAGTCAAAATGCATCATGTGTCTTCTCTTGTAGCAGTATTGAAAATCTTAAGAGGCACTTATTTGCTTTTGTATTCATAAGCCTTCATGTCGCATGCAACATCACAAAAACTTGTTCAACAAACTTATTTCAATACTGTATGCGAATCTGGCTGACTTATAATCTTAAAACTAAAATACAAATCCTCACTTGCGATTAGCGTGCCAATAACTGGAATTTCTACACAAATGTCCAATTGACAGTAATGAATGACTTTTGTAAGTGAAAAAGAGTTGGCCCTCTATTTTTTTATGAGTTTACTGAGACTGAGACTGTGCTGTGGTGTTTATCGAAACATCAGTATTAAAAAACATGGGTCTCCCTATGAACCCCTTGCCTTGTCTTTCTGCAGTGAAATATTGAAATAATGACCATCCCATACCTGCTTGGTATATTTCACATCTGCCTTTCTTGGCCTGCCTAACATCACAGCACTGTTGACATCCTGGTTCTGATGTGGACTGTCTTTTAAGCCCAGGGCTGTTTTTGTTTACCATCTGTTTGTGGGAACTTTGGATGGATTTTCATGTCATCTTGAATGTCAGTCATGTAGGTTTGCAGTTGGTCACTTCCTCTTGACTGCTTCATCATCTGTTTTTACATTGGATGTGCCATCTTCTTCTCTTGGCAAGTCTTTCTAAGTAGCATTACGTGTCTCTGTATGGCATCAAAGCACTAAAGGCCCATTACCTCAATGCCATTCTGGATGGCATATACAGTCACTGACATTGTAGATTAAATGTAATGTCAAGATATATCATTGGGTGAAAAATTGTATTTTTGGCATTTACTGTTGATATGGGCTTTGTTGCCTGTCTTGTTATGTAACGCCTCACAAATAAATATGTTTTGGATAATTATGTTAATTGTTATTAGCTTCTCAAAATATATTGCTATGAGGATTTTTACAAAAACATATTTTGTCTATTTTTGTCAAGCAAAAAAGTTTTTCTTAAAGGTCTCCAGCAGAGCAAGTCAGATTATGGCAGCCCAACCTAAATAGAAAGTCATTTGAGTAAGCTGTTCCAACGAGATACTCTCTTAAGTAAAACTTTGAAAGAGACAGATTTGGTATGACTGACTGGTTTTCATGACAATTTTGCAAAATATATGGAGAGAAAGGGAGCGAGAATAAAAGGAAGATAAAGTTCTCAGTCCTTGAAGAAAAACTTTACAGAAACCATAGAGCATATTTGCATAAGTACAAAATGTCTGACATCCACAACATAGTATTCCCTGCAGTATTACAGTCATTTTCAAGCCTAAAATGGATAAGGTAACTTGGAACAATGTATGCTGCCTGAAAGTCCTCTGACATTTCAATTGAGGGAAAAGGGACACACACTGTATATTAATTTCAACCACTTTGACTATAAATAAAATTGGCCGATCAAATGTTTAAAAAACAATATTAAGGCCTATCACATTGAAGAACAGATAAACAATATCTTGGGAATCTCAGAACAGAGAGAATAAACCAAAAATAAACCATAATCACAACTCAGTTCAAGAACTGCATCAGACGATTCTATGAAAAGCGATGCTGACAGGCCTATTTTGAATTTGCAACGTCATATTAAGACCCAGTTCTCAGCTGACTAGCCAATCAAACTACAATCCTTATGGAATGAAGCATTAATATGCTTGCATGGAACTCTCTTCCATCTCATATTCCTCAAGTGAACAGCAAACCTGGTTTCAAAAAAACAGATAAAGCAACACAGCACGGCACAAGGCCTCTCCTCTATTTGACTTAACCATTTAGTGTGTACGCACTGATAGATGCTAGTAGAATGTAAATATAACATATAAAAATGTAAATGATAAATATAGTTCAAGAATAATAAGTCTCTGTGTGTCTGCTCTCACTCATGACTTTGTATAGAACCTTTAAGTTCTATGCGTCTTGTTTTAAATGTATGTAGTTCTGTCCTTGAGCTGTTGTTGTCCATTAATGTTCTGCATTGTTCAGTCATGTTTCATGTGGACCTCAGGAAGAGCAGCCACTGCTATCGCAACAGCTAATGGAAATCCTAATATAACTCCCCAAAAATACCAAATACCTAGTACTTACAGGGCCTTCAGAAATATTTATACCCTTTGACTTATTCCACTTTTTGTTGTTACATCCTGAATTACACAATACACAATACTCCATTACTCCGTAATGACAAAGTGAAAACATGTTTAGCTAATTTAAGTATTCACACCCTGAGTCAATATACAGTATGTTAGAATCACCTTTGGCAGCGATAACTGCCGTTTGTCTTTCTGGGTAAGTCTCTAAGAGCTTTGCACACATGAATTGTACAATATTTGCACATTATTCTTATGAAAAGTCTTCAAGCTCTGTCAAGTTGGTTATTGATCATTGCTAGACAAGCTGATTTAAGTCAAAACTGTAACTAGGCCACTCAGGAACATTCAATGTTGTCTTGCTAAGCAACTCCAGTGTATATTTGTCCTTGTGTTTTAGGTTACTGTCCTGCTGAAAGGTGAATTTGTCCCGCAGTGTCACCCAGGATATGACGTCGCAATCTTATCGCACAGCAATACTGTAGTTTACCCACACTGCCTACATACTTTCAAGGCAACCGGTCTATTTACTTTTGAGCATGCTTGGCTGTTGAATGAACAATTGTATCCTACTATTTGTTGTGTAGCACGAATAACTTAAACCAGTTATGGCAGAAAATGAGATACATGTCCTGAGATATGATTATGATTTAGGCCTGTATAATAAAAGTAAAATAATCATATTGGGCTACATGCTGCTATGCGATGTCTTTACTAATGGCAAATGCATCTGCTTTATCATTAGACCGAAATTGTAATGTTTTTATTAGCCTACCAGTATTATATATCATGTGCATCTAACACCTCCCATTTCCCCAAAAAGAACAATGGCCTAGGCCACTCAGGAACATTCAATGTTGTCTTGCTACTAAGCAACTCCAGTGTATATTTGGCCTTGTGTTTTAGGTTATTGTCCTGCTGAAAGGTGAATTTGTCCCCGCAGTGTCACTCAGGATATGACGTCGCACTCCTAATCCTATTGCACAGCCACTCAGGAACATTCAATGTTGTCTTGCTAAGCAACTCCAGTGCATATTTGGCTTTGTGTTTTCAGTTATTGTCCTGCTGAAAGGTACATTTGTCCCGCAGTGTCTGTTTGAAAGCAGACTGAACCTTGTTTTCCTCTAGGATTTTACATGTGATTAGCTCTATTCTGTTTATTTTTAATCCTAAAAAACTTGCTAGTCCTTTCCGATGACAAGCATACCTATAACATGATTCATCCACCACAACCAGTGTTGTGTTGGATTTGCGCCAAACATAACACTTTGTATTCAGGACATAAAGTTAATTTCTTTGCCACATTTTTTGCAATTTTACTTTAGTGCATTATTGCAAACAGGTTGCATGTTTTGGAATATTTTTTATTATATACAGGCTTCCTTCTTTTCACGCTGTCATCAACAATGTTGTTGATCCATCCTCAGTTTTTTCCTATCACAACCACAACTCTGTAAGTGTTTGAAAATCACCATTGGCTTCATGGTGAAATCCATTAGCGGTTTCCTTCCTCTCCGGCAACTGAGTTAGGAAGAACGACTGTAGGCCGTCATTATAAATAAGAATTTGTTCTTAACTGACTTGCCAAGTTAAATGAAGGTTCAATAAAAATAAAATAAAACATCTTTGTAGTGACTGGGTGTATTGACACACCATGCAAAGTGTAATTAATAACTTCACCATGTTCAAAGGGATATTCAATGTCTTTCATTGACCTTCATTGCGAGGCATTGGAAAACCTCCCTGGTCTTTATGGTTGAATCTGTGAAATTCACTGCTCGACTGAGAGACCATACAGATAATTGTATGTGTGGGGTACAGAGATGAGGTAGCCATACAAAAATCATGTTAAACACAATATTGGGGCGGCAAGTAACCTCGTAGTTAGAGTGTTGGACCTGTAACCGAAAGGTTACTGGATTGAATCCCCGAGCTGACAAGGTAAAAATCTCTCGCTCTACACCTGAGCAAGGCAGTTAACCCACTGTTCCCCGGGTGCTGTGGACGTCAATTAAGGCAGCCCCCAGCACCTCTCTGATTCAGAGGGTTGAATTAAATGTGGAAGACACATTTCAGTTGAAGGCATTCAGTTGTACAACTGACTAGGTATCCCCCTTTCCCTTATTGCACACGGAGTTCATGCAACTTATTATGTGGCTTGTTAAAGCACATTTTTTACTCCTGAACTTATTTAGGCTTGGCATAATTTTAATAATTTGAATTTATTCACTCATGACATTTCAGTCACTTTTAATTTTGAATTAAGTAGTAAAATGTTCTAAAAACATAATTCCACTTTGTCATTATGGGGTATTGAGTGTAGGCCAGTGACACAAAATCTAAATGTAATCCATTTAAAATTCAGGCTGTAACACAACAACATGTGGAAAAGGTAAAAGGGGTATGAATACTTTATGAAGGCCCTGTAAACTGTTTGCAGGTATCCAATTCCTCTCTGCATTCTGAAATAATCTCACATTTTAAAGGCACATTGTCATTTATTGGTTCTCTGTGGCCACAGGACAAACTTCACAATCAAAGCTTGAACAAAATCCCATTCACCAGGGGCCTCATTTATCATAGGTGTGTTAACAAAAATAGACTCTAAACCTTGTTGCACCTGTTTTCCCACAAAGGTTGGTATTTATCCATTTTGAACTTCACAGAAAATTGTGCATATATCTCTACGCAAATCTCCAACCTTACGAACAAATAGGCTTATTGTTAGTTTGGGGGAAATGGAAGGTGATAGATGCACATGATATATAATACTGGTAGGCTAATAAAACATTAAAATGTCAGTCTAATGATAAAGCAGATGCATTTGCCATTTGCGCTACACAACAAATAGTAGGATACAATTGCTCATTCAACAGCCAAGCATGCTCAAAAGTAAATAGACCGGTCGCCTTGAAAGTACGTGACAGTATGGGTAAACTACAGTATTGCTGTGCGATAGGATTAGGAGTGCGACGTCATATCCTATTTAATTGCAGAGCCTATAATAAAGCAGGAGACACAATTATGTATTGATAAAAAAAATATTGAACAACAATTTGTATTTTGCATAGAAGTGTTGGCTGTACCGTTTACTTTTAAATTGTTCGAAAGGACAATCAATCTTACAGAATGTGTTTGGCTCTAACGGGTGGCATGCATTTTTAGTGTGGGAAAGTCACTGCAACATTCTGCCCACACCTCTATAGAAATGTGATCAAATTTGCCATTGTGCTTTCTTTTAGGAACCAGTTCCAATATCTCCAAATCATACAGCAAATGAGGGCGTTTTCCTTACCATAAAAGGTGAATGGAGGGCGTTTTCCTTACCATAAAAGGTGAATGGAGGGTGTTTTTCTTACCATAAAAGGTGAATGGAGGGTGTTTTTCTTACCATAAAAGGTGAATGAGGGCGTTTTCCAGGCGGGGTTGGAGCGAAATTTAAAACACGTATATTTTGCGTGCGACAATTTGATAAATCCCAATCATTTGTCATGCACGCAAATCCTAGAATCTCCACATACGCCAGAATTTTGTAAGAAATGTATGAACAGTTGAAAATAAGGCTGAGGTTGATATTTTGACCAGAATTAAACTACAGATTGCACTTTTAATCTTCTTGAGCTATTAGGTTTATCCCCAAAAAGACCCCCAATGTTTCACCTTCACTTTAGTGATGACAGACAACATTCACTCAAGGAAAGTACTGCATTTAGTAACAAAAATTAAACTGACATTACAAATGTGAAAATAAGATTGGCGTCAACATGTAATACAATATATTAATTGCAACACATCATGGGGATTGAATTATGTTTTAATTAAATGAAGTGGTTTCCTGTATGTAGTGACACAACCACATAGTGGGAGTTTAAGTGTTTCATGTCCACCCATACAGGTAGCTTAATTGGTGCATTTTGAATATTGCGTGCACACATGTCTGTAAGTCGCTTTGGATAAAAGTATCTGCTAAATGGCATGTATTATATTATTTGTATTGTTATGATCTCTAATGGGTTAAAAGCTTTCATGCTTTAAGTGCATACAATTCCTACGAATTACAACAATGTGCTGAATAATATCCTTTTAAAATGGAGGATTAACTTGTCTTATTAGATCTGAAGTGGGCTCTCAATAGTCATGGCACATCTAAAGTTCAGTACCATGGAAACCATCTTCAGAAAATGTCATCTTGGTAATTTTAAGGAGTTTGTGTTTGTTCTCGATGACTCAGAGTTATTCCTCTCTGTGTTGTGTAATTAAAACAACCTGCTGCCGTGGATTCCCTTCTATGGAGCAAAGAATGAATAAAGTGGGAGATCTCTGAGGATCGGAAAACATTTTTCCTCATCTGCTTGACTACAAACTCAGATGACAAGCCACCTGATGTACCAAAATACAGTTTTTATTTGTTTGACATTCTCATGACTGTCACAGAGGGCATAGCATTACTTGAATGGTTATTGCACTCTTACATTGTAACAGTAAACAGGGGAAGCTTAATACTCACCAACTTCAGAATCTTGAACATTAGGTGTGCACAGAGGAAGGTTTAGTTTATTATGATCCCCATTAGCTACTGTACATGCAGCAGCTACTCTTCCTGGGGTCCACGTAAAACATACACATTTTTTACGTATTTATTTATTTCACCTTTATTTAACCAGGTAGGCTAGTTGAGAACAAGTTCTCATTTACAACTGCGACCTGGCCAAGATAAAGCAAAGCAGTGCGACAGAAACAACAACACAGAGTTATATGGAATAAACAAGCATACAGTCAATAACACAACAGAAAAAAAAGAAAGTCTCTATACAGTACGGTGTGTGCAAATGGCATGAGGAGGTAGGCAATAAATAGGCCATAGTAGCAAAGTAATTACAATTTAGCAGATTAACACTGGAGTGATAGATGAGCAGATGATGGTGTGTAAGTAGTGATACTGGTGTGCAAAATACATGACAAAGTATAGAACAATAATAGACAAGAACAACATCAGATATTACATTTAAAAAAAATATATATATATATATAAGAGTTAAATACAGTAAAGACACCACGAGACAACAAAAATACTATTTACACACTAGTCAAATCAAATCAAATTTGTATTTATCACATGTGCCGAATACAACAGGTGTAGACTTTACAGTGAAATGCTTGCTTACAAACCATTCCCAATGATATAGAGTAAAAAAAAGTTATATTGATATATTCAAAGAATAAGAATATGCCTTTGGGTAAACAAACTATCAGCGAAGCAACTCTCTTATTGGACAGTACACACTGGGCACAACCTGGATGAATCAACATTGTTTCAACGTCATTTGTCAACACATTGTGATGTGGAATCTATGTGGAAAACATATTGAATTTGATTTTAAGGGTAAGATTTCAACCACAGAATTATGTCACCAAATTTCAACATAAACAAACATTGTATAAAATATGTTGAATTTGTACCTTTAAAACAACGTCAGATCCTCAACGTTACTGGATAATTGATCTAGCTATCTACAGGAGGCCTTTGGTCTCCCATGCAGGGTTTTGATCAAGCCCAGCCCTGCATAGCTATGATATTGGTCACTGCCTATTACCAATGTGCTATCATGAGAATGATTGTTGAAAGATCTCCAAACTAAATTGATTCACTGACGCTATCAAAGTCATTCCAAAGGGTCGTTTTAACAGAGCAAATTAAATGTGACCATACTTTATCACAAACAAGTGAAACAAGTTAAAGAATAGGACTAAATCAAATCAAACTTCAAAGTGCAGTTAAAGTTTTATTTTATTTTATTTAGTCCTATTGTTTAACTTAGATCTTTGGTTGAGAAGGGGATGTGAATCCAACATTAATTTGTAGACAAACTGGAATTAAAGCCAGACTAAGTCAGTGGCACATATGGAACTATTCAAGCAGAAGATAGATATCCTTCAAATTTTTATATTTGGCTGCATTGACAACCAAACACAATTCAATATCAATTTTGAAATACAATGTAAAGCATAAAGTTAATGCTAACATACAAACTAATGTAACATTCAACCTTAAAATGACTAACACATCCATGGCCACATTTTTAGGTTACTGTAACTATAAATGTCTTCTTATGTAATCATATAAAGCATGTGTGTACCCCCTAAAGTCGATGTCCGCGCCCCCACGGAAATCTCATTAGCATAATACAAACATCCCGATCAAAATCCATCAGTTTAAGCTACAGAGATATCTGTTTTTTTGTATTGGATGCGTCTCAATCCACCACATTCGCCTATGTCGCAATTCCGCATCTGCAGTGAAAGGTGATCGAGGTAAAGGTGATAAAGTGGCCAGACGGAAGCCACACCTTAGTAAAAGTCACATGACAGCCCGCTTGAAGTTTGCCAAAAGGCACCTAAAGATTCTCAGACCATGAGAAACCAGATTCTCTGGTCTGATGAACTCCTCCTATTGAACTCCTCCTTTGAACTCATTTGCCTGAATACCAAGCATTCCTCCACATCTGGAGGAAACCTAGCACCACACCTACAGTGAAGCATGTTGGTGGCAGCATCATGCTGTGGGGATGTCTTTCAGAAAATAGCTGTGCAGTGACGCTCCCCATCTAACCTGACAGCGAAGAATGGGAGAAACTCCCCAAATACAGTTGTGTCAAGAAGATGCGAGGCTGTAATCGCTGCCAAAGGTGCTTCAACAAAGTACTGAGTAAAGAGTCTGAATACTTGAAATGTAAAAAAAATCTGTTTTTACCTTGTTTTTACCTTGTCATTATGGGGTATTATGAGTAGAATGATGACAGGAAAAAAAACAATGCAATCCATTTTAGAATAAGGCTGTAATGTAACAAAATGTGGAAAAAGTGAAGGGGTCTGAATATTTCCCGAATGCACTGTGCTTTAATGTAATCTCAACTGCAATCCAGGTCATTTGGTTCTGCTATTAGATGAAGCACAGTTATAACACAATCTGTTGAATAAATAAACCAAATATCTGACATTGTATTAACATTTGAACTTTGCTGTGTTTTTAAACGGTTGAATGCGCAGTGATAGACATTTGGGTGACAAGTAAACAAAAAATCAGACATTGTTTTTCCATTGGAATTTGCTGGCGCTTTTAGATGGTTGAAAGCATAGTGGTAACACATTGGAAATTAAACTAACTTTAGGCTGTCTTTTTGAATGAATGAATATAGGTTGTAATCTCATTGATCAACGTCTCAACCAGATATTACTCAATTATACACATTAAAATGATGGGGTGTGCGCAGTGGGTATTTTGTTTAAATGTAATGTGTGGTTGAATAGTTTAAGTTTAAATGCCATGATATGCATGTCAAACAATCTTGAAAATAATAGTTAATTAACAGCCCAAATTAGTCATCCACATACATTCATGTCGTGAGTGGATAATGAAAAAATAGAAAAAGCCACCTCATCGTTTTCAGCTGTTCCCAAGTCCCTGTGGCCATATTTTAAAGTCACAAGAGGTTATAGCTCTCTGGAAAATGATTGCTGCTGTTTATCCTTCTTAATTAAGCAAAGGCTTTAATTCACTGTGTTGACATGGGATATTAGTGTGTGGAGTTTTCAAAGGAGGGCTGGAGGGTCTGAGTTCTGGCATCTCTTGCGTCCCTAGTGGAAAGCTGTCATTTACGGGGAGTTACTTGATTGCTTATTAGGTCTGGGAGTGCCCCGAGAATGGACGATTAGTCGAGCCAGAGTAAAGCCATGCAGAGAGGTTGGTAGGTGTTCAGATCCCAACACCTCCCAAAGTACCTGGCACATTAATGTAAAGGTCAGCTAATGGTGCATATTGCCTGGGCCTACTCTAGGAGAACTACAAGACAGACATTTGATTTATAAACTCGACAATGTTGTTCCAAATAGTTTTTTGCCATAATTTCTGAATAATAGAAATATTAACTTTTTGGGTAGAACTGTTGAAGATAAACAAGGCTATTGAGGTATTTTAGAGAGAAAGGGAAGTTCAGTGATTAGCACTGAATATATAACACTCTTTAATCTTTGGTCAGTATGATGAAGGGCTTGGGATCGAATGGGGTGACAAGAATACAAGTAGCCCCTTTATGTCTGGGTGAAAGATCTTCCTGAGAATGCTTAATCACCTGGCATTGATAACACCGACTTTTGAATGTTTTAAAAGCTTGCTGTCTAAAAAGAACACTCCAAAGGTGCTGTCTAGGCCCTCAGGGCAAAGGAGGTAGATGGTCCTTAGAATATCAAGCCACCTCAGATTGGAGCTGACTGAAGAAATCATCCACAGCTCAATGCCCTCTGCACTCAAGATGGTCTCTGCGAAAGGGAACTAAAAATAAACATTTTCCCAAAGGTCTCCTCAGGTCTACCTCCTGTCAAAGGTAGACCTAACTTCTCATACCACTTGTTGTCTGACTGCAGGGAGGGAATAGGGAAGGTATTTTCTGTTTAATAAAAAAAGATTGAGCTGCCACATTTATAAGAAAGGAAACTTCAGATTACTCCATATACGTGGCCACAGGCAAGTTATTTCTATCCACAAATTTTGCCACAAAGCTGAAGCTACAGGGCACTGACAGTATATTAAACAATCCGATTTACACTCTTACACTTTTTAGGAAAATCGAGGTGGCTTCTCAGATTGACTACTGTACGATATATTGGAGTACATAAACTGCCTGATATGCTGGAGTTTATTATATAAAATGCTGCTACAACATTGATCATCAGAAATGTAGGTCAGGGGATTGAATGGGAATTAACGTTTTTTAAAGTATTGGTGTTACGGATCACTCCGGAACATTCATTACGCACACCTGTCCCCTATTCCCACTGATTAGTACTTGTATAAGTGTGCCCTTTGGTTCACCATTGGGCGGTCGATTGTTCCAATGTCCGTTGGTCGTGTGAGTACCTGTGCTATGTTTTGGCTTTCGTGCCATGTATATTGTGCAGATGATTACGGGTCTCATCACGTGTGATAATCATTGTGTGATTGTGTATTTTTTTTAGGTACTCTTCGCTCTTTTGTTTGGGTCTCAACCCTGTGTTTTATATAGTGTTTGTTTGGTCTTCGTCCTCGTGCCTGTATATGGCACGCTGTAATTTGGGTAAATAAAAACCCTTATTACGCATTCCTGCGCCTGTCTCCCGATCCCTTTATACCAGCGTGACAAATGGATGATAAAATATGTCAAGATGGGAATCATTGGAAATAAACAATGTATATCTTCAAAATAAGTTTAACTATCAAGTCCTTGCATCCGTAATGACGCTCTGTCGAGGGGTTACATTTCCCCTACCCCTGTGTTTTGGCTCTATTTAATTAGACAAGTTATAGATATCTACATGTTTGTTTTTGCTTTACCTGATTTCATACTTAGCTGTTCCATTTTTTTTACGTGGTTTAACTAATGTATAGGTTACTACAAACCAAAACTTCAAAACATTACCAAAAGCTTTTGACTCGGGACCGGTACCCCCTGTATATAGCCTCGTTATTGTTATGTACATTTCTTAGTTTACTTTTTGATTAGATTTCTTTTTTTTTACTTTAGTTTATTTAGTAAATATTTTATTAACTCTATTTCTTGAACTGCATTGTTGGTTAAGGCTTGTAAGTAAGCATTTTCACGGTAGGGTCTACACCTGTTGTATTCGGAGCATGTGACAAATAAAATTTGATTTGCTTTGATCTGATCTAAGGAGTGCATTGTGTGTTTCTTCCTCTTAACTATTCATGTATTTATTTAGCAGAGGAAGTGTCAAAATGATCTCTTCTTTGGGTGCTACTATTCCAAACGAAAGCAAGATCTAAACAGAGGATACAGAGCAATACACAGATGAATATTGCTTTTGTCAAAGTGTTTAGTCTTTTGATATAATTGGAATGGTGTCCTATAGCAAGCATACAAATAAGGAAGTGATGTGGTAAAGTAGATCTTAAAGGGAGAGGATGGGGGGTAGGGGGGAGTGCTGTCTGGGGTGGTTTGTGAATATCTCTAAAGGGCTTTAATCCTGAGCCAAGATCCAGATATAATCAGCTCGTAGCATTGATTTTTCATTGAAACAAAGTAACTTCTTCCACAAAGCAATTGCAAAACCCAGTGGACCCGTTTCTGTGACAAATATGCCAGGCCCATGTTTTTGTTGCCAGGGAAAATATTAAGCAATGTAGAGTATAACTGGTGCATAACATTAGTGCCACTGTAAAGCAACAATCCTCTAGTGTCGTTTATCTCGTTCAATTTAGAATCTAGTTCAATACGCGTCTAATCACAGTTGCTCTGAGGAGTGCATTACAACGGATAATCTGAAAAAAATTTTTTTTATATATATATATATATAGATAATCTATATAATTATTTTATGTGGTGTCCCAGCTCAAATAGCCCAAGTATATTTTAATTCTCTAAATCAGTCTATGCATAGCTGATAAGAATGTTCATTTCCTCCACTCTTCCATGACTAAGTCCATGACTCTACAAGCTAAATCAGGTAGCGATAAGATGTTAGCTTACAGAGAGGGTTTACACTGGGGATTTGTGTGTTTACTCAGAATGCAATGCAAGTGAGTACACAACCCTGGTCTCCATTTGCAGCTGATCCATTTCCAACAGGGTCACTACGTACATATACATTAAGACCGCTGTCCATTAGGCCTTCCCATCTGACATCTCTTTCAGACTAACAGACTCTCTGAGTTGCTTTCAGAATTCACTTCAATTCCCAGAGTCCACTTGTCGCTGGAAGTAATAGATTATTAATGCAGACGAGGCAGAATGTTATCTTTACTGTATTATACTGTTTCTTTTGACATGTTGGTGTCTTTAAAATATATCCTTTTACATGATGTTCTTTGGAACTGGCTTCAGTGAAATGACATCATTTTCTATCAACACAGACAGTTTTGATGAGAAATGACACACAAATGTTATTAATTTATACTGAATACAAACATTATTCACCTCTGTTTAGCTATCGTCCCTTCAACACACCACTGTAGTCTGAGTCAACACCAGTCAACCCCTCTATTCTATCAGGGATATGGCTTATTTCCTTATTCCCAAATGTCACCATTGCTCAAACATTGATTGCCTTTGGCATCAATATTACAATCAACCAGTACCCGGAACACTGAATTAACCAAATTTAGACCTGCCACTTGACAACCTAGTGTACCTTGTAAAGGATTTCACAGTGTTCTGCGACGTATGAGACATTACATTCATGATTATAAAGGTGTAATGTTTAATTATGTTTAATTTAATGTTACATTTAATTAGACCTTTTGAAATCCAGTGCTTTTACATTACAGCAATAAAGTACCAAGGTGTTCCTGAAATATTTAAAATATATCCTTTGTAGGTACAGTAGGTAATACTTTCATGGTGAGTTTAAAGGGGAGATGTGATGAATATATGTATGAATATGGAATCAGAATACTTAGCACTATACAGACTCAAATTGAAGGGTGTTTGTGTCAACTTTCCTTGCATCTCATTGACTATACCTGTCAGTTAAATGCAACAGCATGACTCATTCTAAAAGTGGAAGATATCAGCTTCCATTCATTTTCTCTCCGAGTTTTAAAGATGCTGCAGGTCAATGTTGATTAAACCATTTAACTGATTTCGTAAGAATTACAATATGCGTGACTTATTTGAAGATTTAATAATACCTTATTCAAGGATAACACAATTACAGCAATACTCACCAGACAGCAAAACTGATCAGTTATCGATCTGCTATATGTTCTGTACTTTTTATGGCTGAATACTTTTTGGTAATTTATGAAAACGTATTATTAATAAGCCCATGATATTTAAATGAGAGAGTGGCAAAGTGTTTAGGGTGGTTCAGTCTGTGAGGTTGTACAGTCATGCTATATTGCAGAGAAATATGTTTGACCAGATGTCAGGAATTTGATCGATTGGAGTATTTTCGAAGTGCCATTGAGCCTGCACGAAAATCAACACAATCTTGTTTTAACCAACACTGCACTGTGCAAGAGGTACTGTGTTTGACGTTACTGATCCATTTATTTTTTAAAGCTGTTTCATCTCACAGTAGAAAGTTAAATGTTTGTTAATGTGGGAGGAAGATAATCTTCCATAAGGATAAATCTGGGAGATAATTCTGTCAGAAAGGCACTTAAAAAAATCTAAACAACTGCAGGATATCTTCCTTTATCTTCATGGGGGACATCTTCAACGTTTCAGACATCAATTGTCCCTTTTATTTTTGGCTATAATGTTATAGAAAATTGTAAGAAGTGGTTATGCTTGGCAGACTATTAAGTAATACCACAGAATCAATGTTTATAAGTAGCCTGCAGGCTTGGAAAAATTCTAATATCAAAATAAAATGGCAAAAAATATTGAGCTCCTTTTTGTGGGCCGAGGCCATCCCAGAAACGTTTCAAAACATCTGTCTTTTGAGTATAGAATAAGTCATCAACACATAATTAATCGTGAAGGTTATGACAATAAGTCAATAATTCAATAAGTAAGCATGGCACACTGTAGATGTCGTATTTTTGCTATTATTTACATTAATGTAGAGGGGCCACCCAGCAGATAGAGGAAGAAATGCACTTAGACTACGGATCCCACTCTGCTTAGCATACATTAGCGTATGAGGGTGACGGGGTGAGAAGGTTCTGCAATTAAACATAAGGTAATGTATTTCACATATGCCAGTGTGTGGCTGCGAAGTAAGAAAGCATTGGCATAGGATATTGGAGAGGCTGCAACAGTGCATACCAGTGTTGTAGTGAGTCCGGACTGGAGACCACATATTGAATGTCTCGGTCTGTCTCGGTCTTGTCTCGGTGTCGGATACATTTGTACTCGGTATTGACTCGTCTCAGACAGTGAGAACTTGTAATTCCTTCCCAAGACCAGCCGAGACCAGTGGAGTAAAGAACTCCTAATCAGCTTCCATTCAGTCAGCACATAAAACCACTTCACCAGGCCAAATATATACACTCCTTTTTTTAAACATTAACACAGTATGTTAAGGGCTTGTAAGTAAGCATTTCACTGTGCATGTGACAAATACAATTGTATTTTATTTTATATGTTGTTGAAGGATAAGCAGTCCATAAACTAGGACATAATAAGCCAGTAGGTCCCAATCATAAGAATACAAAACACAACCATTAAGCATTTCCCAATCGAAATGTACAACTATTACTTCCCATTGCAAAAAAACTTTTCAGGTTTAGCACACAAAGTAGCCAATGAGTTAAAGATTAAAGTGGAACTGGCAGCTGTTTAACTACTTTGCACATATGAAACAAACAGACAGTCATAATATCAGTCAAAAATATAAAATTGACAGTTTACGCTACAAAACCAACTTTATAAGAGGTTTTAATAATAGTTTATTTGACTCAACATTCCATGACATACACCAGTGGTTCCCAAACTTTTTATAGTCACGTACACCTTCAAACATTCAACCTCCAGCTGCGTATCTCCTCTAGCACAAGGGTCAGCTCACTCTCAAATGTTGTTTTTTGCCATCATTTCAATAAGCCTGCCACACACACACTATACGATACATTTATTAAACATAAGAATGAGTATGAGTTTTTGTCACAACCCTGCTCGTGGGAGGTGACAAAGATCTCTTATAAGACCAGGGCACAAATAATAATATAATAATAATCAATATCTTACTCTTTATTTAGCCATCTTACATATAAAACCTTATTTGTTTATAAAAAATTGTGATATATATATTTTTTACCTTTATTTAATTAGGCAAGTCTAGTTCAAGTCTAGCAAGTCTAAGTCTGGGCAAATTCTTATTTTCAATGACGTTCTAGGAACAGTGGGTAAACTGCCTTGTTCAGGGGCAGAACAACAGACTTTTACCTTGTCAGCTCGGCAATTTGATCTAGCAACCTTTTGGTTACTGGCCCAACACTCTAACCACTAGGTTACCTGCGGTAAATAACTCACCACAGGTTAATGAGAGGGTGTGCTTGAAAGGATGCACATAAATCAGCAATGTTGGGTTGTATTGGAGACAGTCTCAGTCTTAAATGATTTTCAACACACTGTCTGTGCCGGTATTTAGTTTTCATGCTAGTGAGGGCCGAGTATTCACTCTGACATAGGTACGTGGTCGCAAAGTGCATCAGTGTCTTAAGAGCGCAAATTGCCAAGGTAAGAAACTCTGAGCGCAGCCCTATCCAAAAATCTGAGAGTGGCTTCTGATTAAATTACATTTTCAAAGAACCGCTTGTGCAATTTCGATGAGGCTCTCTTGTTCAGATATCGGACTGGAGGCAGGGCATGAAAGGGATAACAAATCCATTTGTTTGTGTCATCCATTTCAGGAAAGTTCCTGCGTAATTGCACACCCAACTCACTCAGGTGCTTCGCTAAATCACATTTGACATTGTCCGTAAGCTTGAGTTCATTTGCACACAAAAAATCATACAATGATGTGAATACCTGTGTGTTGTCCTTGTTAATGCAGACAGAAAAGAGCTCCAACTTCTCAATCACAGCCTCAATTTTGTCCCACACATTGAATATAGTTGCGGAGAGTCCCTGTAATTCTAGATTCAGATGATTCAGGTGAGAAAAAAACATCACCCAGATAGGCCAGTCGTGTGAGAAGCCCGTCATCATGCAAGCGGTCAGACAAATGAAAATTATGATCAGTAAAGAAAAATTTAATAAAAATGTTAAAAAACGTGTCAATACTTTGATGACCAGCGCACTTCTGTATGTTGTAAAAGCGTTACAAGGTCGCTGCCCATGTCATTGCATAACGCAGAAAATACACAAGACGTCAGGGGCCTTGCTTTAACAAAGTTAACCATTTTCACTGTAGTGTCCAAAACGTCTTTCAAGCTGTCAGGCATTCCCTTGGCAGCAAGAGCCTCTCGGTGGATGCAGCAGTGAACCCAAGTGGCACCGGGAGCAACTGCTTGCACGTGTGTCTCCACTCCACTATGTCTCCTTGTCATGGCTTTTGTGCCATCAGTACAGACACAAACACATCTTGACCACCAAAGTTCATTTGATGTCACAAAGCTGTCCAGTACTTTAAAAATATCCTCTCCTGTTGTCCTGGTTTCCAGTGGTTTGCAGAAGAGTATGTCTTCCTTAACCTCTCTGGGCAACCCGACACGCAAGCGTCCCACCTTGCCAACAATAAATGCAAATGCGCTACGCCAAATGCTAATAGCACTCGTTAAAACTCAAACGTTCATTAAAACTCACATGCAGGGTACTCAATTCAAGCTACACTCGTTGTGAATCTAGCCAACAAGTCATATTTTTAAAATGCTTTTCGGCGAAAGCATGAGAAGCTATTATCTAATAGCATGCAAAACCCCGAAATACCAGAAGGGGATGTAAACAAAAGAAAAGAATTAGCGTAGCCGGCGCTACACAAAACGCAGAAATAAAATATAAAACATTCATTACCTTTGACGAGCTTCTTTGTTGGCACTCCTATATGTCCCATAAATATCACAATTGGGTCTTTTTTTCGATTAAATCGGTCCTTGTATACCCAAAATGTCAGGAAAAACACCGATTTTAAACGCAACGTTATTTTTTTAAATTAAAAAAGTTGCCTATAAACTTTGACAAAACACTTCAAACTACTTCTGTAATCCAACGTTAGGTGTTAGTAAACGTTAATAAATGATCAAATTGATCACGGAACGATCTGTATTCAATAGGCACAAGTTTGGAAAACGTAGCCCACTTTTCCGGTTGCATTTTTCCCAGCTGTGGACCTGAAGACCGGATGTGCCTATTACTCTGATGACCAAGGATTTAGTTGCATCGAAATCACAACACTGGCGACATTGTGTGGAAGCTGTAGGAACTGTAATCCCATCCTTAAGTATTTTTCCTTCCAATAGACAATACATAGACTGGCGGATTGATTTTTTCTCTGTCGATTTTGTGATCAGGTTTCCTTGCGATTTTGACAACGGAACTTGTTCTGTTATGGTCACAGACACCATTGAACCAGTTCTAGAAACTTCAGAGTGTTTTCTATGCACACATACTAATCATATGCATATACTATATTCCTGGCATGAGTAGCATGTTGAAACGTTGAAATGTTGCAATATAATCCAACTGCGTTGTCAGATTTTAAAAAGGATTTACTGCGAAAGAATACGATGCGATTATCTGAGGATAGAGCCCCATAAAAAAAAAATATTTCAACCAGCACAGGCTAACAAAATCACAAACTGCATTAAAATAAATTGTTTACCTTTGACGATCTTTGTCTATTTGCAATCCCAATGCTCAATGTTACACAATGAATGATCTTTTGTTTGATAAAATCCGTTTTTATAGCCTAACACAAAACATTTTGTGAACTGCTTGTGTCGTGAATTCCGTCTCATTCCATTTTTTGACGACACATTCGAGGGTAAATATCCACACAAGACGTGACTTTTCCAGTCATGTTTGGTTTTATTGCAATCAACTGGTTTCAAACAAACCTGAAGGACCATTTCGCGGGACGTATTGACTGAAAAAAAAAACGATTTAAAGACAACCAGTAATGACACTGTGCACCAATGATATGACCACTGTTTCGTTGATTGACTGTATTGTAACCCAATGACCACTGATCGTCTTGAAATCTAGCTGGGTAGATAAGATAAGTAAACGGCAATATGCAATGGTTATGTGTTGGAAGACCAACCCATGTAGTAAACTCCGGTGTAAAGAGAGACATTTGCCATTGAAGTTATATACCAGAAGGAGCTACGCATATTACGCACTGCATTGTTTGGTAAACGCTCAAATTCAGCTGTTTATATATCAATATATCAATCAGTATGGTGACTAAGTCAGGAAAAGCTAAATCGAAGTCTAGATATACAGGTGTACACACAATTTTAGAAGAAATTGATCGGAAAGGTGAGAGAGATTGTTGTAGGATGATTAATTTAGCGATTCCCAAGTGGAGGAATATTTTTTGAATGGAGAGGACATGTTTTGGACTGGTAAATTCTTCTCATGCTAATGCTCTTTTTTGAAATTAATAATCTAAAATTTTATTTGTGATTTTATTTTATTTTAGAAGCAATATATAAAAATGTAATGTGAATGAAATTTGAGATGCGTGTGTCGTGACATGACTTCATTCATCTGATGACTGTTACTTATTTTATCAGCTAACTATGTTTAATTGATACTCGATTAAATTAATCATGTAACAATTAACTCATTAGGAATTTGGTGCACTACGGGATAAGTTGTTTAATGAGTTGCCATCTCCCGAATTAACACAAGAATATATAGATATCATAACAGTCAGTAATTAATCATTTCCTCATATCAGTCTCATTCTGAATGTCGTAGACTTTTTAAATCTGCACAAACCCGGGTCTCACTGATCATTCCGTACCACACATATTGATTTGATTATTTATTTACTAACACTAAATCATAACATAGGATACACACATGGTATAGGTTAGTGATTGGAAAATTAATACGACAACAGCAAGTCCCTCGCGGACTAACACAATATGACACTTGTTACGCAAGATGGAGATTTAAAAAGAGAGAGAGAGAGAGAGAGAGAGAGAGAGAGAGAGAGAGAGAGAGAAAGAAAGATAAGCAACACTTGGATACTTTTGTAAAGAACTAGTTTAGCCCTAATACCTTGCCCCAAACTGTTGTTCCTTTGGGTAAGAAGTAATGTAATGATGTACTTAAGTGTTGATGGTCTTCCTCGTGTATCTCTGTTGGGCCCTCTTCAGATGACCTTGTCTTTCGTTCTCAGGTGTAAGTCTCTGATTGTCCACAAGAGGTCACAATGTCCTTCTTAGTTGTCTGTCTACTTGCACTCGTTCTGTAAAAGTGGTCTCCTTAGGACGGCTAATGCGCCTTGTCGTTGATCCCAGAGTGGTCATGAAAGCAGTGTAGGACACAATGATTTAAAGAGAATAACCAGAGGTTCTTTTGTCTTCTTAAACCTTGTGCTGCATTCCGGGGTCGTGGACAATTGTAGACCTAGCTGCAGCTGTGGTCCATTTTAGTCTGATATGTTAATTCATAACTCAAATGCTTTATACCTATACGTCATTGGTTACACTTGAAAAGGGGATGTTTGCAAATGTATGGAAGCATGCGAACCTGGTCCTATTCTGAAAGACTGCAAAGAAACCATTACTCCTGCCAATAGTCGACCAATTAGTCTCCTCCCTACACTCAGTAAGATATTGGAGGGTATTGTGAGTAGACAAATGTGGGAGTACATGGAAAAGAATGATCTGATTACAGCCAATCAGCATGCTTATCGTAAAAAAACATTCCACTACCACTGCATTGGTTGACATGACTGACCAGTGGCTCAATGCTATGGATAATGACAAGTTTGTGGGTGTACTATTTTTAGATTTCAGTGCAGCATTTGATTTAGTGGATCATTAAATAATTTTGACAAAATTAATTCATTATGGTTTAACGGAGGTAGCATTGAATTGGGTACAGTCATATCTAACTGACAGGAAACAGTCCACCTATATCAATGGTTAATTTTCTTCCCCTCGTGTGTTAAACTGTGGAATACCGCAGGGCAGCTGCCTTGGGCCACATCTTTATTTAATATATACCAACGATCTTCCCTATGCCTTAGCTGAAACTAAAGCTACTATATTTGCAGATGATACTACAATTTATGCAGCAAGACAAGAATATCTGGGAGTGGGTTTGCCAAAACAAACTTGTTTTCAAGAAAACCAAAGTTATGTTGGTCTGTTCAACTAGGAAAAGGCCAAAACAGCATGGGATAAAATTAAGTATGAGAGGAGTACAAATTGAAGAAGTGGCAGAAACCAAACTATTGGGAGTGCAGCTAGACAACTGCTTATCATGGTCATTTCAAATAACTAATCTATGTAAAAAATATATATATTAAAACAGCATGCATAATCAGAAGGATAGCTAAATATTTACCAGGAAAAATTATTCAGCAAATAACACAAGCATTAATTGAGAGTCAGGTGAACTAGTTAGGAGGCTGCAGAATGCACAGAGCAAAGCAGCAAGGATTTAATTAAGGTGGAGCAATGGTTCTGTTGCAGTCATGCGCAGTGTTCTTGGTTGGTCATCAATCGACAGGATAATTGAAAAAAAACATGCTTATTTTATTTCATAATATACATCATTTAAAACGGCCAAGTTCTATTCACAACGGTATTCAGTTGGTAAGAGACAGACATTCCGTAAATACTAGGGATAGATTGTCCACCATCTATCTATACGTTATCCAGACAGAAAAGAGAAATAGGCAAAATAACATTTAGATTTAGAACAATAAAGAAATGGAATAAATTAACTGAGCAAACTAGAAACCTGTCACGTTCTGACCTTAGTTCCTTTGTTTTGTCTTTGTTTTAGTATGGTCAGGGCTTGAGTTGGGGTGGGCAGTCTATGTTCCTTTTTCTATAATTTGGGATTGGCCTGGTAGGGTTCTCAATCAGCGGCAGCTGTCAATCGTTGTCTCTGATTGAGAACCATACTTAGGTAGCCTGGTTTCACTTTTGAATTGTGGGCGATTATTATCTGTGTCTGTGTGTTCCACACGGAACTGTTTCGGTTTTAGTTATTTCACGTGGTTATTTTGTATTTTTCTGTGTTCTATTAAAAGTATCATGAACACTTACCAAGCTGCGCATTGGTCCTCCGATCCTACTTCCTACTACTCCTCGTCAGAGGAGGAAGAAGACCGTTACAAAACCTTTCAATATATAAATTTAAACATGATTTTAAAACAATTTAAATATAATACATAGAAATGTTGTGGGACTATAGTAGATGAAGAATCAATATTTCTTAGATTGAGTATTTATTGGGTCATTGTGTTAGTATATTATGTATGTTTGTAATCCCGAGGTTAAAGAATCATTTTTAAGCATTGAGAACATTGAGACATGGATTTTGTATGTGTGTCATTCAGAGGGTGAATAGGCAAGTCAAAAGTTTGAAGTGCCTTTGAATGGCTTATGGTAGTCGGTGCTAGATGCACCGGTTTGTGTCGTGTCAAGAACTGCAAAGCTCCTGGGGTTTTCACGCTCAGTTTCCTGTGTGTATCAAGAATGGTCCACCACCCAAAGGATGTCCACTCAAACTTGACACAACTGTGGGAAGCACTGACGTCAATATGGGCCAGCATCCTTGTGGAATGCATTCAATACCGTAGAGGGGGGGTGCAACTCAATATTATCTTAATGTTTGGTATACTCGGTGTAGATATACAGTACCATCAAATGTGTCAAAGACTATGTTAATAAGTATTTGGACAAAGACTGAGCAGGACATAATTCCACACAATTCTGAGGGGAAACTAGACTACCTGTATACCTGGAAACTAGACTGGCATTACAGGTTGGCTTTTCTCATGAGGAAACACATGGATAGACTGTTAATTATGAAAGGGAATATAGAGATCAGCTTGAACATGAAGATCAAAAAAT
Organism: Oncorhynchus masou masou; assembly: GCF_036934945.1. NCBI lineage: Eukaryota > Metazoa > Chordata > Actinopteri > Salmoniformes > Salmonidae > Oncorhynchus > Oncorhynchus masou. The sequence continues at coordinate 13,010,995 of NC_088242.1, forward strand.
CTGCAGTCATATAAAATTGATTAATTCCATTCAATGTTTCTGTAGTGGTTTTCTGTAATGTTTCTGTAGTGGTAGTACCATCAATGTGTTATGCCTCGATAATAGAAAACGGTACCATCCTACTGGGCACAAACTGGTTGAATCAACGTTGTTTCCACGTCATTGCAAAGAAATGACATTGAACTATTGTGGAATAGACGTTGAATTGATGTCTGTGCCCAGTGGGATCTGTTTGTTATTCGTCGATAAAGGGCCATGAACTCAAGGACTCAATTCAACTACTATGTGGTCTGGACAGCGCGAAAGACCTCAGACATGTATAGATTAACTGAAAAAAATGTACACACATTCAACAGGAAAATAATATATTTTAAAATTGTGCCAAAGGCCGCCCTCTCCTACTACAGTGACTCTAGCCCTTAGTATTTGGTCATTTGACTTCTAATTCACATCAACGTCTCAAGTTAAAAGTTAAAAGCCATTTGAATGACTCTGCAGAAAATAGTTGGTCCATTCAGTCACAGTTTCAAGGAAGCATCCCTCTCTTTTTAATGCAAAATGCTACTTCCATCTATACCAGCTACTTTTATTTTTTATTCTATTTTAAATTTCAGTCTAAAATGTGGACAACGTGTTAGAGCTGTGCTCCCATAGCGGAGCCAAGTGTTCTTTACACCTGCTGAATGTGAAATGTCCGTGGTCCCAGATGACCCTTGAAGGTTTTTACCCCTACTGATCTGTCATGGCCTCTATGGATAGTTAAAAATATATATATATTTCACCTTTATTTAACCAGGTAGGCTAGTTGAGAACAAGTTCTCATTTACAACTGCGACCTGGCCAAGATAAAGCATATCAGTGTGAACAGACAGCAACAGAGTTACACATGGAGTAAACAATAAACAAATCAATAACAGAGTAGAAAACAAAACAAAAAAAACAAAAAAAGGAGTCTATATACATTGCATGAGCAGGTAGGCAAATAATTACAATTTTAGCAGATTAACACTGGAGTGATAAATGATCAAATGGTCATGTGCAGGTAGAGATACTGATGTGCAAAAGAGCAGAAAAGTAAATAAATAAAAAAAGTATGGGGATGAGGTAGGTAAATTGGGTGGGCTATTTAATGATGGACTATGTACAGCTGCAGCGATCGGTTAGCTGCTCAGATAGCAGATGTTTAAAGTTGGTGAGGGAGATAAAAGTCTCCAACTTCAACGATTTTTGCAATTCGTTCCAGTCACAGGCAGCAGAGAACTGGAAGGAAAGGCGGCCAAATGAGGTGTTGGCTTTAGGGATGATCAGTGAGATACACCTGCTGGAGCTCGTGCTACGGGTGGGTGTTGCCATCGTGACCAGTGAACTGAGATAAGGCGGAGCTTTACCTAGCATGGACTTGTAGGTGAGCCCATGAGGGTCACTGTTGACTGAGCCAGGGAGTAACATCATTGTGTATTTCCACTATGAGCAGAACATCAGTCTATGAGTTCAGAACTAGAGTGCTTTCATTTCTGCAATTTCGGCATGGCATTTTCTGACATATACAGTACCTGAATATTATTATATATTATTGCAGCTTGGAGTGAGACAATCTGAACATCGCTACTGTATTATTGGTTATGGTATCAAATAAAAAATCCACAAAAAAGTTTAGAGAAATATAGAAATGTTGATACAGAAATGAAATGCTTTTTTCTGATGTTACAAATCCTTTCGACTTGTGGAGTTCACTAAAGCAGCTCCCTTAGGCTGGTGGCCCAGATAGAAGGATGAGCAAAATCAGTGTAAAGGTGTGAGCAGCTTTTCAGCAACAACTTAAAACATGAACTCCAAGAGGCAGTTTGAATTTTATTGGATATGAAAGGCACTCTGTCTTGGAGTTTGTCCTTGAGAGTCGATATAAGGATCTGTCATTAAAACCACAAACACTCGGCACTGATTGATCTGAATACCAATGTCGATTCTTCCCCATACTGTAAATACCAATACATTCACATAATGTGAATTAATGTGTTTCTAAATTGTAGATAAAAGCCACAAGGTTTGTGAATGTTAAATATTCACATGGATCTTCAAGGAGTTTAACCGTATCTGTGTGCACTGTGCTTTTATCATTCAAATGACTTCTGTTTCATAGCTTGGCCATTAATGGGATTAGCTCACCTCACACTATTGGCCTTCCAATATGTCCAAGCCATCATTTTATTTAACAGGCAATAGTCTATCATTCTTTGAATGCTCTGCAGCACTTGATTATTGCCTCTCAGGCTTTTTTCAATATGATATATCATTATGGCTCTAAACGAGGCTGTTGCAATATAAATACCCATGAGGTATAGAATTCCTTATAAGGTACATAACAAAAAGAAGAATATCAGCAAGATGCAGCAGTAAACATCCTCCTCATGGAAATAGTAAACAGGCCTATATTCCCCGTTAATGTAATGGGGAATTAGCCTACAGGATCCTGTTGAGGATGATCCCCTGTAAATATTTTTTTTTTGCGGGACTGAACTAATGATAAATGAGTCAAATAATGCTGAGTGCTTGACTCTTGTTCTGTGGGATCTGAAACCAATGTAAATTACAGTATGTGTGGTTGTGTATCTAAGTTTAAGTGATGTAGCATATCGCTTTTCATGCCTTCAACATTCACAGATTTACACAAACCACACACCAATACATGCACATGCATAAGCTGCGACTAACTGCAATACAACATTATAATTGTTTTGAAGGATTAACCTTTTGGCAGTTTAACATAACATTAACACTGATACCGCCTTATAATTATCTTGGCATTTAAAACAATGGGTTCCATGTTTCCTCTCCTGCTTGGTTGTATTCTCTCTGATGTTGCTGTTTGTTCCTTCTATACTGAACAAAAATATACACACAACATGCAACAATTTCAAAGACTTAACTGAGTTACAGTTGAAATAAGGAAATCAGTCAATTTAAATAAATTCATTAGGCCCTAATCTATGGATTTCACATGACCTGCAAATCCGATATGCATCTTTTGGTCACAGATACCTTAAATAAAAAGGTAGGAGCATGGATCAGAAAACCAGTATCTGGTTTACCAGTCAGTATCTGGTGTGACCGCCATTTGCCTCATGCAGCACGACACATCTCCATCGCATAGAGTTGATCAGGCTGTTGATTGTGGCCTGTGAAGGTTGTCCCACTCCTCTTCAATGGCTGTGCGAAGTTGATGGATATTGGCCGGAGCTGGAACACGCTGTCATGCGTGTCGATCCAGAGCATCCCGAACCTGCTCAATGGGTGGCATGTCTGGTATGCAGGCCATGGAAGAACTGGGACATTTTCAGTTTCCAGGAATTGTGTATAGATCCTTGCGACATGGAGCTGTGCATTATCATGCTGAAACATGAGGTGATGGTGGTGGATAAATGGCACGACAATTTGCATCAGGATCTCGTCACGTTATCTCTGTGCATTCAAATTGCCATCGATAAATGCAATTATGTTTGTTGGCCGTAGCTTATGCTTGCCCATACCATAACCCCCACCGCCACCATGGGCACTCTGTTCACAACGTTTACATCAGCAAACCGCTCGCCTACACGATGCCATGCACACGGTCAACGGTTGTGAGGCCAGTAGGACTTACTGCCAACTTCACTAAAATGATGTTGGAGGTGGCTTATGGTAGAGAATTTAACATTACATTCTCTGGCAACAGTTCTGGTGGACAATCCTACAGTCAGAATGCCAATTGCACGCGCCCTCAAAACTTGAGACATCTGTGGCATTGTGTTGTGTGACAAAACTGCACATTTTAGATTGGCCTTTCATTGTCCCCAGCACCAGGTGCACCTGTGTAATGGTCATGCTGTTTAATCAGCTTCTCCATATGCCACACCGGTCAGGTGGATGGATTGTTTTGGAAAAGGAGAAATGTATGTAACAAATTTGAGCACAATGAATTTCTGTGATCTTTTATTTCAGCTCATGAAACATGGGACCAACATTTTATATGTTGCGTTTATATTTATGTTTTGTGTATTTTGTCTCAGAGAATATTTCCAGCAAATAATATTCCAATATTTTTACAGTTGATTTTAAAACGTCTTCATGCTGCACTATGCAAGAAAGGTAAAGAAATCCCTTGACAAGAGACTCAAAGGGATGATTCAAAGTGGCACATGGATTTAAATCCATCCAATCAAGCAAGGTTTGCCAACTTTAGTGCTTTGAAGATGGCATTTTGTTGGTTGAAGTTAGTATTATGGGGAGCAATATCTCTAACAAACAGGAGAGCTGTTGTTCATGGGCACTTTCTCTGTACTATCTAGTACAGATTGATTCACACCTAGGTGTAACAGATAACCGGTGGGGCTCCTGTGCATTTTCCAAAGTAATCTTTTCAAAGATAATTTGAGGAAAGTTACTATTTTTACATTGGTCTAATATGAGAGATGCCACTTCTTAGATTATTGTTGTCGCTCAACTTGGACTGTATTTTAACTTTAAGTGTGTGTCCCCGTAGAGCCTTAAGACTAAAAGGCTGAGTAAAATAGCATATTTGTATGCTACTGTGGACCTCTAAAATATATATTTTAATTGCAACAACATAGTAGCCCAATTATTTCATAAAATAAAATATTAGTGGCAATGATTGCGCGGCAGGTGCGGCAGGGTAGCCTAGTGGTTAGAGTGGTGGACTAGTAACCGGAAGGTTGCGAGTTCAATCCCCCGAGCTAACAAGGTACAAATCTGTCGTTCTGCCCCTGAACAGGCAGTTAACCCACTGTTCCCAGGCCATCAATGAAAATAAGAATTTGTTCTTAACTGACTTGCCTAGTTAAATAAAGGTAAAATAAAAAATAAAAATTACAATGGGCTCACAAAGATGAAATATTGGTTTTCGTCCTCTTAATTTGCCATGATTTCAGAGCACCATGACGGCAGATAAGTCCAACTGCTTAACATATATACTGATAATGTTCCAAAACATGAAATTATGGTGCACAACAAGTAATAATGGTTCCAAAACATGTAATATAGTTCAAAAACATGTAATAATGGTTCCAAAACACGTAATGTGGTTCCAAAACACGTAATGTGGTTCCAAAACACAGCTTTTGTCTTGTCAGAACAGGTTTGTGTTCTCAATTAGCTTCAACAATAGTAAACCAATTAGCAAACATAGCTATTTCTGATTCCTAAGAACATCCGGGGAGGGAAATACGCTGCAAGGTTCTAAATCCATCTCGCAGACACTGCTGTACCAATCAAGACTCTGCAGGCAAATAGATTACAATTACTCAAGTGTAATGGCCCATAAATCACAAACTAAGGGCTGTTGGGAAAACCTGCAGGTTGCATAGTTGGATGACATCATATCTCAATTTCAACTGCAATAAAATGAAAATGACAAACACAATGCTTCCAAAATAACTTTAGTTACCATCAATACTATCAACACTCTAGGGGTCCATTAACGCCCTCCATCATAACAATGGTTGTGACACTTTCATCAATGAAATCATAGCCTGTATCAGAATTCTCTAAAATCTAAGACAAAATCTACAGTCAATTTCGATTTAGACTCCAATGGTTACATGGAATATCGATCTTTGTCAGCTTAAATGGAATCCATTCAAGCAACCAGAAGAAACGCCCATATTAAAACTCCATCAACCTGATGGATAGGCTATTAATGTTCTGAGAGGGCAGCCACTAATGCATAATAAAAATAAGATTTGACGTTAACCTAGAATGCAACACAGTTCTTCTTCTATGTGGAGAAATGAAGCAAATGTAAAGATAACACAATCTTGCTAATCTTATTCATGCTGCAACATACAGCAGCTGTAGCTAATTCTGAGGCAGTGGTTAGACTAGTACTTAAATTTGATTCAAAAACAGTATGTTAAGATATTAGGAAATAGTGTTCTGATACAACCAACATTAGCTTAGCCTATCATGCTTCATTATTTCATTATCACTCACAGTAAGACGTATCTCACTCTACACACAATAAAAACATAAAGTACTTCAGACATTGTCACAACCAGCAACAATTGATGTTACCAAACGAGATTGATATTCCATTTAGGGAATTGAGTTTTGGTATTCACTCAAAACCCTGTAGCAATAACAAAACTCTGAATCCCTAGAGATGAAAATGTTCAGAAGGAGGAATAAAAAAGAAAATAAAAAAAGAAAGCTTATCCTTACAAAGGTTTACGAGCAAAGTGCCATGCTCGTGCATCATTCACAGCCTAGGTCCCAGGGTCTCATGAGGGCTCATGAAGTTTGCTGCAGTGTATGCCAGCCTGAGAGTTGTTTTCTTACAAGGGGGGTGAGTTGAGACTCCAGTGATATTAGACTTCATGGAAAATATATGAGATGTTGTGGTTTGTGCTGTATACTGTGTGAAACTGACTATATGGGCTTTGTAATGACCCTAGTTTGATACAGTCAACTGAAACTCACATGAAATGCCACAGCTATCAACCACAGGTTTAATCATGTAAACTTTAAACTGAAACATGTACTTAGCAGATGAAATCTCTGCACAAGGCTTAAACAGTAACCAATTGACATGTCCTGAAGAGGTGTACGTTAAGTGCACACTAATTAGCAGTGTTCATCATACGAAATGCACCCCGCTCTCTGAAAGCATATTAATATGCTGATTTTGAGACACCGATTCATGAATTACCCTATAATACAATAATAACATAGTCATTTATATATTTTATTTTCAGGATCTGTGGCCCATGGGGGAATCAAACAAATTACTCTGGCACAGCAATCACAATCCACCGCCAACTTAGCCATTGAAAGAACTCAATATAGAATAGAAAAACAAGTCAATAGTTAGACAATTACCATTTTGTTAACACAAATATTTTTTTAACCCTTTTTGTTAACCCTCTCTTACATCAAGTCAGCCAGGTTTTTAATTGGAGAAATAATCAATAATAATAGGTCTTACCTTCATAAATTGCTTTAAATCCTTGTGCACTCACAGCAAAATCTGTTGTGAACCAAAGGGCCATTATTGACCCTGTGCTCACAATAGGTGACGGCAACATGAAGCCAGATAACCTGCAAAGAGAGAAATGTTACATTACATTTAGTAATTGTTATCAAATAATTAAGTACTTTGCATTATTGTTAGTGGTCTCAGATTTGTGCTGTGGTCATGTTGCAAATGTGAACTGTTTTCATAGAAAGACAGTTTTCAGAAAATGAAACAAAATGCTTTACACTCAGCAGAAAAGGCAATGACATCAGGCACACAATAACAGGGAACAAGAACAGAAGGACCATAGCATTGCTAGACCGGTTCAAGGACCCTTTAGCAAAGACCCAGCCTTCACTGGGATCAAACACAAGCACATTCTGATGAGATCGTGTCACAGAAACTGTGTAGAAATAAATCCAACTGATTTTCCCTGGACGCTCACATCTCTAGTGTCCACATTCAATTATAGATAAAGCTTCACAAAATGTGTATAGCTGCGTGTGGGGCACTCACAACTTTTTATTTCCTAGAACAAGTACAGACTGGTCAGATACTACTTCCAAAATGGCCGTCCGGTACTTGTTGTACCGACCCGTTAATGCACATGCCAAGATAATTAGGCTGCCAAAAATAAGTAGAGTGAAAGTAGCTAATGTTGCTAATTTAGCTAATGTAGCTAACTTCTAACAATCCAAAAAGTGTTACTGAACAGAGTACCAATCAAATACATTATATTTTCTCGATAATAAGACATTATTGTTGATTTGTGACAATAAGATTTAGGTACAAACACCTAGTAACCTACTTCAATAGTATGGGGTCAAACAAGCTAAATTTACATTTGAGTGATTTAGCAACCACTTTTATTCAGAGCGATTTACAGGAGCGATTAGGATTAAGTGCCTTGCTCAATAACACTTTTTTCAGAGTCAGCTCGGGAATATGAATCAGCCACCTGTTACTAGCCCAACACGCTTAACCACTAGGCTACCTGCCACCCTAGTTTGCCTATAATCTTTGTTCAACCCATCAAGCTAAGAGTTGTAAAGTCTGTAAAAATATGGTAGTACAGCCCTAATCCATCACGTCTATCCAAGAATAATTTCACAGAAGGAGGCTTTTAATCCTTTCTCAATGACAACCATTCTCAAGGCTGATATGAATCATACTAGTCAATGAAATGAAACACTTACCATAGATATTTCCTAGCTACCAATGGCATCCCTCTACTTCTAGTGTAGCATGTTCCCAGACTGTTGTATGCAGTCCTTGTTTCCATTAGAGTATATACTCTGTCATGCCTTTTTTTTATATCAACTACCGTTCAAAAGTTTGGAGTCACTTAGAAATGTACTTGTTTTTGAAAGAAAAGCATTTTTTTTGTCCATTAAAATCACATCAAATTGATCCGAAATACAGTGTAGACATTGTTAATGTTGTAAATGACTATTGTAGCTGGAAACGGTTGATTTTTATGGAATGTCTACATAGGCGTACGGAGGCCCAATATCAGCAACCATCACTCCTGTGTTCCAATGGCACGTTGTGTTAGCTAATCCAAGTTTATAATTTTAAAGGCTAATTGATCATTAGTAAACCCTTTTGCAATTATGTTAGCACTGAAAACTGTTGTGCTGATTAAGGAAGCAATAAAACTGGCCTCCTTTAGACTAGTTGAGGATCTGGAGCATCAGCATTTGTGAGTTCGATTACAGGCTCAAAATAGTACCCGCAAAACACCAGTCTCAGCATCAACAAGCAACCCCAAACCTTTGAACGGTAGTGTATATTTGTAAGTCGCTCTGGATAAGAGCGTCTGCTAAATGACTTAAATGTAATGTAAATGTATATTCTTTTTTTATACCGATTTTCTCCCCAATTGGTAGTTACAGTTTTGTCCCATTACTGCAACTCCCGTACAGACTCGGGAGAGGCGAAGGTCGAGAGCCATGCATTCTCCAAAACACAACACTGCCAAGTCACACTGATTCTTGACACACTGCTCGCTTAACCCAGAATCCAGACACACCGTCCAACTGGCAACTGTGCATGTGCCTAGCTCACCACACAAGTCGCTAGAGCGCGATGGGACAAGGACATTCCAGCCAGCAAACCCTCCCCTAACCCTGATGATGCTGGGCCAATTGTGCGCCGCCTCATGGGTCTCCTGGGCGCAGCCGGCTGCGAGACAGCCCGGGATCGAACCCGTATTGGTAGTAATGCCTTGTAGTGCCCTAAACCTCTGTGCCACATGGAAGATGCCCGGCAAGTCTTTGATGAAGCATTCATTTTCCCATATTGTTATGTCCCCCCCCCGCTGCAATGTTTACCACTAATGGTTTGATTCCCTCACCTGTGAGACATACTTTATGTTTTCCACAGCTACTAAAAATGCCATAGCCTCTGTTAGCTCACCAATGGCTGTCCACACACAGGCTATTACCGGTAAAATAGATTGACAGGTAATATGACTCAATCCCTTAAATGCCACACTATTTAATATATGCAACATGAGCCACCCAGTCTTCATTACCCAGTCTCTAATCCAAACAATCAAACTAATTCAGACACAGGCGTCCGCTCCAGAAACATGTTGCAAGCTTTGCTTGTGGAGCACGACAGGTAGGTAGCCTAGCAGTTAACAGCATTGGGCGAGTAACCAAAAGGTTGCTGGTTTAAATCCCTGAGCTGACAAGGTGAAAAATCTGTTGATGTGTTCTTGATTGAGCAAGGCACTTAACCCTTGTCGCTCCATATCAGAGCGTCTGCTAAATGACTAAAATATCAAATGAGTACAGAAGACCAACAAGGTGTTAAACGGTTTACACTGAGGATGATTGTGTGGACATCTGAGATGTCCTTGTGAAAACCTCTGACAATAACATTGGTTTCAGGCCTTTGTTAACTTATCTAGTTATACTCTACAGAAAATGGCTGTGTATTCTGTCAACAATACGCGTATGTCCTTATTTAAATATTGACAACACTATTTGTTCAAATGAAGGGATACCACCCTGAACAGCTTCAACTCACTGAAACACCATCTATGCACCCTTCATTCAATTAGAATAGGCTCCTTATCCTTGCTTGACATTGAATGATTGTTTTGGTTAACTTTCAGTTCCTCTTGGCGAATCACTTGAAAAGTTGTCTAAGAGTCAAAATGCATGAAATAAGTGGGTTCTCCGTCACCTCAAAGGCGAGACCCTTGAGTAAATGCAGCACTTGTTCACAGATGAAAACTCCTGATTAGCAGCTGCACTGACAACAGATCTGAAAAGAGAATTCTTATTGACGCTGCCATGGTCACATCACCATACTTTGGAAGCACACAATTAATTAGATGGTAATTGTTGTTATATGGATAATCTTTGAATAAGCACACCGGAACTGAGGACTAGGAGGACATATTCAGGACATTCTCTTTAGTTTGTCAATCAGTCTTAACGAAGAAGGGGAGTAACGAAAAAATCTGAGTAATGATAACAGCAAGAATAATGCCAGGGTCTGGTCACAGAGATTGTGTTAGGGGTTAGTGGTCCACCATCACTCCATTTCAAATGGAGCAGTGGCAGATTGAAAACATTGTTTTCTTAGAATCAACAGACTGTTGGATCACTGTTTAACAGAAACTTTCTGCAAGTAGAGACAGTTATGGGGTTGAAGCACTTAGATGCATGTTGTCAGCTTTCGCTCTTGGGTTATACAACCTCCTCATCAAGTACAAAGAACCAAGTACAATAACTACGGTACATTGCTAACATTAACAAATGAACCTAAACTTGTGTCAATGGAGTTCTTAGAGCCTGGATGCTGTATAGCATGGTCAACTGATGTGTATACCATCGTTGGCCAATACCATTGTACCTACAGTTGGATAGATTGAGTTATTAATTACAAACAGCGCTATGGCCTGATTTGCCAGTTCATCATTTAGAAATGAACTTGGGCTTCTTAGTAATCCGTTTAGGACTTTTGGACTGGATGTATTTTTGCAGTTTGCAAACAGATGCCAGATTGGTGCTGAAAGGCTATAGTGTCACTGAGCTCTCGTGCCAGTCAGATTATTTTATTAGAGTCCACAACAGAGCTAGTCCCGTGTAGCACAGTTGGTAGAGCATGGTGCTTGCAACGCCAGGGTTGTGGGTTGGATTCCGGCAGGTGACCAGTATGAAAAGAAAGTATGAAAATGTTTGCTCTGGATGAGAGCTTCTGCTAATTGATGTTAATGTAAGCTGTGAAGCTGCTACTCTAAGGGGGTCAGTACAGTGTGCATTAGCTCAGAGAGAACATGGGACTTGGCTCCATTTGAAATGACTGAGCCGGCCTTTCTCTTCACTGACAGAAGATTCATTCACCTTTAAGACTTCTATCGATCCCTTTAATGATAATTTCTAAAGTATTTTCAGAAGTATAGCAATATATTCTTCACAGATTATCTAACGTCCTCGTTTGATAATTAATTAATTTGTTAAAACCTATACTTAAGTTTACAGGCTTACACATAGTTAGTTCCGGGTTTATACATCCTCTCTACTGATCACTGTGGCCATGCATCTTTAAAGGAAAAAAAGGTACAGAAGTCCAAAGATCATACATCCTTGCTCTTGTCTCGTTTGGCTCAGATTCTTGAGCTGAATAATAAAATAAACGTGGAGTAACTAAGTGATCAGTTAGTCATGCACACAACTGTGTCCGATTACTGCAAACTTTCTTAGAACTCCCTCCCTTTTAAAGTGGCTTGATCTGGAGCTTGATTGCAATGCATCTCAATGGACTCCATGCAAAAGAACAATGCATTGTGTGGAATAAAGTCAGGCAGCTCTGAAATTACCTTTATATTCTGTGATGGGGGTTCCTAGAAATGAGAGCTGCATGCATAATTGCACTGGTGAACACGGATTATTAGATTATGATAGCTGAACTCTGAATGTCTGTCTTACAAGTCTTCAGTGGTGTATTTTAAGTGAATGGTGAGGCCTTTTCAAGGTATGCACTTTTTCATTTCCAGTATTTGCCATGTTATTATCATGCTGTATAAAATTGTGTTTTAATGAAATCACTCTGATTGATGTGTTGATGAAGAATCAAATATGTAGATTTATAAGAGACTTGCCATTAAATATTTCAAAACCATTGACCAATAACCTCTTGAATTCACCAGGAATTCTCTTGCCACCCACACATCTATTCAAAAAGGACCTTCATCAGGGAATTAAAGAGAGAAAGTTCACTGAGACTAATGCCGTCAGAAAGACATGTCTCATAATGAAAAAAATACTCTGATTATCAAGTGTCTGAGAAATCAGTTCCGCTTAGGCTTTGCCGTTCGACTCTTTAAATTCCTCAAAGCATTCTTTAAAGTCAATTTGTCTCGAGTGTAATACCTCTGTGGGGGCCACAAAGAAGTAGCTACAATGTCAAGCCTTTTGTTTCAGTTCAAGGTAAGGAAAGCAGTGCAGTTCCCTCGACCCTATTCATATTGCCAGGTATCACTTCAAGAGTGTTCCATAAGGGCAGCTTCGCCTCGCAAAGAATATCATTGGCTCTCTTAGAAGAGGTTTAGTTTTCTGGCTTTGGGAAGCTCTCGACTGAACAATAACAGTCATAGAAATAAGTATATTGCGATTTCATATTGCGAAGATTCAAGTTGCAGGAATTCTCAGTACTGGGTTATTCTGTTTTCTTATTCACATGGTATTATAGAACTGTTCTCTTAATCTTTCTGCAGCCTGGTATGTGAAGAGGCATCTCAGCAGTCCACAATGTGTTCACACCTCAGTCACAGACACAGCAGCTGATTATAGATTTTCAACCAAGTGTTTTGTTAGAGTATTTTTATTAATTTTATTTCAAAATTCACATTTTGAGATGAACCGGAGAAAAAGATTAGTTGACAGAGACAGCTATTGTGGATTCAGAACTTAATCTAACAGGGAAATCAACAACTTTACATCATGAAACATAATCATCAGCCAGGCAAAAGTCATTAATAAAAGTACAATGAAATCTAAGTAATTTCCTTCTGTGTTTCGAAACCCTCAAACTATATTACATCAGCTGCAAGGTGCATTACATCAGCTGCAAGGTGCATTACATCAGCTGCAAGGTGTATTACATCAGCTGCAAGGTGTATTACATCAGCTGCAAGGTGTATTACATCAGCTGCAAGGTGTATTACATCAGCTGCAAGGTGTATTACATCAGCTGCAAGGTGTATTACATCAGCTGCAAGGTGTATTACATCAGCTGCAAGGTGTATTACATCAGCTGCAAGGTGTATTACATCAGCTGCAAGGTGTATTACATCAATTGCAAGGTGCATTACATCAGCTGCAAGGTGTATTACATCAGCTCCAAGGGGTATTACATCAGCTGCAAGGTGTATTACATCAGCTGCAAGGTGTATTACATCAGCTGCAAGGTGTATTACATCAGCTGCAAGGTGTATTACATCAGCTGCAAGGTGTATTACATCAGATGCAAGGTGTATTACATCAGATGCAAGGTGTATTACATCAATTGCAAGGTGCATTATATCAGCTGCAAGGTGTATTACATCAGATGCAAGGTGTATTACATCAGATGCAAGGTGTATTACATCAATTGCAAGGTGCATTATATCAGCTGCAAGGTGCATTACATCAGCTGCAAGGTGCATTACATCAGCTGCAAGGTGCATTATATCAGCTGCAAGGTGTATTACATCAATTGCAAGGTGCATTACATCAGCTGCAATCAATATGTTTTGCCACACAATGGACAAGTGTCTTAGAAATACACCCCAATATACAGAATAGTGAATCATGAAATGGACACCAGCTGTACACTCTTAGAAAAAAAGGTTCCAAAAGGGTTCTTCTATCCCCATATAGGAGAAGCTTTTTGGTTCCAGGTTCCCTTTTTTTTGGTTCCCTTCTTGATTCAACATAGAACCCAAAAGGGTTCTAACTGCAACCAAATCATAACCCTTTAATGTTCTAGACAGCACTTTTTTTCTAAGAGTGCACCATTTTTGTCATCCTGCAAAAAGATGAGCACGCCATTAGAGCCCACCAATGGTGTAGTCAACATATATTGGTATATCTATCACATGGCTCAGCAAGCCTCTCCTTTACTCACAGTACAAGCGCATCAATCATAGGAGTCAAACACAAAATCTGTTCTCTGTTACAGAATTAAATTCCCTGACAGTACTCTCTACACCCCCCAGCACTGATACACTGTTATTTGGGTTGTTAACTGGATTCGTTCTGACATTCTGGATTTCTTGTTTCTCGTTTTTTATTATTATTTGTGTACTTGTTTGAAAAATTTCCTGCACTGTTAGAAGCTAGTAACACAAGCATTTCACTGCACCCGCTATAACATATGCTAAACTGTGTACACGACCAATAAACTTGGATTTGATCCGTGACTTCTGATACAAACCAATACAAAGGAATATAGTGTGATACAGATGTAGGATCTTAATTTGATCACTCTGTTGTTGCAGAAAACTTGTCGTGTATTCAAGGCTTAAAAAGGCTTTGTAATTTCAACCCCTACAAAATGTCCATTGGTTATAACCCACACAATATTTCACATGTCCTGTTGCTGCAAGAGTATTTTCCTGCTGTGAGAAACTGTTCAAAATATGATCCAACATCTGTATCTTGGATGATTGTTTCTCAATGATGAGAATGACTGATAGCAAGAACTTCAGCATATTGAGAAATAGTCATAACATTGTTGCAGGAAAGTGGTGTGTTTGTGGCAATACTTTCTGCATAGTACACATTATAGGATCAAATAACCAAACAAGGAAAAACACTAAGATACAAAGTCACAACAGGTGACTAAATACAAAGCTGTCTGTCTGTCTGTCTGCCTGCCTGCCTGCCTGCCTGCCTGACTGACTGCCTGCCTGACTGCCACCCTGTCTGTCTGCCTCCCTGTCTGCCTGTCTGTCTGTTTGTCTGCCTGCCTGCCTGCCTGCCTGTCTGCCTGTCTGCCTGTCTGCCTGTCTGCCTGTCTGCCTGTCTGTCTGTATAAGCTACTGCTCCAAGCTATTTTCATAAAAATCTAAAGTAGGGCAAGAGAATATTCACATGATGCCACCCACTCACGCACAACCTGAAAAATACAATAAATAAAATAGTCTCTGTGGGGATGAAATGCATTATTTGACAAACCATTATTAAAAACAATATTGTATTCTGTACTAATAGAGCACTGTTCTTCAGTTGTCTGTCAATCCAAAAAGTCACTAATGCCATGACATGTGGGGAATAGTAGTGTCCATAGGAAGAGTTGAAATGTGATTTATCTTTTCTTGCTCACAAACACTAGGCCTGGCCAGAGCCTCTTGGTAAACACAAACACTGAAATGCATATATTAGTGATATGTCTGAAATGCACATAGAATTATTTACATTGGCATGATGTATCACGCATGGCCTAGCTTTTATTGACAAGATAGTCAACTGACCACAAAGGCGGAAGGCATGCAAGGGGAGGTGAGACAGGCGTGAATGAGAGGGCAGATACGCGTGTGAACAATAGACACAACTCCGACAGAAAATATTATATCAGTGCATTTGTAACATCGACACTGTCTCTCATAGACATCCAAACAAAAAATGCCCACTTGGTCTGCTTATCGCTGTTTACTCGCAATGACAGATTTTGGGTGGAGTTAATCCTCTCGCTTCGCCTCTTCCTCTCTGGCACATGTCAACAGAGAGGAAGAGGCGAAATGAGAGGGATAACTGGACCCAAAATCTATCTTGTCCAGCAGGTGCCGTTTTCTATTATTTTCGCTCACCAAGCGAGGAGTTTTTGTATGGAGGTCAATGAGTGTGTTGAATTTGGTCAACAAAAAATGTTACGGCTTATTTTCTTAGTGAGGCTTATTTGATGTAATAGAAGTTCAGTAATGATTAGGTTGTTACGAGTGTACTCATAACTAGGACACGTGACATCCCGGCAACTTTGAGAAAAAACTATTCATATCGGAGTTGTGCCGAGTCTTCACTAGTTACCCACACCCATAAAGTCATAAACCCCACCTTTCCAGTCAAATCAAATGGTATTTGTCACATGTGCCGAATACAACAGGTGAAAATGCAGTGAAATGCTTACTTACAAGCCCTTAATCAACAATACAGTTTTAAGAAAAAGTTAAGAAAAATACTAAAATAAATAAATAAAAGTAACAAATAATGAAAGAGCAGCAGTAAAATAACAATAGCGAGGCTAAATACAGGAGGTACCGGTACAGAGTCAATGTGCGGGGGCACCGGTTAGTCGAGGTAATTGAGGTAATATGTACATATAGGTAGAGTTATTAAATGACTATGCATAGATAATAACAGAGAGTAGGGCCTTCCTTTAAGGGCCTTGCCTGGTGTAGAGGTCCTGGATGGCAGGAAGCTTGGCCCCAGTGATGTACTACCCTCTGTACTGCCTTGGGGTCGCAGGCCGAGCAGTTGACATACAGGGCATTGACGCAACCAGACAGGATGCTCTCGATTGTGCAGCTGTAGAACCTTTTGAGGATCTGAGGTCCCATGCCAAATCTTGGTGTGCTTGGACCATGTTAGTTTGTTGGTGATGTGGACGCCAAGGAACTTAAAGCTCCCAACCTGCTCCACTACAGCCCCGTCGATGAGAATGGGGGCATAGCCTCCCGGGTGGCGCAGTGGTTAAGGGCGCTGTACTGCAGCGCCAGCTGTGCCATCAGAGAGTCTGGGTTCGCGCCCAGGCTCTGTTGTAACCGGCCGTGACCGGGAGGTCCGTGGGGTGACGCACAATTGGCCTAGTGTCGTCCAGGTTAGGGAGGGCTTAGTCGGTAGGGATGTCCTTGTTTCATTGCGCACCAGCGACTCCTGTGGTGGGACGGGCGCAGTGCGCGCTAACCAAGGTTGCCAGGTACACGGTGTTTCCTCCGGCACATTGGTGCGGCTGGCTTCCGGGTTGGATGTGCGCTGTGTTAAGAAGCAGTGCGGCTGGTTGGGTTGTGTATCGGAGGACGCATGACTTTCAACCTTTGTCTCTCCTGAGCCCGTACGGGAGTTGTAGCAATGAGACAAGATAGTAGCTACTACAACAATTGGATACCATGAAATTGGGGAGAAAAAGGGGTAAAAAACAACAAAAAAGAGAATGGGGGCATGCTCGGTCCTCCTTTTCCTGTAGTCCACAATCATCTCCTTTGTCTTGATGATGGTGAGGGAGAGGTTGTTGTCCTGGCACCACACAATCATGTCTCTGATTTCTTCCTTAAAGGGTGTCTCATTGTTGTCGGTGACCACTGTTGTGTGATCGGAGAACTTAATGACGGTGTTGGAGTCGTGCCTGGCCGTGCAGTCATGAATGAACAGGGAGTACAGGAGGGGAGTGAACACACACCCCTGAAGGGCCCCCGTGTTGAGGATCAGTATGGCAGATGTGTTGTTACCTACCCTTACCACCTGTGGGTGGCCCGTCAGGAAGTCCAGGATCCAGTTTCAGAGGGAGGTGTTTAGTCCCAGGGTCCTTAGCTTAGTGATGAGCGTTGAGGGCATTATCGTTGAGCGCTGAGCTGTAGTCAATGAATAGCATTCTCACATAGGTGTTCCTTTTGTCCAGGTGTGAAAGGGCAGTGTGGAGTGCAATAGAGATTGCACCATCTGTGGATCTGTTGGGGCGGTATGCAAATTTTAGTGGGTCTTGGCAGGTTCCCTTAGTGTTATTGGGCACAGGGACTATGGTGGTCTGCATGAAACATGTTGGTATTACAGACTCAGACAGGGAGACAATCTCTTTCTTAAAATGCGATTTAAACTTAACCATAACCTTTATTACATTGCTAAACGTACGCCTAGCCCTAACCTGAAATGAAGACCAAAAAGCACATTTTGGATTTTCATACATTGTTACGATTACATAGCCAATTTTGACTTTGTGTCTGCTGAAACTAGTGGAAACCATTGTGCCTGTTGTTCAACCGTGTATCTGCCTTCTCATTGGCTAGAAAGGTCCCACTTGATCTTGCCTCCTCCCGACTGCCTTCCATTTTTGAAGACATTTATTTTCATCGTTAGAGCGGCCACTGGAGTATCTGGTCAATATAATGTTTCATCTGTGATTTCCAGCAGCATGTCCACCTGTGAATTGGGTTTCCCTGTCTGTACAACTTACAGTAGGTGTGTATTATGCAAGCTGAGCACATCATATGAAACGATACAGCTGTTGTTGGCACTGTCAAAATAATACCCATTATCTATACTGTCAAATTAAATTAAGGTTAATCACTCTAAACCTATACGCATGGACATGAAGACAGAAAGGGCTATTCCTGAATTCTCAACTTGAAACTCAAGGTCTCTGTGGCTCATTTTGGGGGGAAAGATTATGGAAAGCTTAAAACTGCATAAACTAATGAAGATGACAAGTTGATTAATTAAAGCATGAGGCAAAATAAGTCCAGCATTTGTCTCTGCATGATGCTCCACTGGTCACAGGAGCTGTCCAAACAAAGTGGGGTAATTTTCATATTTCAAAAGCATTCAACTCAAAAATATTAATGTAGGAACGCCAGGGAAGGTTTTATGAAGGTGACTGTGCAGGCACTCCTATTTGAACATGTGAAACACATTTTGTATATGAAAGAGATCAAATGCCCTAAGAAGTTGGATTCATGGACAGGTTAATGCATAGGGAGATATAAAGAGTGAGAGAGAAATAGATAGAAAGAGAAAGAGTGAGAGAGAGAAAGGCAGAGAGAGAGGCAGCGAGAGAGAGATGAGAGAGACAGCGAGAGGAAGAGAGAGAGAGAGAGAGAGGAGAGGCAGAGAGAAAGAGAGTGACAGAGAGAGGAAGAGAAAGGCGGAGGCAGAGAGAGAGATGAGAGACAGTGAGAGGAAGAGAGAGAGAGAGAGAGAGAGAGAAGGAGAGCGACAGAGAGAAGGGGAGTGACAGAGAAGGAGAGTGACAGAGAGAGGAAGAGGAAGATTTCATGTGATGAAATAAATCATCTTATGGTAAAACAGATAAAAGCACTGTCCCTCGTTTTAAGGTCAACCCTGTCATGTGAACTGAACTTTTGTTTTAATATGATGAAACCATTCCTTAATTATTTTTTTCTAAAGGAACATCTAATAGTCAAATCATAGTGTAAAAGCAGGTGAGTTACTTCTACTCTTTGTGGCCATTTTCTGGTGTTTTCTGGTGGAAAACTGAGTAGGTCGAGCATAACAGGTCAGCCCTGTTACCCAGAGATAGACAGCAGTGGAGGCTGTTGAGGGGTGAACGGCTCATAATATTGGCTGGAACGGAGCGAATGGAATGGCATCAAACACATGGAAACCATGTGTTTGATGTATTTGATACCATTCCACGAGCCCATCCTCCCCAATTAAGGTGCTACCAACCTCCTCTGATAGACTGGTTAGGATTGGGGAACACTATGCAAATAGAGTTTGTAACAATATTTACAAGCCTGCAACATTAAATAAATTGAAAATAACCATAAATATATTTCATTATGACAACCCTAGCAATCCCTTCACTACGTTGTCTCAACAAAATCGACTTTTCCTGTCATTAAAGGGACAAATGAGTGTTCTCAAGGGCACACACTTCCATTAGTGTGGTTATTGCAGCAATATCCTCCATCTTTGCAAATTTCACTCAACTGCAGGGCTCAAAGAAACTTAACTGATCATGGCCTAGGGTGGTCTAGCGGTCTAAGCTGCCTCTGGAGGACATGTACTACGTGCCACTGCCAGCATGGGTTTGAATCCTCTTTCACTCTTACCTTTTACCTCTGTCTCTCCTATTCAATAAAAATACAATATAGTTTAAAAAATATTTTCCAAATTAAGAAATGTACCTGCTCGTCGAACATCTCATTCCAAAACCATGGGTATTGTTATGGAGTTGGTCCCCTCTTTTTGCTGATATAACAACAGATCCACTCTTCTAGGAAGGCTTTCCACTAGATGTTGGAACATTGCTGCGGAGATTTCCATTCAGCCACAAGAACAATCGTGAGGATGGACACTGATGTTGGGCGACTAGGCCTGGCTCTCAGTTGCCATTCTAATTCATCCCTAAAGGTGTTCGATGGGGTGTGGTCAGGGCTCTGTGCAGATTTCCTTTCCCTTTAACTAAGGAATCATGAAAACCAGCCCCAGAACATTATTCCTCATCCACCAAACTTTACAGTTGGCACTATGCATTGGGGCAGGTAGCATAATCCTGGCATCCTCCAAACCCAGATTTGTCCATCGGACTGCCAGGTGGTGAAGTGTGTTTCATCACTCCAGAGAATGCGTTTTCACTGCTTTACGAGCTTTACACCACTCCAGCCGACGCTTGGAATTGCGCATGGGGATCTTAGGCTTGTGTGCTGCTGCTCGGCCATGGAAACCCATTTTGTGAAGCTCCGGACAAACAGTTATTGTGCTGACGTTGCTTCCAGAGGCAGTTTGGAACTCGGTAGTGAGTGTTGCAACCAAGGACAGACTATTTTTACATGCTACGCGCTTCGGCAGTCCTGTTCTGTGAGCTTGTGTGGCCTACCACTTAGCGGCTGAGCTGGTGTTGCGCCTAGACATTTCCACTTCACAAAAACACCACTTACAGTTGACCGCGGCAGCCTTAGCAGGGCAGAAATATGACAAACTTACTTGTTGGAAAGGTGGCATGCTATGACAGTGCCATGTTGAAAGTCACTGAGCTCTTCAATGTTTGTCTATGGAGATTGCATGACTGTGAGCTCGATTTTATTCACCTGTCAGCAAAGGGTGGGGCTGAAATAGCCGGATCCACTAATTTGAAGGCGTGCATACATAATTAGTGTATAATTATATGGTGTCATCCCACTGGGAGTTTTACAGCCATCAGCAACAGAGTGACAAAGATAAGCATTTAATATCCACATACTTTTGTATATATTGTGTACATCACTCCAGTGATCATACTTGAGTGCAAGATGGCATAAAACCATGATATCAACATGACCCTCACAGATAATATCATTCCCAATCCATCTTTGAAATGCCTTAATAACAGAGAGACTGCTTCCCCCTTTATCCCATAGAGTGTTATACAATAATCTAACAGAATATTTAGCACAAGCATATGATTCTGAATTTTTGTGGTTTGCATTTTTTCGGCAGCCCAGTTACCAGCTTTGATTGAATTTAGACCCACTGTCACTTGATCACGTAGAATACATTAACCAGCACAATAGGAACAATCATATGTGTCGAATATGCCTGTTAAAACCTGGTGGTTAATCCAAGTAATCCTGATATGGATACAGCAGCAGTTCTGAGAAACATCCCATATTCCATTTTATGTAAAAAAAAATATTTTAAAAAGACAGGGGAAATAGAGAGAGAAAAAAGGCACTTGTCTTTCGCCTGTAGCATTGACTGCTTATAATGTACGTGCTACTATTGTGAAATGTTGTTGTCTCACCTAGCTATTATTATTTATTAATAATAAGTTGTATCAACTTTAATATTGCAGATAGATTGTAGCTTCCATCAATGTAATTTTCTGCATAATTTCCAATCATAATTCTTTGGTAAATATACATATACAGTGCCTTCAGAATGTATTCAGACCCCTTGACTTGTTTCATGTTACAGCCTTATTCTAAAATTAATAAAATAAATTCCTCATCAATCTACACACAATACCCCATGATGACAAAGCGAAGACAGGTTTTTAGAAATGTGTATTGTTTTATGTAAAAAAAATAAAAAATAAAACAACCTCTACACTATGTGGTGGACGCGCGCACTGCACTGCACATACACAGATGGAGAATTATCATTGCCTCTTCAGAAAGTTGCAGGAAATATCAACCACCAATACCAACCACATACCAACCACTCACACATTCTGATCACGTGTTATGATAAACTTGCAAAAATGTATTATACATTTAGTTAATTCCGTACTAAGATCAATAAAAATGGTGTATTGTTGAATTACATTTTTTATGTGATTCCGTCAGCGTTCTCCACATAGCAGATTTTATAGGGCCCTACAGGTGATAAAAAAAGGGCACCTCCCACGCAGGCCGAGGAGTGAGTTTCACAGATCTGCTACATTCACCCCCCAAACTCACAGCACAGTGTTGAGCTGAGCACAACTGCAGATCACTTGGCACCATTGAAAAGAACATCACGCTGCTTGCTTAGCGAGTACCGCTTCCCACTGTTTCGGCTTATACAGTACCAAGGCTCGAACTCAGGACCACTACCTCGCAAACAGACGTAACCGCTCTCCTAAAGCGTCTTATCTGTCGAGCCACCAAAAACCTAGCTATTCGCCAATGCAAGGGGGGACACTTCAAGCTCAGGAGTGAGTTTCACAGATCCCCATCTGCTACAAAATTTAAGGTGCAGTACTTCGCTTCCTCTGAAACTATAAATCCATCCATGGTACCCTCAATCACTGAGGTTAGAGTGAGTTCAAGTGGCATGTATTGATACTGGATGAACAAGCCTGTGTGTACGCATTGAGCTACACTGGATCATGTTTGAAATTAGGCCATCTTTCAGAGCCTGCCTCCTTTTTATATTATTTGCAGTGTACAACCAACAGATAAATTGTGTTGGATATCTAACTGGATAGGGATGGTCAAGAGTTCTCACTGTGCCAGTAAATCCATTAATTTTCTGCATTGAAATAGGCGTTGACAATCAGCACATTACTCAGTTGAAATGTGGCATTGTACTGAAAGACTAAAGTCTTGTACTTTTTTTGTACTTCATCATTGGTTCATCCTCTGCCTCTGTCTTTGACTTACCCCAGGGGCCTTGGCATCTATATAGCAACTATTCGCTTTCAATTATTAGAGAAAAGCAATTATTGGCCAAAATAAAAGGAAGTAGTCTCATTCAAGCATAAAAGTTATTCTAGCAGCCTTTTAATATAAGATTAAAGACCTGTGATCACATTTGCATGGTGAGCATAAACATCTATCATGATCATGGTTTAATAGTCGTTTGCTCACAAAAACCTATTACAATAACTCCCGTTTGAAAGGTTCCGTTTGAAAACTCCCTTTCTTCAAGGGATAGCTAATTAGTCTGTAATTTTAACTGTATTGAGTTGGTGCAAACATTTGCATAAGTCCTAAAGTGCAGTTTCCCATATCTGGTCCTCCAGTACCGACAGTTAATCTTTTTGTTGTAGCCGCAGACAAGCACACCTGATTCTACTTGTCAGCTAATCATGTCCTTGAAGAGTTGAATCAGGTGTTTTTGTCTGGGGATACAGCACATACAGATAAAGACGGAAGTTTACATACACCTTAGACAAATATGTTTAAACTCAGTGTTTCACAATTCCTGACATTTCATCCTTGTAAAAATTACTTGTCTTGGGTCAGTTAGGATCACCACTTTATTTTAAGAATGTGAAATGTCAGAATAATAGTAGAGAGAATTATTTATTTAAGCTTTTACTTCTTTCATCACATTCCCAGTGGGTCAGAAGTTTACATAATTAGTATTTGGCAGCATTGTCCTTAAATGGTTTAAATTGGGTCAAACGTTTTGAGTAGCCTTCCACACGCTTCCCACAATAAGTTGGGTGAATTTTGTCCCATTCCTCCTGACAGAGCTGGTGTAACTGAGTCAGGTTTGTAGGCCTCCTTGCTCGCACACGCTTTTTCAGTCCGGCCCACAAATGTTCTATAGGATTGAGGTCAGGGCTTTGTGATGGCCACTCCAATACCTTGACTTTGTTGTCCTTAAGCCATTTTACCACAACTCTGGAAGTATGCTTAGGGTCATTGTCCATTTGGAAGACCCATTTGTGACCAAGCTTTAACTTCCTGACTGATGTCTTGAGATGTTGCTTCAATATATCCACATAATTTTCAATTCCTCATGATGCCATCTATTTTGTGAAGTGTTCCAGTCCCTCGTGCATCAAAGCACCCCCCACAACCGTGCTTCACGGTTGGGATGGTGGTCTTCGGCTTGCAAGCCTCCCCCTTTTGCCTCCAAACATAACGATGGTCATTATGGCCAAACAGTTCCATTTTTGTTTCATCACACCAGAGGACATTTTTCCAAAAAGTACAATCTTTATCCCCATGTGCAGTTGCAAACCGTAGTCTGGCTATTTTATGGTGGATTTGGAGCAATGGCTTCTTCCTTGCTAAGACGCCTTTCAGGTTATGTCGATATAGGACTCATTTACTGTGGATATAGATACTTTTGTACCTGTTTCCTCCAGCATCTTCACAAGGTCCTTTGCTGTTGTTCTGGGATTGATTTGCACTTTTCGCACCAAAGTACGTTCATCTCCAGGAGACAGAACGCGTCTCCTTCCTGAGCGGTATGACGGCTGCGTGGTCCCATGGTGTTTACACTTGCGTGCTATTGTTTGTACAGATGAACATGGTAATTTCAGCCGTTTGGAATTTGCTCCCAAGGATGAACCAGACTTGTGGAGGTCGACAATTTTTTTTCTGTCTTTGCTGATTTGTTTTGATTTTCCCATGATGTCAAGCAAAGAGGCACTGAGGTTGAAGGTAGGCCTTGAAATACATCCACAGGTACACCTCCAATTGACTCAAATGATGTCAATTAGCCTATCAGAAGCTTCTAAAGCCATGACATACAGTGCCTTGCGAAAGTATTCGGCCCCCTTGAACTTTGCGACCTTTTGCCACATTTCAGGCTTCAAACATAAAGATATAAAACTGTATTTTTTTGTGAAGAATCAACAACAAGTGGGACACAATCATGAAGTGGAACGACATTTATTGGATATTTCAAACTTTTTTAACAAATCAAAAACTGAAAAATTGGACGTGCAAGATTATTCAGCCCCCTTAAGTTAATACTTTGTAGCGCCACCTTTTGCTGCGATTACAGCTGTAAGTCACTTGGGGTATGTCAGTTTTGCACATCGAGAGACTGAAATTTTTCCACTGAAATGTGGCAAAAGGTCGCAAAGTTCAAGGGGGCTGAATACTTTCGCAAGGCACTGTAATTTTCTGGAAATTTCCAAGCTGTCAACTTAATGTATGTAAAGTTCTGACCCATTGAAACTGTGATACAGTGAATTATAAGTGAAATAATCTGTCTGCAAACAATTGTTGGAAAAATGACTTGTGTCATGCACAAAGTAGATGTCCTAACCGACTTTCCAAAACTATAGTTTGTTAACAAGAAATGTGTGGGGTGCTTGAAAAATGTGTTTTAATGACTCCAACCTAAGTGTATGTAAACTTCCGACTTCAACTGTATATGTGCTGTTGGGGGTACTGGAGGGCTGGAGTTGCGAATCACTCCTTTGGTGTAGTGAAATTATTGGCCGCACTACAATACATCACCAGAGGCTGGTGGAACCTTACTTTGGGAGTACATGCTTGTGCTAATGGCTGGGGCGGAATAGGTCGAATGGTATCAAATACATAAAACACATGGTTCCACATGTGTTTGATGTCATTCCATTTACATTACTATGCCATTATTATGAGCCGTCCTCCCCTCAGCAGCCTCCACTGCAATACATAGAGCTTGCTCCTTAACAACAACATTGGTAATTCCCATGTTCAATATATCCAATATTCAATCAACGGCAGATAGTGGTTTTCCAGATAGGGCTTTCATAAGTACATTTGATTTGCACAGCAGCATGTCCCGGGTGTAGTGATTTGACACCTGATTTAGAAACTGGCAGTCCCATGGTGTGGGACTGTTGTTGATGGCAAACCTGTCTGAGAAATGATCCAGTGTACTCAACCAGACTGACAATTTCTATATCAAGTTTCAACATAACAAACCACTTTTGGGGAAAACTAGGCTTGCATGGAGAAAATAGACAACCAAAAAAGGTGTCTTGGCATTGTTCATTGTCATTACCAAATGACATTTCTTCCTGCCTTCTTTGTGTTGAAGAGTCAAGAAAGTCATATGCCTGGGGAAATAAAAGTGGACTTGGTAGAGGTTTAATTTACTAGAGATAAAGCTCTGGCTCAAGGAATAGTAATGCTGTCTATCAAACTGTTCCTGACACCGTGTACGATTCGGTCGATTCAAACAGACATGATTTATGTCTTTACATTGTCATTCAGATCTGACCAGTCATTGCCACGTGTCTGTCTGGCCTGTGGTAAAGTGTGCTCTTGCCAGTGGGGTCGCACTGTGTTGGTCTGAATGTAGATGACATTGGTAGACAAGGGCGGTAGTCAGAGCAACACTGCCGTTGTAAGTCACTTCCTCTCCAATACGACCATCAAACACATCTAAGGTAGCTTAAACATAGATATTTCAATATATTATTTATCTTTCTCTCTTTTACCATCAATTTATGTTTTTCTTGGTGGCCCACTATTTAATGGTGTACAGATCTTGCAGAATATGGCTTTAAATCATCTTGAATCGCCAATTCAGCTTTGCATAATGCCAAACTGAATTTAAAATAGATAATCAGCCCATTGCAACATTAGCCAGCATATTAGCTGCAAGCCGATGATACATTGCCCCACAAGCACTCTGGGGAACCAAGGTGGGAATAAAGCCACATGGGAATTAAAGTTATTATTATTAAAGTTAAGAATATTCTTCACTATTCCCACCTGGCCCTAATACCTTGACCAGCTATCCACCTCAGAATTTGTATGTTAAACAGTTGTGATGCCTTACAAGTGACTGGGATTGAAAAGCTGCAGTAGATTGTCTACCAATTCAGAGAAAATGTTGTGTAGGTGATACTACCTACAGTTGAAGTCAGAAGTATAGATACAGTTGAAGTCTGAAGTTCACATACACCTGAGCCAAATACATTTAAACTCAGTTTTTCACAATTCCTGACATTTAATCCTAGTAAAAATTCCCTGTCGTAGGTCAGTTAGGATCATCACTTCATTTTAAGAATGTGAAATATCAGAATAATTGTAGAGAGATGTCACGCCCTGACCTTAGAGAGCCGTTTTGTTTCTCTATTTGGTTAGGTCAGGGTGTTATGTGGGGTGGGCATTCTAGGTTTTCTGTTTCTATGATTTGGCCGGGTTCTATGTTTTGGTATGGTCCTCAATCTGGGACAGCTGTCTATCGTTGTCTCTGATGGGGAATCATACTTAGGTAGCCTGTTTTTCCACCTTAGTTGTGGGTAGTTGACTTTGTTAGTGGCCTGTAAAGCCCTAGTAAGCGTCACGGTCGTGTTGTTGTTTCTTGTTGGCTACATTCAAAATATAAAGAAATGTACGCTCACCACGCTGCACGTTGGTCCGGTCATTTCCCTGACGATGTTCGTGACAAGAGAATTAATTATTATAGCTTTTGTTTCTTTCATCACATTCCCAGTGGGTCAGAAGTTTACATACACTCAATTAGTATTTGGCAGCATTGCCAATAAATTGTTTAACTTGGGTCAAACGTTTCGAGGAGCCTTCCACAAGCTTCCCACAATAGGTTGGTTGAGTTTTGTCCCTTCCTCCTGACAGAGCTGGTGTAACTGAGTCAGGTTTGTAGACCTCCTTACTCACGCACACTTTTTCAGTTCTGCCCACACATTTTCTATAGGATTGTGGTCAGGGCTTTGTGATGGCCTCTCCAATACCTTGACTTTGTTGTCCTTTAGCCATTTTGCCACAACTTTGGAAGTATGCTTGGGGTCAAGCTTCCCCCTTTTTCCTCCAAACATAACGATGGTCATTATGGCCAAACAGTTCTATTTTTGTTTCATCAGACCAGAGGACATTTTCCAAAAAGTACGATCTTCGTCCCCATGTGCATTTGCAAACCGTAGTCTGGCTTTTTTATGGCAGTTTTGGAGCAGTGGCTTCTTCCTTGCTGAGCGGCCTTTCAAGTTATGTCGATATAGGACTTGTTTTACTGTGGATATAGATACTTTTGTTCTTGTTTCTTCCAGCATCTTCATAAGGTCCTTTGCTGTTGTTCTGGGATTGATTTGCACTTTTCGCACCAAAGTACCTTCATCTCTAGGAGACAGAACGCGTCTCCTTCCTGAGCGGTATGACGGCTGTGTGGTCCCATGGTGTTTATACTTGCATACTATTGTATGGCTACTTAAAGAAGTGGCTTGGAGTTCCACGATGCCTTACCACCATAGGCCTCTATGGAGATGGTGTCCTCAAGCTGCCCCTCACCAGTCTAACAGAAGAATTCAAGTGTGCAAAAACCAGGCTCCAGATGACACTGAATGAATCTCGAGACCCAGTGGTGAGCAACAACGCGCCGACCTTGGCAACTGGGCGCAAATGGAGGCCAGGAAAAGCAGTCCAGGAGGCAACAGCAGCCCTCAGACATGCTGACATTGTGGGTCATGTTCAGCAAGGAAGAGGAGGCCTTGGGCTAACTAGCCGTGCTGCTTGGAGTAAGGTCACTGCACCAGAGCGGCGGAAGATGGTAGTGCAGGAAGTACGCCATCAGGAGGAGGCTGCAAGGAGGGCCAAGGCAGTCTCTCTTGCCAAACAGGGACAGTGGACTCGATGGGACAGTGTGGAGAAGAGGAAGATCAGCTGGAAGGATCTGTGGGCCATGGAAGCGAGGCGGTTGAGCTTTTCAATCAGAGCAACATATGACGTCCTTCCAACACCAGTTAATCTTCACCAATGGTATGGTGAAGATCCGGACTGTGCCCTCTGTTCCATGCCAGCCAACCTCAGGCACATTCTCACAGGGTGTAAAACAAGCCTCACCCAAGGACGCTACACTTGGCGTCACAACCAAGTCCTTAAAAACCTTGCGTCCGCCCTGGAGGACAAGCGAGCTGCCACCAACTCCCTACCACCCACAGCAGCATCACACTCCTTACGGACAAACTTTGTCCGTGAAGGGGTTAAACCACCGAAGAGTGGCTCTACACCATTAGAGCGAGACCAGCTGCACATGGCCCGCGACTGGAAAATGCTAGCTGACATTGGCCAGCAACTTGTGTTTCCTCCGGAGATCGCAACCACCACCCTAAGACCTGACATGGTGCTCTGGTCCCGTTCACTCAATAAGGTCTTCATCATTGAGCTCATAGTACCCTGGGAAAACTCAGTAGATGAGGCTTATGAGCGAAAACATCTGCGCTATGCTGATCTAGCTGCCGAAGCACGGCATCATGGCTGGAACACAGAAGTCCGACCAGTGGAGGTGGGCTGCAGAGGTTTTGTGGCAACATCTACAACCAGACTGCTTAGAGACCTGGGAATTAAGGGCCAGAGCCAGCGTTCGGCAATCAAAGCTGTATCAGAGGCGGCAGAAGGCAGCAGTCAGTGGCTCTGGATGAAGAGGAAAGACCCCAGCTGGGCCCCGAAGTGAGAGGGCCAGGAGGTATGCGGTCAACAATGCTTGACTCAGGGAGGAGGACGCCCCTGCCATGCATAGTCCCATGGGATGTTGGCTATCAACAACAAGGCAACTCCTATGACTAATTGGGATTGGGACGCAAGCGTAGGATTGATCACCCTGTCGCTGGCCGCCTTTGGGGAGGGTGTATAGTGTGAAAGGCCGAAACACCCTAGGAACCAAAGGTACACTACTGACGATGCGCTCCCCAAATTTCACCACGCTCACTGTTCATTAACTCTTGGAAGTGCTTGCACAAAGGATAGTAACATCTCATCCTGTGTTCTTGGAATCATTTGTTTGTACAGGTGAATGTGGTACCTTCAGCCATTTGTAAATTGCCCCCAAGGATGAACCAGACTTGTGGAGTTTTAGTTGATTCCTTTTGATTTTTCCATGATGTCAAGCAAGGAGGCACTGAGTTTGAAGGTAGGCCTTGAAATACATCCACAGGTACACCTCCAATTGACTCAAATTATGTCAATTAGCCTATCAGAAGTTTCTAAAACCATGACAATTTTCTGGAATTTTCCAAGCTGTTTATAGGCACAGTCAACTTAGTGTATGTAAACTTCTGACCCACTGGAATTGAGATACAGTGAATTCTAAGTGAAATAATCTGTCTCAACAGTTGTTGGAAAAATGACTTGTGTCATGCACAAAGTAGACGTCCTAACCAACTTGCCAAAACTTAAAAAAATATTATTTCACTGGCCTCTCACCAATAGTTTAAGATTCAGTGTTAAAACATGTACTTATCTATTTCTTTCTAATGTCATTAGCTAGTAGTCGGGCAAACCAACCTGAACATTGTTAGAGGCATCACCTTTTTTTACAGCTTTAATCACCACCTGCAATCCAGATAAACCTGGGGCTCCAGTATACTGCTTCAATACCGCTGATTGTTTAGAACAGAAGCTTTGGGTTTTCTATCATATCTGCTTCAAAGTACTATTTTATTGTCATTCTGAATGAGCTTGATCATATGCCCTTGATAAATGATGAGGGGGGCCTTCATGGACATTGCCATGATGAAACAGAAAACTCCTCTGAAATGGATGGTTGCTTCAGTGATTAAAAAGGTATGGCAGGCCACATGAGGTTTCTGAGAAATACTCCTCTCAAGGAGATGTCTTAGGTCAATCAAACATGGACTGCAACCCCGAATGTTACAATGTTACATCCAAAAAGTATAAAGATGAATCCATCTCTCATTTATCATACAATACTGTCTCTGAAAAGTTAGTATGTGCCCATACTGAAAAGGCATAACCAAGAAATTCCCAGACGATGCAAAAATGTGAATGGATGTTGACCAAAATATGAGCATCAATAATGACATAATTAACGCATCACACAGATAATGATATCCGGCAACAAAATGACATCCGCTGGGACAATTTGAAGAGGCTTATAGGAATGGGGGTTACACTCCAAAGGAATCATCTTGCATATCAGATGGATTGTTTTTTGAATGTGAGAATGTAATTAAGAATCAAAGCATCCAGCTGAGACCACAGTGAGGGGAGAAATGCAGATGCACGTGTTCTTCAGAAATATAGGCAAAGAGGTGTGTGTGTGTGTGTTTACATTAATCCCGCATTTTGTTTGACATCCCTACTACTCAAGCAGTACCTTATTAAACAATAGCCTAACCATACACATCAACAGCAAATACTTTGCATTATCATTTCCGCAGACTAGTCTTGTCATTCTTTGCCGTGTTTACTCCCATATCAAGTAGTAACAGACTGCTATTTTCAGCTCTGTATTCTATATCACCGCAGGGTTGTTAGACCGTACCAACACATTTCATTGTGGATTATTTTCAGGCATCTGCACAACTAGTAGTTGGTTCATATGTTATGTATGTAACCTTGTAATACATTGCATAAACTTACAGAGCTTGTGTCATGATGTTAACTGAGTGAGTCAGCATTAAATCATCACGGAATAAGTCGCCACACCAGATTCTCTGCATGCAACCAGTTGAGGATAGAACTGGGTTAGGCTGAACCATTATTGAAAATATTCTATTGAACATCTTAAAACATGATTGTTTGTTCACCTGCTGAAAATCTTTGCAGTGATGCCTTCCAGCACTGAACAATGGGGAGTACATTTTTGCCTCGCTTTGTCTCTGTCTCTGAAGCCCATGGAAATATGCCTTGAAAACTGCCTGAAATAACCAAACAATCCAGTGGGAACTGCCACCTTCAGCATTAACAGTGAAGGATTAGATTGCAGAAATATTCCTCCATCGTCTTGCCATTGAGGACAGTAAAATGGTAGAAAATCACCACTGAATCTACAATTTACATAACCAGAACTTCTTTATTGAGATACAGAATGCAGTGTAAAAATGTATATTCAACAAAATATGTCAAGGGCACGTGAATCAAGACATGCTTATACAGCAGTGGTTTGAATCTGAATCTTCTCTTAACCCTTTTCTGTCGCCTAGTGACGTGCCTGTGCCTGAGAGACAAAGAGAAGTGGCCGAGGAAACTCTAAATTGACTTTCAACACAGTGTGAGGAGAAGAAGATGGTTGGACTGCTTTGTCAACAGTCTCTGCCTCCATCTCATTGTGCTCACACCTGTTCTAATTATTTTTACACTGTTCAATTTCTTGCCTGGCCCTGGGGTTTTCAAAAGTTATACAACAGTGAACATTGGTTTATTTTCTCTCTTCAAGGAAGTTAGACTGCTGTTCTTTGCCCTGATGTGCTCTCTCTCTCTATCTCTCTCTCTCACTCCCATTTTGGTCTCTTACTCCCTGCCCTCAGTCTTTCACTATCCTTGTAATCATATTGTGTTAAAGTATGTTCTATCTCAGTGGTATAGCAACATATGAGGGGTTATGTATTGTAGACGTTCAATAAAAAAACATATATACACATGAATTATCTGATTGCTATTTCCATTTGCAGTGAACAATAATATTGTGTATATTAAGGGGAAAACATGAATTGCCAGTCAGTCATCAGGGAAGATGTCACTGGGTTCTCTAGAACAGAGTGCATTTTCCCATAGAGACTAAAATGTGTGACTTTCAGAAGTGTTAACATGCACTGTTATTAACCTTATCTGATAGATTGTGATCCTTGAAATGGTGCCAAGAAAATTCATGTTGAAATTGTTACTCAATGTTCACCTCTATGGCGGAAATGAATTGGATTGTTTTTCATATCCAGGATGGCAGCAGGAGATTGTATATGACACACAAGTGAACTGTATTCATGGAGAGACAACTTTTACTCATAAGGAACACTTGCTAGATGTGAGACAATATGTGTAAAATCAGATATGAATTATAGGAGGCCACTATCAGAGGCCAGTGTAAAGTGACATGCTGATTGCAGTTCCCAAATCAAACTGTTCATATAACACTTGTGTTAGTTATATATGGCTATGCACGACATACATAAACACCTCTGTTAGCATAACATAAACACCTCTGTTAGCATAACAAAGCCTATCTGCTTCAGCCTCGGGTCAGAATAAAACAACCACAGTGCATATATCCTCTGTACTGCCCACTAGTTTATTAGATATCTTCATAACTATGTTGTAGCTCCATGCCAATAAAGAAAATTATGATTAACATTCAACTTTCTCATTGCATGATTACAGTGCCTTCAGAAAGTATTCACACCCCTTAAAATTTTCCACATTTTGTTTTGTTACAGCCTGAATTTAAAATTTATTTAAAAAATGCTCACCCATCTTTACACAACACCTCATAATGACAAAGTGAAAACAGGTTTTTAGAATTTTTTTGCAAATGTATTGAAAACAAAATACAGAAATCGAATTTAAAATAAGTATTAACACCCGAGTCAATATTTCGTAGAAGCACCTTTGGCGGTGAGGACGGAGTTGATTCGTCTTGGGTATGTCTGTATCAGCTTTGCACATCTGGATTTGGGGATATTCTTCCTTGCAGATTTTCTCAAGCTCTGTTAAGTTATATGGGGAGCGGTGAACAGCGATTTTCTATGGGATTCAAGTCTGGGCTTTGGCTGGGCTACTCAAGGACTTTTACATTCTTGTTCTGAAGCCTGTCTAGCGTTTCTTTGGCTGTATGTTTGGGCTCATTGTCCGGTTGGAACGTAAATCTTTTCCCCAGTCTAAGGTCGTTTGCACGCTGAATCAGGTCTCACCAAGGATTTGCCTGTATCTGACCCTATTCTTTGTTCCATTTCCCATGACTTGCCGGTGAAAAGCATCCCCATAGCATGACGCATCCACCACAATGCTTTGCGGTAGGGATATTGTTAGATGGGTGATGAGCTGTGCGTGGTTTTCGCCAGACATAGCGCTTTGCATTTGAGCCACATAGTTACATTTTTGTCTCAACAGACAAAATATTTTGCCTTGTGTTCTCTTTCACGTCTTTATGACAACTCTAGACGTGCTGTCATGTGCATTCTTCTCAGGAGTGGCTTCCATATGGCTATTCTCCCATAAATCCCAGATTGGTGAAGTGCTGTAGAGATGGTTGTCCTTCTGGCAGGTTCTCCCATCCCAGCCAAGGAACTCTGTAGTTCTGTCAGTGGTCATTGGGTTCTTGGTCACCTCCCTCACCAAGGTCCTTCTTGTCTGGTTACTCACTTTGGTAGGACGGCCAGCTCTAGGCAGAGTCTGGGTAGTCCCATATCTTTTCCATTTCCAAACGATGGCAACCATTGTGCCCATGGAAACATTCAGCACTCTAGCAATAGTTTTATACCCTTCCCCAGATATATGCCTCACCACAATTCTATCTCGGCGACCTACAGACAGTTCTTTGGACATCATAGTATAGTTTCTGCTCTGACATGCACTGTCAACTGTGGGACCTTATATAGACAGGTGTGTTTCTTTCTAAATCATGTCCAAACAGTTGAATTGGCCACAGGTGGACTCCAATCAAGTTGTAGCGACATCTCAAGGATGATCAAAGGAAATTGGATGCACCTGAGCTCAATTTGGTGTGTCAAAGCAAATGGGTGTGAATACTTATGTAAATTAGATATTCCTGTATTCCATTTTCAAAATAAATGCAAAAAAATCTAAAAATATGCTAACTATATCATTATTTGGTATGGTGTGTAGATGGGTGAGAGAAAACTAAAGGTAATCCATGTTGAATTCAGGCTGTAACACAACAATGTGTGAAATAATTCAAGGGGTATGAATACTTTCTGAAGGTACTGTACATTTAATTTCTAAACGGCTATTTCTAAATGGCTATAAAACACAGACTGGTCCAAGCTCAGATTTTTCAATGCCCAGTAGCCTGTTAAGTTGCTTTGTATTTCATTACTCACTTTAGCGCAGCCCCAGAGGAGAAATAATAATAATAATAATCAACTTTATTTGCGTAGCACTTTTCAATACAAGTAACAAAGTGCTTAACATCATAAA
This sequence comes from Oncorhynchus masou masou, assembly GCF_036934945.1. NCBI lineage: Eukaryota > Metazoa > Chordata > Actinopteri > Salmoniformes > Salmonidae > Oncorhynchus > Oncorhynchus masou. The sequence continues at coordinate 13,045,722 of NC_088242.1, forward strand.
ATAAAAGTACTAACAAAGAAACATAGACAGGCGAAAGGAGAATGAAAAAAGATAGCCAATCAAAATCATATACTGAAGTCATACATTAAAATAATCTTTATAAAAGTGTCTTCAGCAGGGATTTAAAAAGAGGCACTGAATCGGCAAGCCTGATCACCTCTGGCAGACCATTCCAAAGTCTAGGGGCACTAATGGCAAATGCCCGGTCTCCTTCAGTTTTCAACCTAGACTTTGGAATGGTTAGCGTTGCCCTGCCAGAAGATCTCAGGCTGTGTCCTGACTCGTAGAGAGATAAAAGATCAGATATAGCATGGGGCTAAAACAAGCCTTAAACGTGATTAATAAAATGTTAAAATCTATTCTATTCTGACTGGTAGCCAGTGTAGAGAATCTAGAATAGTTGTGATATGGTTACATTTTCTGGTGCCTGTTAAAAGCTGAGCTGCACCATTTTGAACTAACTGTAGACGATGAAGTGATGTCTGACTGACACATGTATACAAAGAGTTGCTTAAAGAAACACCAATACTTAAAATTAGGAGAAGCATTGTTATGCAAATATTATGTTAAGCAATAACACCAAGTCATCTCCCGGTTTACGATTGAGCATCAGCATTAATGTATTTTTTTCTTCCTTTATTTTCATATTCATAACTCAATCATGCAGCCTTCATAATAGTCCTTCAGGCCTCCTCTGACATTCTTTATCACAAGAAGAACTGGGTTCATCCTCTTTATGTTCTTTATCACAGCCCCTAGAGCAATTACTCTTCCTCAGGAAGGGAGCTTGCACCAGCATTCCTATCCTCACATTATAATCATTCTTTTTTTTTGCAAAAACATGACAGCAACCTCACACGTCACTCGCTATCTGTGATGAAGGCTTCTTCTCACTTAACTGCCAACATTGGTGCCAGTTTCTGGGATGAAAGTAAAGCTCTGCTCTGGGCCTGTGAGTTGTGACTGTAATGACAGGGTTATATAGGCCTTACTGTAGGTGGTGTGGTGGGAGCAAACAAAGGAAGAAGAATCAGAGTTGATCAGGAACTGCAGTAGACAAGGAGCAGTAGGATGTAACTGAGCCGAGACTACTGGGCAAAAAATGAAAAATGGAAAACTGAGATTTTGACTTTCCCAAGCCTCCACTTTGAGGGATGAGGAGGATGAGACAGCAGAATGTTTTATTATCTTTGAGACTTCATTATTAAGGGAATTATGGATTTGTCTTACAAAGCTACTGAATACAACACAATTTGGAAATGGGTTAATATCCAACTATGAGTAGCTGCTTTGTTTCAAGGATGATCTTCTTTATCGATCCCAGAGCTTTCCAAGTTTGCTATTGTAATGAAGCAGGGATACTAGCAACATTACTTCACTATAGATGTTTTATCTCTAACCACTGCTAGTAGTGACGTTCATTACCTCTAAGTACATATAAGCGCTGTGTAAAACAACAGTGAAATGAAAGCCTCATCAACACACCTTTTGCAGACCCCACACAGAAAAGGCATCTCAATCTCCAAAGAGAACGCCTAATCCACTGGCCCTTCAGTTGCTCTTTTCTTGTTCGGTAATGAGGCATACTCTAGAGAAGAATGTAAACAACTTAACTCGATTGCCTCAGAGAAGTGTTAAATCAATCTACTATATGCCATACACACATTCCATGTAAGCTATAGTGGTAACCACGAGTCAATTTCTCATTGGATAAAGAACCACGGAAATCCAACCTGCCTTTTATAACGTCCTTATAATTAATCAATATTGTATGTCACAACAGAACAGCTGGGGAGCATTATGTTAAAGCATTGTTCCTGTCGTCATACCATACAGCCTATTCATGGGAATCAACAGCGTTGCAAACATGTAATTATGTTTTTAGAATGTCTCCGACAGAGTAGCCTAATGATATCAGTGAAATTCCAACAATGTGGGTTCCAACAGCTGTGATTTCAACCTCCTGACCGACAAACATGCACTCAACTGCAACAAGCAGATGAAAAAGCTCACACATTTGAAACAAATTGATATAATATACTGTATGTTGTGGAGTAAATGCCTAGGATGGTGTTTGGCCATGTGCGGAAGTCATACGCTGTAACTGTATTTGGCATTTGCATTTTTGTACTTCCATTGTACATTAGTGTGGCAGAAGCAATTAAAACAGTGTCACAAGCTTACAAGGGTTTTATCATTTATTCATGCACTCGCAAAGTCAGCAGTGACAAGGCAAGCAATTTGGACTTTAGCCTAGTGGCAAACTCTGAACATTTCTGAATCAAGATTACAAGGAGAGAGAAAAGCGATGGGCAATACAAACCCTCTGTGCGATAAAACAACAGTGCATCCTGCTGTGAAGGTGATGACATGCTATTGGGCCAACTCAGAGTACAAATAGCTACTTAAAGCTTTACTGTAGACACACACTGCTGCTCTCCCCCTCTTAGCTTCTGTTGCAGCCTTAAAGGGTAAAGGGAAGTGAATATCTCTTTGAATTCTTTACCTCCTTTCATCTTCTGGATTTTCTTGTTTGCAAGAGTAACATACATTTACAATTCAAGTAAATAGGCAAGTCAGAAGATGGTTCTCTAGTTCCATATCATGTTGTGTTCTGATGTTCTTATTCAATACAGTACTGTCATGTTGTGTTCTGTTGTTCTTATTCAATACAGTAGCTGTCATGTTGTGTTCTGTTGTTCTTATTCAATACAGTAGCTGTCATGGTGTGTTCTGATGTTCTTATTCAATACAGTACTGTCATGTTGTGTTCTGATGTTCTTATTCAATACAGCACTGTCATGTTGTGTTCTGTTGTTCTTATTCAATACAGCACTGTCATGTTGTGTTCTGATGTTCTTATTCAATACAGTACTGTCATGTTGTGTTCTGATGTTCTTATTCAATACAGTACTGTTATGTTGTGTTCTGATGTTCTTATTCAATACAGTACTGTTATGTTGTGTTCTGATGTTCTTATTCAATACAGTACTGTTATGTTGTGTTCTGATGTTCTTATTCAATACAGTACTGTTATGTTGTGTTCTGATGTTCTTATTCAATACAGTACTGTTATGTTGTGTTCTGATGTTCTTATTCAATACAGTACTGTCATGTTGTGTTCTGATGTTCTTATTCAATACAGTACTGTCATGTTGTGTTCTGATGTTCTTATTCAATACAGTACTGTCATGTTGTGTTCTGATGTTCTTATTCAATACAGTACTGTTATGTTGTGTTCTGATGTTCTTATTCAATACAGCACTGTTATGTTGTGTTCTGATGTTCTTATTCAATACAGCACTGTCATGTTGTGTTCTGATGTTCTTATTCAATACAGTACTGTTATGTTGTGTTCTGATGTTCTTATTCAATACAGTACTGTTATGTTGTGTTCTGATGTTCTTATTCAATACAGTACTGTCATGTTGTGTTCTGATGTTCTTATTCAATACAGTACTGTCATGTTGTGTTCTGATGTTCTTATTCAATACAGTACTGTTATGTTGTGTTCTGATGTTCTTATTCAATACAGTACTGTTATGTTGTGTTCTGATGTTCTTATTCAATACAGCACTGTTATGTTGTGTTCTGATGTTCTTATTCAATACAGCACTGTCATGTTGTGTTCTGATGTTCTTATTCAATACAGTACTGTCATGTTGTGTTCTGATGTTCTTATTCAATACAGTACTGTTATGTTGTGTTCTGATGTTCTTATTCAATACAGTACTGTCATGTTGTGTTCTGATGTTCTTATTCAATACAGCACTGTCATGTTGTGTTCTGATGTTCTTATTCAATACAGCACTGTCATGTTGTGTTCTGATGTTCTTATTCAATACAGTACTGTCATGTTGTGTTCTGATGTTCTTATTCAATACAGCACTGTTATGTTGTGTTCTGATGTTCTTATTCAATACAGCACTGTTATGTTGTGTTCTGATGTTCTTATTCAATACAGCACTGTTATGTTGTGTTCTGATGTTCTTATTCAATACAGTACTGTTATGTTGTGTTCTGATGTTCTTATTCAATACAGTACTGTTATGTTGTGTTCTGATGTTCTTATTCAATACAGTACTGTTATGTTGTGTTCTGATGTTCTTATTCAATACAGTACTGTCATGTTGTGTTCTGATGTTCTTATTCAATACAGTACTGTTATGTTGTGTTCTGATGTTCTTATTCAATACAGTACTGTCATGTTGTGTTCTGATGTTCTTATTCAATACAGTACTGTCATGTTGTGTTCTGATGTTCTTATTCAATACAGTACTGTTATGTTGTGTTCTGATGTTCTTATTCAATACAGTACTGTTATGTTGTGTTCTGATGTTCTTATTCAATACAGTACTGTTATGTTGTGTTCTGATGTTCTTATTCAATACAGTACTGTTATGTTGTGTTCTGATGTTCTTATTCAATACAGTACTGTTATGTTGTGTTCTGATGTTCTTATTCAATACAGTACTGTTATGTTGTGTTCTGATGTTCTTATTCAATACAGTACTGTTATGTTGTGTTCTGATGTTCTTATTCAATACAGTACTGTCATGTTGTGTTCTGATGTTCTTATTCAATACAGTACTGTCATGTTGTGTTCTGATGTTCTTATTCAATACAGTACTGTTATGTTGTGTTCTGATGTTCTTATTCAATACAGTACTGTTATGTTGTGTTCTGATGTTCTTATTCAATACAGTACTGTTATGTTGTGTTCTGATGTTCTTATTCAATACAGCACTGTCATGTTGTGTTCTGATGTTCTTATTCAATACAGTACTGTCATGTTGTGTTCTGATGTTCTTATTCAATACAGTACTGTCATGTTGTGTTCTGATGTTCTTATTCAATACAGTACTGTCATGTTGTGTTCTGATGTTCTTATTCAATACAGTACTGTCATGTTGTGTTCTGATGTTCTTATTCAATACAGTACTGTCATGTTGTGTTCTGATGTTCTTATTCAATACAGTACTGTCATGTTGTGTTCTGATGTTCTTATTCAATACAGTACTGTCATGTTGTGTTCTGATGTTCTTATTCAATACAGTACTGTTATGTTGTGTTCTGATGTTCTTATTCAATACAGTACTGTTATGTTGTGTTCTGATGTTCTTATTCAATACAGTACTGTTATGTTGTGTTCTGATGTTCTTATTCAATACAGTACTGTTATGTTGTGTTCTGATGTTCTTATTCAATACAGTACTGTTATGTTGTGTTCTGATGTTCTTATTCAATACAGTACTGTTATGTTGTGTTCTGATGTTCTTATTCAATACAGCACTGTCATGTTGTGTTCTGATGTTCTTATTCAATACAGCACTGTTATGTTGTGTTCTGATGTTCTTATTCAATACAGCACTGTCATGTTGTGTTCTGATGTTCTTATTCAATACAGTACTGTCATGTTGTGTTCTGATGTTCTTATTCAATACAGTACTGTCATGTTGTGTTCTGATGTTCTTATTCAATACAGTACTGCAATAATGGCCTGCCTTCAGGTGCCAAAGAGGCTATTTCTCACCCCAGAAATCACTAACACTTAGTAGTAATTACTCCTGTGCCAGTGCGTTATTAGATTCAGCCAAACATGGTATCTGTTCACTCGGGTGCCGAGATTTAAAACAGAAGAATGGAAATATGGAACATCATGTCATTTTCTTGTGTATAAAATTGGATGGTGCACTGACAGGGATCTAGTGCATTCCTTTAAAATTCCTTTCAGGTTAAAGGGAGCGTTCTGTAGCTTTTCTCTCCCATGTGGTTGCTGGACATAAAAAACAAGGTCATAGGTCGCCATGATGGTATGAAGGCCGTATTGGATATTTAGCTAGGACACCGGGGTTAACACCCCTACCCTTACTGTAAGTGCCATGGGATCTTCAGTGACCACTGTTATTACATGGTAATGAATTAGTTACTCTGTAATTTCACTTTGACAGCCTATGTGAATACCATGTACATATATAGGTGTATAGCTAGGTAGACTTACTGTAAAGTAGAAGCCATTTGTCATTCAAAAATAATAAACATGACATTTGTGCAACCGTAACAAACAAGAAAGGTCATATAAGTATATTGCAATAACAATTGTTAGTGTAATTGTTTTTGCTTTGTGTGCATGACTGCCATATGAGACATTATGACATGTAATTATTCACTATAATACACAGTCCAGATGTAGGATATTAATTTCTACATCCCGCAGCAACAGGAAAAGTTAATTATTATGTGGATTCTAATTAGTGGACTTTTTAGTATTGGTAGATACATTTTTTGGTCTAATTTTAAAGTGGAAATTACTACCCTCAGACACCTTGTTAAACCTCAAATACTCCACAATTGTTACACTTCCTGCATTTCAGGAAGGTTCTTCTGCAACAGGGTGATCAAATTAAGATCCTACATCTGTAGGCTTCCATCTCTTTACAATACACAGGATAACTCCCTTTTAACCTGCATCCATATTCAGTCTGCACATGTTCAGCTCAGTTAGCAGAATGTTATTCAGAGGTTAGAGGAAGTATCGTCCTCAAAGGACAGCATATGCATCATAGCAGGTGCTACATGTGGAAGAAATCTGTGCAGCATAATGCCTCCTATCAGTCAAAAAGGCCAGTCTGCCCGGCTGTGGTCAGCATGTTTTCTTTGGGTGACTGTTTCAGTGCCCTTTATCTACTCTCAGAACCACAAAGTGCTACTTCTCTCTTCCAATTAATGTGAAGAAGCCTTCTTAGGGAAGTGGTGTTTATTCATAGTCCTCAATACAGCTCCATACTGTGTTTGTTGGGCCTGCAGTACTGTACAGCTGGGTATGTTGGGCCTGCAGTACTATACAGCTGGGTTTGTTGGGCCTGCAGTACTGTACAGCTGGGTTTGTTGGGCCTGCAGTACTGTACAGCTGGGTTTGTTGGGCCTGCAGTACTATACAGCTGGGTTTGTTGGGCCTGCAGTACTATACAGCTGGGTTTGTTGGGCCTGCAGTACTATACAGCTGGGTTTGTTGGGCCTGCAGTACTATACAGCTGGGTTTGTTGGGCCTGCAGTACTATACAGCTGGGTTTGTTGGGCCTGCAGTACTATACAGCTGGGTTTGATGGGCCTGCAGTACTATACAGCTGGGTTTGATGGGCCTGCAGTACTATACAGCTGGGTTAGTTGGGCCTGCAGTACTATACAGCTGGGTTAGTTGGGCCTGCAGTACTATACAGCTGGGTTAGTTGGGCCTGCAGTACTATACAGCTGGGTTTGTTGGGCCTGCAGTACTATACAGCTGGGTTTGTTGGGCCTGCAGTACTATACAGCTGGGTTTGTTGGGCCTGCAGTACTATACAGCTGGGTTTGATGGGCCTGCAGTACTATACAGCTGGGTTAGTTGGGCCTGCAGTACTATACAGCTGGGTTAGTTGGGCCTGCAGTACTATACAGCTGGGTTTGTTGGGCCTGCAGTACTATACAGCTGGGTTTGTTGGGCCTGCAGTACTATACAGCTGGGTTTGTTGGGCCTGCAGTACTATACAGCTGGGTTTGTTGGGCCTGCAGTACTATACAGCTGGGTTAGTTGGGCCTGCAGTACTATACAGCTGTGTGTTGCTGGTACGGCACTATTTGTTATCTGCCTTCAACTTTAGATACCATTCTGAGACATGTATAAAGCAGCTTATAGAATTATCTAAGCGCAACAATACGACCAACCGAGCAAAGTCACTTCCTCCCCATCCTCCCCATGCTTACTCAGTTCAGCTAGCTTGAGTCCCTATCCCCCTGTGCTGGATTTGTTCAAGTCACTGGTTATCTTTGCCTGCCCTATTTTCCTTGCTGAATGTAGGGTTTTCTGTAAAAATATGTATGATGCATGTCATTATCATAAGAACACATGAATTTAGGTTTCACTGACACCTTGTGGCGGTAAGTCACAGTTAACATCCAGCATCTTAGAGGTAATCGTTACACTTTTGGAGCTGAGGAGAGAGAGAGAAAGGGCATCTGTGATGGTAGCAGGCAGCGTTTATTGGTCGAGGCTCACAGTGTAATAAAGTTTGACACTGCAGTCATGGTGAGCAATGTTTTTCACTCTACACAGACACAGAGGTAGAGTCCCATCTCAGCCCAGGAGAGGTTCACCAGAGACGTATACTCCTTGTCACTGGAGCACCGCTCCAAGCCCTCTGGTAATGCCTTGTGTTTAATTAGCATAAACACAACATTCTATTACCATACTATTAAATCCTTAAGGATAAAGAGCCATTGGTGAAAAAGGGGGACGGGGTAAAGAAATCCCCCTTTACAGAGTCTGAGCTACGATCTTTGGAGAGGAGACCAGATAGCCAGTGATCTTTGGAGAGGAGACCAGATAGCCAGTGATCTTTGGAGAGGAGACCAGATAACCAGTGATCTTTGCACGTGTAATGATCTGCTAAGGCTAGTATTTACCTTGATGTTAATCAATCAATCACATGTATTTATACAGCTCTTTTTACATCAACAGATGTCACAAAGTGCTTATATAGAAACCCAGCCCAAAACCCCCAAAAGGCAAGCAATGCAGATGTAGAAGCACGATGATGACATCAACACGTCGGCACACTGTGTGAGCAGGGTGTGTTAACAGACTATTAAGAGAGAAGTTATTCATGTCTTCACACACACTTAAATGAGATGGAATGCGTTGAGCCTTTACCATTTTGGAACAGAATTGCGAGGTAAAAGACAGACATCGATTGAAGTGGAGATCGAACTTTCTCTCAAGCGGCCTCGACAGTTGGGAACGCTCTCTCTGCCTATGTCTGTCACTCAGACTTCCTCACTGTTCTCAGATTTGTCTTTTGGTTCAACTTAAAAGTAGGCCTATATTTTTTAGGTTTTTGCGCATGTCTTGCTGTTTAATGTACTTCACTAGTGATTTTGCTTGTGTGTTGCAGGGCACTTTTTAATTTCTCTCCAAACACTTACTTTTACACATAATATTATGTATTTCAAACTGACTCAAATAATACAAGGACCAAGCAGAGTAACACAGTCATCCCAGACTCAAACTGATCTGGTGTTTACTAACAGACCTGATCGAAAAACTAAGTCCATTAAATTACTAACTGGCATATATCTTACCACAATGTTCCATTGGTGATAATAAAGATAAATATTTTTTTAGTTAACATCCATATTAATGTGCAACAATACCATAAAACAATCCTGAAAAGTGAGCAGAGTAACTACGATGCAGCTGTAAGTCAAATGGACTGTTCTGATCTGTTAAGTAATGAAGACCCAGAGTCTGGATACAGAACATTTATGTCAGCTATTGACAAACTGGATACCTCTTTTACTAGGAAATGTCAACGTAAACCAAGACGGAAACCCTCTCTACGATGGCTCAAAGAGGACCTCTGGATGCAGATGAGAGAACAGGATCTTTCCTTGAAAAAAGCACTAAATTCTGGTCAGAATGATGAAAGACGTATATTAACAGCACTGATAAATAAGGTGGTAAAGAATATAAAAAGCAGAGGCAGGGTTCATTCTTTGAGTGATCAGTGAAGGAAAAGGAAATGGCAGTGATTTGGGAAAATCTCAACAAACTTACAGGGAGAGGAGATGAAAAGTCCAAAAAACATAGTGAATTAAAAGGTTAATGGGATTATAATTCAAGACTCATATTTCATATCCACCACTTTTAACCAGTTTTTTGTTGACTCTATCAGGGAACTGACTCAAAGATTTTCAACCAAAACCACAGTTCCCATAGACAATAATAAACCAATATTCAGAATTCCTGAAATCTCAGCGTCAGCAGTGGACAGTATTATTAGCTTCTTCAGTGGCTCCAGAACAAAATATGTATTTTGTCTAAACGCTGTATTCCTGAAGAGACACAAATATTCTCTGATTGTCCCTATTGTACATCTAGTTAATCTGTCCATCAAATATGGGTTCTTCCCCAATGCTTGGAAGTCTGCTGTATTGATACCTGTTTTGAAATCTGGTGACCAAACACTGGTGGAAAATTCCCAACCTATAAGCATTCTTCCAGTGCCATCAAAAGTAGCTGAAAGATGGTTGGCTGATCATCTGACTGATCACCTCATTCAGGGCAACTCAATACATCAAATGCCATTCAGTTTCAGAACTAACCATTCTACCGAAACAGCCAATTGCTATTTTCTGGAGTGCATTAAATCTAAACTGGACATACTTGGTGAAGTCGGCCAGTCTTTCTGGATCTTAAAAAGACCTTTGATACTGTGTATCATGAGGTCCTCATATCCAAACTATCTGCCCTTACTGTGTCAACTGAAGTCATTAGTTGGATGTATTCCTATCTGACAAACAGAAGTCAAGGGGTTTGTCTGGGGGACACTCAGTCAGACTCTCTTTACAATAACATTAGGGTCCCATAAGGGTCAATATTAGGCCCCTTTCTGTTTACCATCTACATAAATGATCGCCCACTTACTTGCCCACAAGTTAACATGTAGATGTATGCAGACAAAAAAGTTCTGTATGTACACTAAAAAATGTATAAAAACGTGTTGTAAACAAGTTAACTAAAAATATGTTACATACTTCCAAATGGATGACAAATTATTGTCTGCATTAAAATATCGACAAGACTGTTTGTATGTTCTTCTCTAAGAAATCATTGATTCTTCCCAACGAGCTGTTCTTGTTAATTGGATGTAATGTATTTGTATTTTGTATTGTTTTAGTGAGTATTTGTATAGTGGCAGAGTAAAGGCCCTTTCCTGCAAAGGTACTACACGTGCAAATGAGCTTTTGGCTAACCCGGGTCATTGACATACAGTTGAAGTCGAAAGTTTACATACACTTAGGTTGGAGTCATTAAAACTCGTTTTTCAACCACTCCACAAATTTCTTGTTAAAACTTCTTATGGCTGGGGGGCAGTATTGAGTAGCTTGGATGAATAAGGTGCCCCGAGTAAACTGCTTGCTACTCAGAACCAGAAGCTAAGATATGCATATTATTAGTAGATTTGGATGGAAAACTGTTTGAATGAAGTTTCTAAAACTGTTTAAATGATGTCTGTGAGTATAACAGAACTCATATGGCAGGCAAAAACATGATACAAAATCCAACCAGGAAGTGGGAAATCTGAGGTTTGTAGTTTTTCAAGTCATTGCCTATCCAAGATACAGTGTAAATTTGATCCGATTGCACTTCCTAAGACTTCCACTAGATGTCAACAGTCTTTATAACTTTGTTTAAGGCTTCTACTGTGAAGGAGGAGAGAATGAGAGCTGTTTCAACCAGAGGTCTGGCAGAGTGCCATGAGCTCAGTCTGGTGCGTTCCATTGCATTTCTAAAGATAAAGGAATTCTCCAGTTGAAACATTATTGAAGATTTATGTTAAAAACATCCTAAAGATTGATTATATACATCGTTTGACATGTTTCTATGAACTGTAATGGAACTTTTTGACTTTTCATCTGGACCTAGCGCCTTGTGAATTTGGATTTGTGAACTGAACGTGCAAACGAAAAGGAGGTATTTGGACAAAAATGATGGATTTTATCGAACAAAACAAACATTTATTGTGGAACTGGGATTCCTGGAATGTGGATCTCCGCAAAATCACCAGATGTTTTGGAAGCAAAACATTACTGAACATAACGCGCCAATGTAAACTGAGATTTTTAATCGAACAAAACATACATGCATTGTGTAACATGAAGTCATATGAGTGTCATCTGATGAAGATCATCAAAGGTTAGTGATTCATTTGATCTATATTACTGCTTTTCGTGACTCCTCTCTTTGGCTGTAAAAATGGTTGTGTTTTTCTGTGACAAGGTGCTGACCTAACATAATCATTTGGTGTGCTTTCGTCGTAAAGCCTTGTTGAAATCGGACACTGTGGTGGGGTTAACAACAAGTTCATCTTTAAAATGGGGCGGCAGGGTAGCCTAGTGGTTAGAGCATTGGGCTAGTAACCAGAAGGTTGCGAGTTCAAACCCCTGTGCTGACAAGGTACAAATCTGTCATTCTGCCCCTGAACAGGCAGTTAAACCCACTGTTCCCAGGCTGTCATTGAAAATAAGATTTTTTTTTAACTGACTTGCCTGGTTAAATAAAGGTAAAAAAAATAATAATTTGAAAAATACTTGTATGTTTGAGGAATTTTAATTATGAGATTTCTGTTGTTTGAATTTGGCGCCATGCACTTTCACTGGCTGTTGTCATATCGATTCCGTTAGCGGAATTTCAGCCGTAAGAAGTTTTAACAAACTATAACTTTGGCAAGTCGGTTAGGACAACTACTTTGTAAACAATTGTTGGAAAAATGACTTGTCATGCACAGACAGATTATTTCACTTGTAATTCACACTATCACAATTCCAGTGGGTCAGAGGTTTACATACACTAAGTTGGCTGTGCCTATAAACAGCTTGGAAAATTCCAGAACATTATGTCATGGCTTTAGAAGCTTCTGATAGGCTAATTGACATCATTTGAGTCAATTGGAGGTGTACCTGAGGATGTATTTCAAGGCCTACCTTCAAACTCAGTGCCTCTTTGCTTGACATCATGGGAAAATCAAAAGAAATCAGACCTCAGAAAATAAATTGGAGACCTCCACAAGTCTGGTTCATCCTTGGGAGCCATTTCCAAACGCCTGAAGGTACCATGTTCACCTGTGTAAACAATAGTGTGCAAGTATAAACATTATGGCACTATGCAGCAGTCATACCACTCAGGAAGGGGACGCGTTCTGTCTTCTAGAGATGAACATACTTTTGTGCGAAAATGCAACTCAATCTCAGAACAACAGCAAAGGACCTTGTGAAGATGCTGGAGGAAACGGGTACAAAAGTATCTATATCCACAGTAAAACGTGTCCTATACCGACATAACCTGAAAGGCCGCTCAGCAAGGAGGAAGCCACTACTCCAAATCCGCCATAAAAACGCCAGACTACATTTTGCAACTGCACATGAGGACAAATATTGTACTTTTTCGAGAAATGTCCTCTGGTCTGATGAAACAAAACTAGAACTGTTTGTCCATAATGAACATCTTTATGTACGCAAGAAAAATGGGGAGGTTTGCAAGCCGAAGAACACCATCCCAACCGTGAAGCACGGGGTGGCAGCATCATGTTGTGGGGGTGCTTTGCTGCAGATGGAACTGGTGCACTTCCCAAAATAGATGGCATCATGAGGAATTGAAAATTATGTGGATATGTTGCTTCAACATCTCAAAACATCAGTCAGGAAGTTCAAGCTTGGTTGCAAATGGGTATTCCAAATGTTCAATGATCCCAAGCATTTTTCCAAAGTTGTGTCAAAATGGCTTAAGGACAACAAAGTCAAGGTATTGGAGTGGCCATCACAAAGTCCTGACCTCAATCCTATAGAAAATTTGTGGGCAGAACTGAAAAAGCATGTGTGAGCAAGGAAGCCTACAAACCTGACTCAGTTTCACAAGCTCTGTCGGGAGGAATGGGCCAAAATTCACCCAAAGTATTGTGGGAAGCTTGTGGAAGGCTACCCGAAACATTTGACGCAAGTTAAACATTTTAAAGGCAATGCTACCAAATACTAATTGGGTGTATGTAAACTTCTGACCCACTGGGAATGTGATGAAATAAATAAAAGCTGAAAGAAATCATTCTCTACTATTATTCTGATATTTCACATCCTTAAAATAAAGTGGGGATCCTAACTGACCTAAGACAGGGAGTTTTTACTAGGATTAAATGTCAGGAATTGTGAATTTAAATGTATTTGGCTAAGGTCTATGTAAACTTCCAACTTCAACTGTAGGTAATATCACCTACAACATTTTCACTTCAACTGTAAATAGTGGAGGCCTGTCTCAGGCTCCAGTATTTATGCTGCAATAGTTTATGTGTTGGGGGGCTAGGGTCAGTCTGTTATTTCTGGAGTATTTCTCCTGTCTTATCCAGTGTCCTGTGTGAATTTAAGTACGCTCCCTCGAATTCTCTCTCCCTTTTTCTCTTTCTCACTCTCTTCTCTCGGAGGACCTGAGCTCTAAGATCATGCCTCAGGACTACCTGGCCTGATGACTCTTTGCTGTCCCCAGTCCACCTGGTCATGCTGCTGCTCCAGTTTCAACTGTTCTGCCTGTGGCTATGGAATCCTGACCTGTTCACTGGACGCGCTACCTTGTCCCGGACCTGCTGTTTTGGACTCTCTCTCTACCGCACCTGCTGTCTCTGAATGATCAGCTATGAATAGCCAACTGACATTTACTCCTTTACTCAGGTGCGGCCCTGTTGCACCCTCTACAACCACTGTGATTATTATTATCTGACCCTGCTGGTCATCTATGAACATTTGAAAATCTCTGCCATGTTCTGTTATAATCTCCACACGGCACAGACAGGAGAGGACAGGCCACCCCTCAGAGCCTGGTTCTTCCTAGGTTCCGGACTTTCTAGGGAGTTTTTCCTAGCCCCCGTGCCTCTACATCTGCATTGCTTGCTTCTTTGGGGTTTTCGGCAGGGTTTCTATAGAGCACTTTGTGACTTTGGCTGATGTGAAAAAGGGCTTTATAAATGCACTTGATTGATTGATTGATTGTTGCATTATTGTAATATTGATGTTGATTCATGTGCATTGTCCCCTATAAATACATAAATACAATAAATAAAATATTTGCATGTCCTTTTCAACATTGTTATCTTGACCTTGAACGCTATACACCAGTTTATTAGGTATACCACCCGGTTCACGAAAATGGTTCACTCCTACAGCAGGGCAGGGGAAACCTCGTCGGTTGCACAACAGAAATGTGTCTTCTGCGGGGGGCTGCCTTAATCGACGTCATCGGCGCCCGGGGAGCAGTTGTGGGGGTTGACTGCTTTGCTCAAGGGCAGAACTGTCGATTTTTCTGTTACTGTTTAATTGAGAGTTATAATGGGCAAAACAAATGACCTAAGAGACTTTAAGCGTGGTATGATCGTCAGTGCCAGGCGTGCCGGTTCCAGTGTCTCAAAAACGGTCGGTTCCTGGGATTTTAATGCACCACAGTGTCTAGGAGTTTCCCGAGAATGGCGCGACAAACAAAAAACATCCAGTCAACAGCAGTTCTGTGGGCAAAAACAGCATATTGATGAGAGGTTGAAGAAGAATGGCAAGAATCGTGCAAGCTTACAGGCATGCTACAAACAACCACACCGGGTTCCACTACTATCAACTAAAAATTAAAATCAAATCAAATTTTATTTGTAACATACACATGGTTAGCAGATGGTTAGCAGATGTTAATGTAGGGTATGTAAACATTACATTAGGTAGCGTGGCTAGTGATATATTTTACATAATTTCCCATCAATTCCCATTATTAAAGTGGCTGGAGTTGAGTCAGTGTGTTGGCAGCAGCCACTCAATGTTAGTGGTTGCTGTTTAACAGTCTGATGGCCTTGAGATAGAAGCTGTTTTTCAGTCTCTCGGTCCCAGCTTTGATGCACCTGTACTGACCTCGCCTTCTGGATGAGAGCGGGGTGAACAGGCAGTGGCTCGGGTGGGTGTTGTCCTTGATGATCTTTATGGCCTTCCTGTAACATCGGGTGGTGTAGGTGTCCTGGAGGGCAGGTAGTTTGCCCCCGGTGATGCGTTGTGCAGACCTCTCTACCCTCTGGAGAGCCTTACGGTTGTGGGCGGAGCAGTTGCCGTACCAGGCGGTGATACAGCCCGCCAGGATGCTCTCGATTGTGCATCTGTAGAAGTTTGTGAGTGCTTTTGGTGACAAGCCGAATTTCTTCAGCCTCCTGAGGTTGAAGAGGCGCTGCTGCGCCTTCTTCATGATGCTGTCTGTGTGAGTGGACCAATTCAGTTTGTCTGTGATGTGTATGCCGAGGAACTTAAAACTTACTACCCTCTCCACTACTGTTCCATCGATGTGGCTAGGGGTTGTTCCCTCTGCTGTTTCTTGAAGTCCACAATCATCTCCTTAGTTTTGTTGACGTTGAGTGTGAGGTTATTTTCCTGACACCACACTCCGAGGGCCCTCACCTCCTCCCTGTAGGCCGTCTCGTCGTTGTTGGTAATCAAGCCTACCACTGTTGTGTCGTCCACAAACTTGATGATTGAGTTGGAGGCCCGTCAGGAAGTCCAGTACCCAGTTGCACAGGGCGGGTTCGAGACCCAGGGTCTCGAGCTTGATGATGAGCTTGGAGGGTACTATGGTGTTATTAAATGGCTGGTCCGAAGAATCCCGGTTCCTGTAGCGTCATGCTGATGGCAGAGTCAGGATTTGGCAGAAACAGCAGAGTCCCTGACCCAATCCTGCCTGGTGTCAACGGTACAGGCTGGTGGTGTAACAGTGTGGGGAATGTTTTCCTGGTACGCTTTAGGTCCCTTGAAACCAATTGAGCAATGTTTGAACGTTTCCGACACCTTGTAGAATCCAAGCCCCAAATAATTCAGGCTGTTCTGGAGGCAAAGGGGGGTCCAACCTGGTACCTAGATGGGTGTACTAATTAACTGGCAAGGTACTGAGTGTATAATGCAATGCATATTTATTTATTTAACAAGGCAAGACACTTAAGAACAAATTCTTATTTTCAATGATGGCCTAGGAACAGTGGGTTAACTGCCTGTTCAGGGGCAGAACGACAGATTTGTACCTTGTCAGCTTGGGGGTTTGAACTTGCAACCTTCACGGTTACTAGTCCAATGCTCTAACCACTAGGCTACCCTGCCGCCACATTTATCATCAGCTTGGTATTTTAACACTGGCCAAGAGACTGACTGACATTTTAATTGATCCATGGCTCTGAAGCGTTACAGATTGCGCAATAGAAAATTAAAGGTAAATTCAGATTGAGCTAACATATGCAGTTTTTAGCGTGAATGCAGTCTCCACCAATGCAGGAACTTTGCCTTTAAGTTTCAATCGCACTGTAAAGTTGAACGTCCAGGATACGGATTGGATAACGCCCAAGTAATACTACATGGCACAGCTACTGTATGCACTTGAAATTCAAACTTAACTTCCTTATTCATATCCTCCTGTACAACACTTCCACAAAGCTTGGTTTGCATTTTGCATGGGCAGATTGTGCAGAGGGATGACGGATACAAATCCAGAGAGAGCACACATGACTTATAACCCAGCAGGTTGTTTTGGGTGGGTGGAGTTCGCCTGCGATTTCAAGCCATTTGTTGTGAAACGTTTCACTGAATGTATTGCTCTGAGCAAAGGCTAAGCCAAGCGAGCTGAATCGAGTGCAACCAGAGTCAAGGAAATCTAGCAATGTCCAACAAGCACAGATTCTAAAGACATGTTGTGCTTAGACATTGAATTGAACAGACGCTTTTAGAATTTACATTAAGGCATTGCCAACTCAGTCAAGTGTGGTCAGTGTCACAGACTCCCCACTATAGGTTCATATTGACAGGTTTTCTACAGATTTATGGATACATCACGACACCCATCTGTTCACTTCCATTTTAAAACTAAACAGTCAATCAATATTAGCTTAATACTGTTTCAGGTTTTGTCTTTTCAATGTCTCAGATCATTAAGATTGTCAGGACATCCATTAAGGATTTGGGCTAATATGAACTTTATAACACACACACACACACGCACGCACACACACACACACTAAGGTTAATAAAATTATAAAACTGAGGGATGGGCTGGATGAAATATAATCATTCTCTGAAGGAAGTTGATATACAAAGTGAAGATGACTTCATTACTTGATTCCTTTTTGTGATATTTTGTATCATAATCCTAATGACTATATCAACTCTTTTTAATTTTTAAGAGGATCGAGTAGTATGGATTTTTAAACACCCTCGAGCAGGGCATCGCAGACCACTTAAAAAGGACAATAAGAAGTTCATTAAGCTTATGTGAACAGCCTGTGAATAGAAAATGAATGAGATGGAAGTCGCATAAAACCAACCAAGGATGGCTTATTTTATGTACAAACAGTGAAAGTGCTATGATGCACAGTAAAGTATGTAGTATTTCTAGAAACAGTAAGAGATCTAAAGCTATAATTAACACCAGTCTCTCTTAGCAACACTGCATGCCCTACATATTAGCCCTGTAGTGAAACTGCAGAACGAAATGCCTACACCTTTAAATCTGCAATACAACAGTCTCTATCTTTAGCTTTGGTAAGTACACAAACTCATGGAAAACACAACTGAACGCATACTTAAAACAACTGAACGCATACCTAAAGCACAGCTGAACGCATACCTAAAACACAACTGAACGCATACCTAAAGCACAACTGAACGCATACCTAAAGCACAGCTGAACGCATACCTAAAGCACAACTGAACGCATACCTAAAGCACAACTGAACGCATACCTAAAACACAACTGAACGCATACCTAAAACACAACTGAACGCATACCTAAAGCACAGCTGAACGCATACCTAAAGCACAGCTGAACGCATACCTAAAGCACAACTGAACGCATACCTAAAGCACAACTGAACGCATACCTAAAGCACAACTGAACGCATACCTAAAGCACAACTGAACGCATACCTAAAACACAACTGAACGCATACCTAAAGCACAACTGAACGCATACCTAAAGCACAACTGAACGCATACCTAAAGCACAGCTGAACGCATACTTAAGCACAACTGAACGCATACCTAAAGCACAACTGAACGCATACCTAAAGCACAACTGAACGCATACCTAAAGCACAGCTGAACGCATACTTAAGCACAACTGAACGCATACTTAAGCACAACTGAACGCATACCTAAAGCACAACTGAACGCATACCTAAAGCACAACTGAACGCATACCTAAAGCACAACTGAACGCATTCTTAAAGCACAACTGAACGCATACTTAAAACAACTGAACGCGTACTTAAAACAACTGAACGCATACTTAGAACACAACTGAACGCATGTACTGCACTATACTGTGATGTGATAAGCACCAATGCATTGTCTCCATCTCCAATCAGGAAGAGTTACTCTGTCAGGCCATATGCATATGTCTCTAAATATGTTCCCTCTCTAATCAGGCCACATTAAGCATCTGCACAGAATCCCTTCCAGTCTATCTGTCTGCAGCTAGTTCAGTGCCAGATTAAATGAGACCTCAAATCCATTGGCATGCTGTTGTTCTTTTTGCATCTGCATTAGGCCACTTTCTTTCAGCATACAAAATGGCAAAACACAATAGTGATAATAATGATAATGATAAACATCATCCTCACCATCATCATTGTATATCAATAATAATAGTAGTAGTGGTTTTACTATAGCTACTCCACGTTCTTCTACTTGTGCAAGCCCATGCAGTCCATTGGGCTGCTACTTGTGCAAGTCCAGGCAGTCCATTGTTCTTCTACTTGTGCAAGCCCAGGCAGTCCATTGTTCTTCTACTTGTGCAAGCCCATGCAGTCCATTGGGCTGCTACTTGTGCAAGTCCAGGCAGTCCATTGGTCTTCTACTTGTGCAAGCCCAGGCAGTCCATTGCTCTTCTACTTGTGCAAGCCCAGGCAGTCCATTGTTCTTGTACTTGTGCAAGCCCAGGCAGTCCATTGTTCTTGTACTTGTGCAAGCCCAGGCAGTCCATTGTTCTTCTACTTGTGCAAGCCCAGGCAGTCCATTGTTCTTCTACTTGTGCAAGCCCAGGCAGTCCATTGTTCTTGTACTTGTGCAAGCCCAGGCAGTCCATTGTTCTTCTACTTGTGCAAGCCCAGGCAGTCCATTGTTCTTGTACTTGTGCAAGCCCAGGCAGTCCATTGTTCTTCTACTTGTGCAAGCCCAGGCAGTCCATTGTTCTTCTACTTGTGCAAGCCCAGGCAGTCCATTGTTCTTCTACTTGTGCAGGCTCAAGCAGTACATTGGATTTCATCGACATGACAGTAAGGGGCTACAGTGCCTTCAGAAAGTATTCATACCCCTTGACATTTTCCACATATTTTGTTGTGTTACATTCTGAATTTAAAATGTATTCTACCCTACCAATCAAACAGGCAGTAACTGCTCATATCGCGGAACTGAGAAAAAGGTTTCACTGTAACTTTATGCAGTTACTGGTAACATGACCCCCATTTTCTCCAAAAACACAATACAATAGAGGCAGGATACTTGTCCACATGATTAAGCATGTATTTAATGTAGCAAAAATGACATTAACACATTTTTGACCAAATGAGCAGTTACTGCTTTTTTGCTTGGTAGGGTAGAATAAGTACAGTGAGGGAAAAAAGTATTTGATCCCCTGCTGATTTTGTACGTTTTCCCACTGACAAAGAAATGATCAGTCTATAATTTTAATGGTAGGTTTATTGGAACAGTGAGAGACAGAATAAAAACAAAAAAAATCCAGAAAAATGCATGTCGAAAATGTTATAAATTGATTTGCATTTTCATGAGGGTAATAAGTATTTGACCCACTCTCAACTCCCAGGTGTCTTTTATACAGGTAACTGAGATTGAGATTAGGAGCACACTCTTAAAGGGAGTGCTCCTAATCTCAGTTTGTTACCTGTATAAAAGACACCTGTCCACAGAAGCAATCAATCAGATTCCAAAATCTCCACCATGACCAAGACCAAAGAGCTCTCCAAATGTCAGGGACAAGATTGTAGACCTACACAAGGCTGGAATGGGCTACAAGACCAAGCAACTTGGTGAGAAGGTGACCACCGTTGGTGCGATTATTCGCAAATCGAAGAAACACAAAAGAATTGTCAATCTCCCTCGGCCTGTGGCTACATGCAAGATCTCACCTTGTGGAGTTGCAATGATCATGAGAACGGTGAGGAATCAGCCCAGAACTACACGGGAGGATCGTGTCAATGATCTCAAGGCAGCTGGGACCATAGTCACCAAGAAAACAATTGTCAACACACTATGCCGTTAAGGACTGAAATCCTGCAGCGCCCGCAAGGTCCCCCTGCTCAAGAAAGCACATATACAGTGGGGAGAACAAATATTTGATACACCTCCGATTTTGCAGGTTTTCCTACTTACAAAGCATGTAGAGGTCTGTAATTTTTATCATGGGTACACTTCAACTGTGAGAGACGGAATCTAAAAATCTGGAAAATCACATTGTATGATTTTTAAGTAATTAATTTGCATTTTATTGCATGACATAAGTATTTGATCACCTACCAACCAGTAAGAATTCTGGCTCTCACAGACCTGTTAGTTTTTCTTTAAGAAGCCCTCCTACATTTATTCGGAGCATGTGACAAATACAATTGTATTTTATTTTATTTGAAACCTCTCAGGTATTTCACCATGAGGCCTATGGTGACTTTAAAACAGTTCATGGCTGTGATAGGAGAAAACTGTGGATGGATCAACAACATTGTAGTTTCTCCACAATACTAATCTAACTGAGCGTGAAAAGAAGGAAGCCTGTACAGAATAAAAATATTCCAAAATATACAAGGCACTAAAGCGATACTACAAAAAATGAAGAAAGAAATTAAGTTCACTCTTGTCCTGTTATGTTTGGGGCAAATCCAATGCAACACATTAATGAGTACCACTGTCCATATTCTCAAGCATAGTGATGGCTGCATCATGTTATGGATATACTAATAATCATTAAGGACTGGGGGGGTTTTCCAGGTTAAAAAATAAACGTAATGGAGCTAAGCACAGACAAAGTCCTGGAGGAAAACCTGGTTCAGTCTGCTTTCCACCTGACACTAGGAGATGAATTCACCTTTGAGCAGGACAATAACCTAAAACACAAGTTACAGTTTTGACTTAAATCTATTTGAAAATCTATTGCAAGACCTGAAAATGGTTGTCTTGCAACGGTCAACAACCAATTTGTCAAAGCTTGAAGAATAAAAATAAAAACTTCTGGGTACAATCCAGGTGTGTAAAGCTCTTACAGATTTACCCAGAAAGACTTACAGGAAACTGTAATCACTGCCAAATATGCTTCTATAAAGTATTGACTCAGAGGTGTGAATACTTACTTGTATGTAAATTAAATATTTCTGTATTTCATGTTCAACTAATTTACTAACATTTCTAAAAACATGTTTTTGTGTTGTCATTATCGTGTATTGTGTGTAGATGGGTGAGGAAAATATATATTTAAACCATTTTGTATTCCGGCTGTAACAAAATGTGGAATAAGTCACGGGCTATGAATACATTCTGAAGGCACTGTATATGCAACATAAAAACATAATAGGCTTTACCTCCTAGACTTCTGCTTGCAACAGCAGAATGCATGTTACATCTGCGTCATTATACTAGGTGCTATGCATGGAATCACATTGAGCGGGTGCTGCCTAACTCTTCCTATTAATTAAGTAAGTCGCCTTGGCTTGTGTAAGACAGAAGGGCTCATAGAAGCAGGAGCCTATCTGCCGTTTCTGTAACGTGAGGCAGCTTGATGTACAACTACACCCCCTGGATAGGACACTAGTCTATCACAGGGCCTTACCCCCAATCGATCTCCTTAATACTGATTGGCAAGCAGAGAAACGCCAGATCCCATTTTAGAGTCTATGGTTTGACTCGACCAGGGAATCGAACTCTCAAAGTTCCAATCTCAGGGTGAACCATCAAACCACAATGGCACTGAGTTGATCAACACTTTCTATTACCACTCACATCATTTACTTTGTAAATACTGTGAACCAATGTAAATACAAGGGAATCGAACTGGCTTTGCCTAGTTAAATAAAGGTTCAAGAAAATGAATAAATTAAAATAAAAATCATTTTCAGCAGCAAAAGTTGTATTGTCAACCTCTTTATGCAAATAGTTGTGTTAATCATCTGTTACTTAAAGCTTTCTGCATCTAATTAAAGCCATTCCGTTTTCACTTGGAAAACAAGTATTTTGAGATTGCCTTTATTGATTGCAGGTTCCCATTATTCACTTCAACACCCAGAGGATGCCCTCCGTACCAACCTATCGGCATACTTCAAACCTGGTAAGTGCAACATTGGCAACCACAGGGATGCTGTTTAGCCTGCATGTCATTACAAATGTTCACTTGTTTCAGAAGTTTTGAGTTTAATTGTCTCTTTTATGGCAAGATAGACTCACTGTGGTACTTTAAGTACAGTTGGGAATGAATGAATGCCTTTTTAACACCAATAGAACTATTCAGTGGGTACACAGGAATGTTCAACACAACAAAACTAAAAATTTTAGCACAATAGCACAAAAATCTATATACTGAAATAAGCGGTCATGTCAGCATGTACAGTGCCTTTAGAAAGTATTCATACCCCTTGTCTTATTCCACATTTTGTTATGTTACAGCCTGATTTCAAAATTGATTAATTATAGTACAGTAGTAGCAAGCTATCAAAGTTGACCTCCGGTCCTCCTTCTCATCTTTGCGCTGTCCTTCTCAAATTGAACAGAACATAGGCTATAGGCTAGCCCGCATGCAAGAAAGTGCATTTTATGGACTAGGCGTTCTAAAAAACATTTGGGGAAAAAAAACTTTGACTCTCCTCCTGAACTTCCACCTACAGAACTTCCACCTACAGAACTTCCACCTACAGAA
Source organism: Oncorhynchus masou masou (assembly GCF_036934945.1). NCBI lineage: Eukaryota > Metazoa > Chordata > Actinopteri > Salmoniformes > Salmonidae > Oncorhynchus > Oncorhynchus masou. The sequence continues at coordinate 13,069,219 of NC_088242.1, forward strand.
CTTCCACCTACAGAACTTCCACCTTCCCGACACAGCACTGCCATATGTTAAGCAGCACATAAAAACGTTTTTGATCAGCAAGAGCAGAACAAGCCGAGCTCAGGGTTAGAATATCCATTGCAGTGTGTGATGCTGCCTTGTTTTATTTACTCCATCCCAGCATCTATCTTTGAAATATAACTTTATTCTGTGCTTCTCCGAGCATGCACTTCGTAGCCTATAGCCTATTGGCTATGGATTGTTTTATGGAGACCACACTAAATAGTCTATAGGTGCAATTGATATTGCACGCCCAGCGGAGAATCATAGATGAGGGGCAGCATTGGGCACACATCAATATATAGCTTAATAAGAAAATAATGATAAAACACTGAGAAATATTGAAATTGTATCAATTGCAAATTATATGACCCTCCTCTAGACTAGATATTTAAAAAATCTAAACCGCCCCCTTGACTGAAATTGAAAAAGCCTGATCCTCCCCCATTTTCCTCCAGGTAACCATTTTGTAAATTTCGAACCGTCCCTAATTATTAACTTAACCGTGTTCAAAGGAATATTCAATGTCTGCCTTTTCATTTATTTTACCCATCTACTAATGGATGCCCTTCTTTGCAAGGCATTGAAAAACCTCCCTGGTGTTTGTGGTTGAATCTGTGTCTGAAATTCACTGCTCGACTGAGGGACCTTACAGAAAATTGTATGTGTGGGGTACGGGGATGAGTTAGTCATTCAAAAATCATGCTAAACACTATTATTGCACACAGAGTTAGTCCATTCAACTTATTATGTGACTTGTTAAGCACAATTTTCCTCCTTAACCTATTTAGGCTTGCCATAACAAAGGTGTTGAATGCTTATTGACTCAAGACATTTGAGCTTTTTTCATTTTAAACCAGTGATAAAAAATCTAAATGTAATCAATTTTAAATTCAGGCTGTAACACCACAACATTTTGAAAATGTCAAGGGGTGTATATTAACTGTATATTAACAACTTGACATTGCTAGCGCCACACAGGACCACTAATGGTACAACAATACAGTAGCACTAAAATCAAGCCATTGTTAAGAAAAGTTCTCAGATCACCACCCAGTAGACCTACATAGAAAAATGCATATGGGTAAGTAAAAGTCTGTTACCTCATTTTCAGGTTTCCTGGCTGTGGTTGTCCGTCATAAATAGAGACGATGTCACAGTCCTCTTCAAGAGCAAAGGTGTGAAATGACAACTGTATCCTGTTTCGTTCTCCTGTGATGATGATCCAGGTACAGTTGGCATAGTTTGGGTAGCCGTGGGGAAAGCCAGGACTCTCTATCGTTCCATTTAGTCCTTGTGCAACACCACCACAAGTTTGACCTGAGGATAAAATCAAAGACAGACATAAGACTGGGGTGGCAGTGTAGCCTAGTGGCTAGAGCGTTGGATTAGTAACCGGAAGGTTGCGAGTTCAAACCCCCGAGCTGACAAGGTACAAATCTGTCGTTCTGCCCCTGAACAGGCAGTTAACCCACTGTTCCCAGGCCGTCATTGAAAATAAGAATTTGTTCTTAACTGACTTGCCTGGTTAAATAAATGTAAAAATATAATATGGATCTTTTAGATGACCAATCTAAGAATTTACACGCTGTAAATTCGGGAATAGTATGCATGACTCTGGTATGAAACAGCTATATATTGTTCTCAAATATGCCACTGAAACAGCATTTCTGTAGCACAACAAAGCACCCCCTTCCATTACCCATTGGAAGCCTCAGGCCTGAACACAAGAACCTCTCTTCACAAACATTAAATATATATGTGTTTGGGTATGTTGACATATGCAAATGTATGGTAAATTTTCCTCGGTGCTCCATTTCACATGTCTCATCTCTCACTGTGTCATATTGTGAGCAGCATAGGGGGACCTTCCAATATCTTGGCTTATTTATGATTGAAAAGCAGTATGCATGAAAGCGGAGTCATTTTGTATTGTTAACTAACGGACCCAAACTGAAAAGGTACCCAAAACCCAATGGCCTTAATCATAATCTTACCTGGAGCAGAAAGAGAACTTGCAATCACTATTCAGAACTGTTCTCCAAGGTGAGAAATACAGCACACACAACAACACTTGCACACAGTATGATTATACCAAGTCATTATACCTCATCAAAGAGGTGTAAAATCTTTGATGAAAGGAGATTATGCCATTGTCCTTTCAACCTCACAAGCTTTGCAATGAAAGAGTAACAAGGTTAAATCCTGCCATTCTTTGCCAAGAATCATTAGCTTAAAGTAAATAGAGGGTTTCTGCATGTAGATGTCAAGCAATGATTTCAATTAAATATGCTTGTTGCTAATACTCCCAAGCAGACATTTGTGTCAATCCAAAACCACTCAAAGATAAAAGACGAGAGTAGCTGTAAGTTTAGCGCATTTTTTGATTATCTGCCACTGGAAAACATTGCTCACAATTTCATGTCTGTTGATGTTTTCTAAGACCCATGTTGTTATTCTAAGAAGCATGTTGTTGTTCTAAGAAGCATGTTGTTATTCTAAGACGCATGTTGTTATTCTAAGAAGCATGTTGTTATTCTAAGAAGCATGTTGTTGTTCTAAGAAGCATGTTGTTGTTCTAAGAAGCATGTTGTTGTTCTAAGAAGCATGTTGTTATTCTAAGAAGCATGTTGTTGTTCTAAGAAGCATGTTGTTGTTCTAAGAAGCATGTTGTTGTTCTAAGAAGCATGTTGTTGTTCTAAGAAGCATGTTGAAGCATGTTGTTGTTCTAAGAAGCATGTTAAGAAGCATGTTGTTATTCTAAGAAGCATGTTGTTGTTCTAAGAAGCATGTTGTTCTAAGAAGCATGTTGTTATTCTAAGAAGCATGTTGTTGTTCTAAGAAGCATGTTGTTGTTCTAAGAAGCATGTTGTTGTTCTAAGAACTGTTATGTCAGAAATATAAACAGTCCACAATTTTATAGGCTAGAGCTCTACCTTGATAAATAACAATGGAACTAAAAGCATGGAGGTCTGTTCATATGTAAGAAGAACATCATTTTTGGAAACAAATGAAGATTGAAAAAAAATGCTGACTCAAAGCTTTGTCAACGCTACTGAGACAATATTTTGATAAATATGTTACCATCAAATTAAAAAATCAGAAGACCTCTGAAATCAAAAGCAGCAATAGAAACTGAAGCACACAACAAAAAAACATTTAGCATGAACTCTACCAACAACAGCCATTTTCTTGGGTGAATGAGACTAATTATACTGTTGTCTGGTAGAAGACATGACTTTCTGTTCTGTTAGTTAAACATGTATCACTTTATGCCAAAACACCATTACTCAGAACATTAGTAATCCGTGAAGGACATGGAAGGCTAAAGAGGTCACTGGAAATTCATAATTTTATGAAAACATTTTGTTATGAAGAAGATGGACATGTTATACCATATTTATACCATGTGTTTGTTGACAAATAAAACAGAAAGGGCTACAGCAGTTCAATAAGCTTGAGACGGTGTAACCATTTTGTCTCTCTACCATAGCACATTTCACACAAATAAATAGACAGTCTGCAGATGGGACATGCCAGCTCTCCAATTTGTTGACACTCTTTGAGCACATCAAATGTGCCTAAAACATGCTCAGGCTGCAACCAGATGCTGCTGGATTTGTTTGATGCTGGACACCCTCAGACATCTGTATTCTGGTCCAATGCACTTTGTGTTTGTGCTATAATACTGTAGGTTGGCATTTGGGTTCAGGACCATCTGTGTTGGCATATTTTCATCATCTTTTATTTGTTAGCATGACTGATAATCATAAGCTCAAATATAACTTGCATGTCAAAAGCAAGTTCATTGTGGTTCATTACCAAAGGCACTATAAATCGCTTATTTGTTTTTCACCACAGACTGTTTATCCCACCAGTGCAACATTAATGAGATCAACAACCAGGGATTCATTTTGTCAGGATAATTCAGACTAATGCACTAGTTTGAAGTGACAGACAGTGGAGCTGCCCTTGCAGAGGTACAACTTGGTGTGGAACATGAAATACAGCCTTAATTGTGCCACTGATAGCACTCTGTATTGATTCATTAACATTATCACTGCAGTAGCCAACCTGTGGTCGATGGTCAATAAATTCCCACACTTTGCCTCCATAACAACCAAGCAGGGGTCAGCTTTTGAAATAGATAGCATTGAATAAACAGCCATACAACTCCATGAATGAAGAAAGAGAACTGACATCATGATGAATACCCAGTTGGTTGTTGATGAATACCCAGTTGGGGGGGGGGGGGGGGGGCTTGTAGACGCAGTGGAAAATTCTATTTTTATTAATGCACAGTAAACATGCTTCTAGAGGTCACTCCAATGAGTGATCTCAGCATGCGTGTGTTAGAACAGGGACATCCGGTGCCATTCAGAAAAAACACCAATCAGTACAAGACCACTTCTGCTGAAATAAGTACAACTTCGCTGGCTTCATGGTCATCCCTTGGTGCAGTCCTTTACAATTATCAATCTACAGACTATCAGTAACATTTCAACGAACTATCTACTAACCCTAACTCAAACCTTAACCCTTATCCTATCCCTAAACTCATCTCCAGTAACACCTAATGATATCATCAAGTGATTTCAACAAATTATGAGTAGGCATCCCTAACCCTAGCCCGGACTCTAACCTTAACCTTTACCCTAACCCTAACCCTACCCCTGACTCTAACCTTAACCTTTACCCTAACCCTACCCCTGACTCTAACCTTAACCCTAACCCTACCCCTGACTCTAACCTTAACCTTTACCCTAACCCAAGCCCTGACTCTAACCATTACCCTAAACCTACCCCTGACTCTAACCTTAACCTTTACCCTAACCCAAGCCCTGACTCTAACCATTACCCTAAACCTACCCCTGACTCTAACCTTAACCTTTACCGTAACCCTACCCCTGACTCTAACCTTAACCTTAACCCTAACCCTACCCCTGACTCTAACCTTAACCTTAACCTTAACCCTACCCCTGACTCTAACCTTAACCTTTACCCTAACCCTACCCCTGACTCTAACCATTACCCTAACCCTACCCCTGACTCTAACCTTAACCTTTACCCTAACCCAAGCCCTGACTCTAACCTTAACCCTAACCCTACCCCTGACTCTAACCTTAACCTTCACCCTAACCCTGACTCCAAATTTAACCTTTACCCTAACCCAAGCCCTAACTCTAACGCTAACCTTAACACAAATAACTTGCCCAGCAACTATTATCAGCAAATCTTCTTGAATCCCTTGCCATTTTGACATGAATTTAAACTTGAAATTAGCCTCTTTTGTAAGCTGGAGAAATTGTTAAGCTCCAAGGAGACATTTCAGCAACCATGCCTGCAAACATTTCCACACACATTTAAGAAAATGCCATTATTGCAATTGCAATAGATTATCTAACTAACAAATCTAACATCAAGCCAACCAAACAAATCATATAAGGCAGAGGGTGGTTTCACATTGCGGTGTTACAATCTAAAGTGTTTTGAGAAGAAGTGGCTTGTGATGTTATATAATTGCATTGATTATCACACATCAACATTGTGACACTGTTAACATGCAGCATTGTGAGTCATTGGAAAAGCAGGCGAATTTAAAATCCATGTTTCAATTACAGTGGACTATGATTTACTGACACAAAATCATGTGAATGACATTTGCAAAAGGAAAAAAAACTCTCGTACATACATTATCATTTTAATTGTACCTTTATTTAACTAGGCAAGTCAGAAGAACAAATTCTTATTTACAATGACGGCCTACCCTGACCAAACCCGAACGACGCTGGGCTAATTGTGTGCCACCCTATGGGACTCCCAATCATGGCCAGTTGTGATACAGCCTGGAATCAAACCAGGGTATGTAGTGATGCCTTTAGCACTGAGATGCAGTGCCTTAGACCGCTGCGGTCTAAGATACAACAATTTGCTTTCAAATAATCACACACAGTATCCGCGCATGTGCAAGGGTTCGCTTCACGCTGTTAGTGTGGTAGCCAATGGCCTAAAACAGTGGAGAAGGTGAGCCTTGCGCTACAACAATCTTAGTTGTTATGGAAATTGACCCACTATGATGTTTACATACTGCATATCGCTTAGTCTACCTTTTCGGTTCTCATCTTCTTGTTCATAGGATGTACATACATTGCCAAAAGTATCTGGACACCAGTTCAAATTAGTGGATTCAGCTATTTCAGCCACACCCTTTGCTGGCAGGTGTATATAATCGAGCACAGAGCCATGCAATCTCATAGACAAACATTGTCAGTAGAATGGCCCCTACTGAAGAGCTCAGTGACTTTCAATGTGGCACCGCCATAGGTGCCAAATTTCTGCCCTGCTAGAGCTGCCCCAGTAAACTATAAGTGCTATTATTGTGAAGTGGAAACGTCTAGGAGCAACAACGGCTCAGCCGCAAAGTGGTAGGCCACACAATCTCATAGAATGGACCGACGAGTTTTGAAGCACATAGCGCATAAAAATAATCTATCCTTGATTGCAACACTCACTACTGAGTTCCAAACTGCCCCTGGAAGTAACGTCAGAAGAACATTTAGTCGGGAGCTTCAGGAAATTGGTTTCTGTGGCCGAGCAGTAGCACACAAGCCTAAGATCACCATGGGCAATACCAAGTGTCGGCTGGAGCGGTGTAAAACTTGCTGCAATTGGACTCTTGAGCACTGGAAATGCGTTCTCTGGAGTGATAAATCACGCTTCTCCATCTGGCAGTCCGTCGGACAAATCTTGGTTTGGCGGATGCCAGAAGAACGTTACCTGCCCGAATGCATAGTACCAACTGTAAAGATTGGTGGGGGAGAAATAATGGACTGGGGCTGTTTTTCATGGTTCAGGCTGGGCCCCTTAGTTCCAGTGAAGGGAAATCTTAATGCTTCAGCATACAATGACATTCTCAAAAATTATGTGCTTTAAACTTTGTGGCAACGGTTGGCCAATTCCCCAGTGCACAAAGCGAGGTCCATAAAGAAATGTTTGGATGAGATCAGTGTGGAAGAACTTGACTGGCCTAGACAGAGACCTGACCTCAACCCCATCAGACACCTTTGGAATTAATTGGAATGCCGACTGCGAGCCAGGCCTAATCGCTCAACATCAGTGCCCGACCTCATTAATGCTCTTGTGGCTGAATGGAAGTCCCTGCAGCAATGTTCCAACATCTTGTGGAAAGCCTTCCCAGCAGAGTGGAGGCTCTTATAGCAGCAAAGGGTGGACCAAGTTTGGACACACCTACTCATTCAAGGGTTTTTCTTTATTTTTACTATTTTCTACATTGTACAATAATAGTGAAGACATTAGAATTATGAAATAACACATATGGAATCATGTAGTAACAAAAGAAGTGTTGAACAAATCAAAATATATTTTATATTTGAGATTCTTCAAAGTAGCACAATTTGCCTTGGTGACAGCTTTGAATACTCTTGCCATTCTCTCAACCAGCTTCATGAGGTAGTCACCTGGAATGCATTTCAATTAACAGATGTGCCTTGTTAAAAGTTAATTTGTGGAATGTTGTCAGGCAGTGGGTGTAGCTGGTGCATGAAGTCAGGCGCAGGAGAGCAGAGATAATTGAACAACGTACTTTAATAAAAGCAAAAAGTAACAAACCCAATGTGCGAACAAAATAACGGTTGCCACTAAACACAGGTAAAACAGCACCCCGGGAATAAACCAGCCAAAAATATACCGACCTAACAATAAACAATCAAGTACAAAGACATGGGGGGGAAACAGAGGGCTAAATACACAACACATAATGAGGGAAATGAAACCAGGTGTGTGGGAAAACAAGACAACACAAATGGAAAATGAAAAATGGATCAGCGATGGCTAGAAGACCGTCGACGTCGACCGCTGAACACTGCCCGAACAAGGAGAGACATCAACTTCAGTAGAAGTCATGACAAATGTATTTTCTTCTTAATGCATTTGAGACAGTCAGTTGTGTTGTGACAAGGTAGGGGTGATATACAGAAGATAGAATTTGACCAAATAGGGCTAAGTCCATATTATGGCAATAACTTCTGAAATAAGCAAAGATAAACAACAGTCCATCATTACTTTAAGACATGAAGGTCAGTCAATCAAGAAAATGTCAAGAACTTTGAAAGTTTCTTCAAGTGCAGTCGCGAAAACCATCATGTTCTCATGAGGACCGCAAGAGGAAAGGAAGACAGAAAGTTACCTCTGCTGCAGGCGATAAGTTCAGAGTTAACTGAACATCAGATTGTAGCCCAAATAAATGCTTCACGGAGTTCAAAGTAACAGACACATCTCAACATAAACATCATAGTCGAATAGCTGCAAAGAAAAAGCACTACTGTAGGACATGAACAAGAAGAAGAGAATTGCTTGGGCCAAAAAACACAAGCAATGGACATAAGACCGGTGGATATCTGTCCTTTTGTCTCGAGTCCAAATTTTTGATTTTTGTTCCAACCGCCATGTCTTTGTGAGACGCAGAGTATGTGAACAGATGATCTCTGCATGTGTGGTTCCCACCGTCAAGCGTGGAGGAGGTGGTGTGATGATGTGGGGGTGCTTTGCTGGTGACTCTGTCTGTGATTTATTTAGAATTCAAGGCACACTTAACCAGCATGGCTACCACAGCATTCTGCATCGATACGCAATCCCATCTGGTTTGAGCTCAGTGGGAATATAATTTGTTTATCAACAGGACAATGACCCAAAACACAACTCCAGGCTGTGTAAGGGCTATTTGACCAAGGAGAGTGATGGAGTGCTGCATTAGATGACCTGGCCTCCACAATCACTTGACATCAACCCAATAGAGATGGTTTGGGATGAGCCGGACTGTAGAGTGAAGAAAAAGCAGCCAAAAAGTGATCAGAATATGTGGGAACTCCTTCAAGACTATTGGAAAAGCATGCCAGCTGGTTGAGAGAATGCCAAGAGTGTGCAAAGCTGTCATCAAGGCCGAATCTAAAATATAAAACAAAACTTTTTTGGTTACTATATGATTCAACATGTGTTATTTCATAGTTATGATGTCTTCACTATTATTATACAATGTAGAAAATAGTAAAAATAAAGAAAAATCCTTGAATGAGTAGGTGTGTCCAAACCTTTGACTGGTACTGTGTGTATGTATATGTATATATATAAAACAATAAGCTTATGAGTAATATTTATAGCTGCACAGTAATGATTTAACTACACTTTCTATTTACATAACATTAACCATGTCTGCTGTCTCTCTCCATGCAATGCATTTTCAGTCATATTTTTACACACCCACACAAATACTATAAATAACAGAAGCACAAAATCACAATCTGTAAGGAACACATCAACAATGCATATCAGGAGCCAGAGCAGGGATAAAAGAATGTATCTTTTGATGCATTGTTTACATTCAGTTACAGAGTGGGAAAAAAGGAAAATTAAGGATTCTCCCAGTCCATAGATTTAAAAGGTTTGTTGATAGTAGGTTGGACTTAAATAATCACCATGGCAACCGTGAAAGGAACCAAGAGCACATATCACAGAAGATGACACCTTCCAGACAAATGCAGGCATTTTTTACCTGCAAACCCTGCTTGCACTGATATCATCAGCCTTCTCCAGCTGATCAATTCAAGGTTTCCAAGGTGACAAGCTTAACGTAAATCAAAGAGACTATGAATAAATAAGGTTTGCTTTTCATAAAATTCAAAACAGTGCAGAGGGGGGTTTGGGGGGGACAATGTTTTTTGGTCAGCATGAATATGTGGATGTCAGGGGTAAGCAGTCCTGATTTTGCTGATTTGGAGTACAGAGGCATTTGAGCTTGGACATTCCGGCCTGCTGAGGCGAGTCAGGTACATTTTTATTTATTTAACCTTTATTTAATTTTGCTTTATTGTAGTTTTACAACATCAAATAATGTAGTTATAATCATCTAAAATGATACTACAGTATATCTTAATTTCCATGGAGGGTGATAGAATAGTGTTTTGTTACCCCACTTATTTCAGACATGATTTATGACATACTGTACTCTGCACAACCAGGAACATTCTACATTTCCAGCCGTTGTTTCACATTGTTAGCTGTAAGTTAGTATCGCGTCACCAGACTCCATAGTTTCATATTAGTCTACATGTAACTTTGGTCAAGCGAGATTAGCTGTAGGTGAATGCTGTTTCACGCTGGGTTGCATGCTAGCAGAACAGAACGTTATATGTGAAGTTGACAGAGGTCACAGGTCTGTCCCATGTCGATTCAATGTTAACAAATTGTTCTACAAGCTAGAACCTCCTGAAAACAGGTTAAACACATACTGACTCAGCTCAGGGCACTGCCAGCTAGATGTCACACCTTGGCATATGACCCAGTGGCACATGTCTTTGCACTTCTACCAAAGTGATATCCCTCCAAAGACATTGTTCTATTGTACACAAAGGTTATATGAAAAGGTTGACTGTACTGGCGTAGCTACAGATTTTCTTTTGACATTACATGCAATTTAACAGATAGCACGTATTCTTTGCCTTATTCCTCAACAAAGTGTTAGAAGACAAGATTCAAGCTTAAATATGTTAGTGTTCATCTTCATAATACTGATTGTGTTTGATACTGAACGATACTGCTCTTGATCACTTCACTGTTTCACAGAGGAATTTTCACTCACTCAGTTCACATTTAAGTAACGTCTTCGTACCATTGTCTCTCTCAGCCTTATCAGCCACAACTTCAAGCCCTCCCTCATCATTTCTCACAGACTGGAAGACAGCTGATAAACAAATTGTTGGCAAGATGAATAATGATGTATTGTTAAAAGCCTGCAATGCCTATTGCCTGAAGAGTAATGCATCATTTCTTGGCCAAGTTTGTTAGAGAGCCACGTTTGACTTTGTTTTATTCGAGGATATGCGTCACACTGTGACTGTAAAGTCTGGACATAGACCCAGCAAATGGTAATGATACTGTATAAGATAAATAGGTCATCCATGAACCAGGCCAGAATAATAGAATGTACAGCTATATAACACTAAGGAAGGCTTTTATAAAGTCTGGATCTTTGTAAACATTACACCAAATGGAGGAAGAATGCCATCACCCCTGGCCCTTTGATCCATACTTTTGTATGCTCAACTCAATCATCAGCTATTGTATTGAACCTTTTTAGTAATACTATAGAGACTTTATTAAAGGGGCAATCTGCAATTGCTACATCCATTTTTTGACGTATAAATTAATGACATGTACCCATTGAGTCTTGAAAAATACAACTTGTGAATGCCTCATGAGTTCAACTGTCATAACCAATCAGAACCCTAAATAAATATGCTCTTGTTTACATCCAATGTTTATAAACAAAGTAAATGTAGTCAAACACTTGCCTCAAAACATGGTTAAAACTATCATGTTGATATCATGGATGGTCAGTTCATCCATTGCGCTGGCTATGAATGAGAGAGGTTACATGTCTCCAGGGGATTATGCTTTGCTATTGTTTCAGCTGCTGATTGCCCCTTTAATCTTCACTCAATACTTCCAAAATAGATTGTATAGGAGTATCCAAACATAAATAGCTAGCTCTGTTATCATTGAGAGAATTAGATAAGGCAAAGATTACTAGAAATGCTTTTTCACATTATGACTATCATATTATCCATCAGTATGAAGTCATAACTAAATAAACTAAACCACAACTATGCATGTATGATAGTAGGATGCATTTATCAACTCACACATTCAAATTGAAGATGCCTACAAATACAATAGCAGTGGTAAGAAGCTTGAGTCACTGCAGTATGTTTACTATCATCCTCTGTAAAATTACCATCACTAACACAAATGTGTATTCTAAGTCATGAGTACCATATTTAAATTGGCTTCATTCCATTTATACTGTGCATAATGTACACTGTGTGGCCGGCCCATTTGTTGAGTCCAATGACATAGTTTAGCTCATCGCCGAGATTACAATCAACATGCCAATGCTATTGTATAAGGCAACAAAGATGATAATTTCCAACTAAACAGGAAATGATAGATTATATTTGTTGATAAGGCTAGCGTTAATGCTATGGGGAGGGGCCATGCATTTGTCTTTTGCTTTGTCAGAAGTGAGTTCCCAGTGTTCATACCTCCGCCTGTATGTATGCCATGTTGTTGTCCTCCATCTTACAAATAACACCACCAGTCTCATCACATATTTGCATAAGTTCTGAAATCATCCATGTAGTATTAATGCATTAAAAAAATGTAAAAGAGTATTTTAATCAGACAAGTTCAAAGTTTGTGTTTGTATCTTCAAGAGACGTATTAGCCTTGTTTACATCTTTAAGGTCTTTATAAAGCTGTCGCTTTAGAAAAATGTATCCACTGACAGAAATACATGGACTTCAAATAACTCCCTTATTGCTATGAATAACACAATTTTAAAAAGTATGGAGCAGTCTCATTCCATTACACTGACCATAATTACAACAACTTTGTTTGACAATAGTCTCCAGTACACTTGATTTTGATGAATAATGCATTTAATTGAGATAAACTTCCTAGTTAGCGAGCACATTTCTATTGTGATCTATTACATTTGATAAAAGAGTAGCATTGCTGTGAAAGGCTGTTCATATTATGTTAAAATATCAATGTATTGTATCAATGCAATCCCTTTAAAGGCATATTCCCTTTCCCTGTGCATGTGATCCATCAGATCCTCTATAGACTCAGTCCGGTGTCCATTTAATGACATCCTCATGCCATTGTTCAAACGCCATTCTTCTTCCTCCTCCCTCCATCCATGTATTGCATTATATGGATGCTCTATGAAACTGTTTCATGCCATTACATGATCTAGCGTACATGCAGGGGCGCAACCTTGGTTTTAGAAGTGGGATATAGCTTTTTTTAAATTCAGTCAGCCTAGCCGACCACTCGGAACCGTCTGCATGGTCCTAAAGCACACCGTTGCCTCGTTTTGATAAATTATAAAACTGGGGGGGACAATTATTCGATTTTAGAATGTGGGGGGGGGACATGTCCCCTGTCCCCCTGCATACATGTATAAATAATGACACCCTCATCCCTTAGAAAAAGAGATCACTACAAACATAAGGATAGGAAATTAATTTAAAACCAAACATGTAAAAGACAGAAACACCCTCCAGGTCAAATTTTTCTCTTCCTGTTAAAGTAGATTATTTGGCTGGGATTTGCCTGCAGCTGAATGACCTGTATGTTGGGAAGTAGATGATTCGGCATGGATTATGTTGGAACACTTTAGAATTCTCTCTGCTAAATGATTTCTCATAGGCTCTTTTGAGTCTCCACCTTTGACCTTGTCATTCTTCATTTTAATCCAATGTCTAAGTAAAGGGTTATTCATCACTCACTGGGGAGCAGTCAGCTCTCAATCAAATATAGAAAATTCTGTTAACGCCTATAACTGTGGCTTTGAGATGAGAACTGAGATGAATGTTCTGTCATAGTTTTTAATGGTCTCTGCAGAGCTGTGTACTCGAATCTGTTAAATCTACCCTACAGGCATAGACCCCTGCAATCGATGTTTGGATCGCTGACCCACCTGAATTCAATGTGCATTATAAAACGGTTAGTTCCGGCCTTGCATTTTGATTGGTTAAAAAAGGGTTTCCAGCCATGCATTGGTACACAAAGCCCGCGGAAGTCACATGGACGTTGTTACATAGTTTTTTTTGCTGGTGTAGCACATGGGGATGTGTGAAGCTTACTCCTCAGCCTGAAGTGTCCCCACCTGCGCCAGCGAATAGATAACTTTTCATGTATCGCCGACTGGTAATATGCTTCAGGAGGAAGGTCACGTGTGCTAACAAGGCAGAGGTACTGGGTTCGAGCCAAATCAGGAGGAAGTGGTACTCGCTAAGCAAACAGCGTGATGTTATTTACAGTGGCTTAAAACATGGTGGTGGTAAAAAGTGGATCTGGTCACTATGGCATAGAACTCTTTGTACTAGCAGCTATGCTATTTGTATTACATTGGACTGGCGTTGTCTTTTTCAGCTAGTTAATGGCACAGTATTATTTTTTATCCAAAACTTTTAAAATCCTCAATACTTTCCCATGTTGGTACTGAATGTCAAAACGGTGGTAGCTTGCACTTTAATTGAAGTATTTGCCAGATGGTATAGGCTATGTTCGAGAGATCTCTGAATTGAGCCCCTGTTTCTTCTAAGGGTTTCTAAAATCTTAGACTAAATGGATCATAATTTAGCCAGATTATCATACAATTACTATAAATATTTTTTTTTCATACAAACTATTCCCCAACCATATGTGGTGGGCTAGAGGAAGGAACAGGCCTCACACAAGAGTCCCGGGGGGCCTTAGTGCTCTCACTGGCAGGATGTAAGATAGGATCATTGGAGTGCAGTGTGCTGCTGCGAGGTAGAGCGCCCACCAAGTTAACATGTGAGTGATGTGGACAGCTAAGGTGAGTGCAAGCAGGTGCAATAGGAGCATTGGAATGGGGGGAGTGTTGTTGGCTGACTGCAGTGTACACCGAAAAGCGAGTGGCTGAGTGCAGCGGCCAGGCAACAAGGAGTAGATGGGAGAGATGAGGAGAGAGAGTGTTCATGCTTTAGCTCTCACATACAGTGAAGCGTCAAAGCTTCAAACAATGAGGAAGCAGGAACAGGCTGCTTGGTGGGGAAACAGTTAGCTACGTCATTACACTTGGTTTACAGCTTCTTCTTTTCATGTTATTTTACAAAGGTGGAAAGCAACATTGGATCCCTAATGTATGTAGTTCTGTCCTTGAGCTGTTCTTGTCTAATGATGTTCTGTATTATATCATTCTGTATTATGTTTCATGTTCTGTGTGGACCCCAGGAAGAGTAGCTGCTGCTTTTGCAACAGCTAATGGGGATCCTAATAAAATACCAAATATGTATTGGAAACCTTTGACAGTGATGATATGTAGTTCATATAATACCCCATCAATGAAAAGGCAAAACCAGTCACAACTGTAATACCAAAGATATTGGATTTAAGCATTTGAACACTTTCTTGCAGTAGAACCAGATCACACTAATCTGAAATATTTCAGTGGTTGATATCACTTACAATTAGTAGCCTAAGCTGCTGGTTTTATTTTATTTGGTGGAAATTTCATTGTATCCTTGTATCCTAATATCCTTGTAACCTAGCCTGCTACACCCCTTTTGGCAGTATTCTGTTTTCTCATTTGAATGAATTAGAATGGAAAATAACATCTGAAATATGCTGAAGTAGTAATGTCTGAGGACAATTGGTTAAAAAATAACTGTACACATTGTTTTATTTAATTTAAATTATTTCACCTTTATTTAACCAGGTAGGCCAGTTGAGAACAAGTTCTCATTTACAACTGCGACCTGGCCACGATAGAGCAAAGCAGTGCGACACAAGCAACACAGAGTTACACGTGGGATAAACAAACTTACAGTGTGTGCAAATGTAGTAAGATTAGGGAGGTAAGGCCATAGTGGCGAAATAATAACAATTTAGCAATTAAACACTGGAGTGATAGATGTGCAGAAGATGAATGTGCAAGTAGAGATACTGGGGTGCAAAGGAGCAACGAACAAAAAAATAACAACATAGGGATGAGGTAGTTGGGTGGGCTGTTTACAGATGGGCTATGTACCGGTGCAATGATTGGTAAGCTGCTCTGACAGCTGATGCTTAAAGTTAGTGAGCGAGATATAAGTCTCCAGCTTCAGTGATTTTTGCAATTCGTTCCAATCATTGGCAGCAGAGAACTGGAAGGAAAGGCCAAAAGAGGAATTGGCTTTGGGGGTGACCATATACCCGCTGGAGCGAGTGCTATGGGTGGGTGCTGCTATGGTGACCAGTGAGCTGAAATAAGGTGGGGCTTAACCTAGCAAAGACTTATAGATGTCCTGGAGCCAGTTTGTTTGGTGACGAATATGAAGCGTGGGCCAGCCAACAAGAGCATACAGGTCGCAGTGGTGGGTAGTGTTTGGGGCTTTGGTGACAAAATGGATGGCACTGTGATAAACTACATCCAATTTGCTGAGTAGAGTGTTGGAGGATATTTTGTAAATGACATCAAGTCGAGGATCGGTAGGATGGTCAGTTTTATGAGGGTGTTTGGCAGCATGAGTGTAATTGTCAAGTAGAAAAATGTTGCCCAACCACCTGAATGATATTATCAATATTTGGGGGGGTTTGTCTAAAAAGTTGTGGTGCCTGCTGTGCCCACTGTGCTGCAGTGCCCAATTACAGTCCTCTAGGTCAGCAGACATGGCTGCTGGTATTTGTATCTCTTTAGTACGGTACATACAGTACTTGATCAACTATTGTCACAAATAAGGTTTATCAAATCTGGAACCAACATAGACTGCAGACCGTGAGGACTGGAGCACCCTTGAGTATGCACAGAGAGATTGCATAGAGAGTATGCATCTCATGACATCTGCGACATTAGATAGGCTCTGTATAGTCAGAAACCCTGCAAATAAACCTTTCCATACACTGGGTGCCATGGAGGGACTTTTGTTTTCTCAACACAGTTTACATGGTCCACTTGCTACTCACTGGTTTGCTTTATATTGCCCTAAAGGGGCAATCAGCAGTTGCAACATCCATTTTTGGACTTATAAATGAATGATGTACCCATTGATTCATGAAGAATAAACTTATAAATGTCTCATGAGCTTAGTTTAACTGTCGTACCCCATCAGAATCCAAAATATAACCTTGTTTTGTAAACAAGGTAAATGTAAACAAACACTGTATAGCCTGAAAACATGGTTAAAACTGATATCATGAATTGGTCAGTCCTTGCATCCATAGCTCTGTCTATGAATTTCAGAGTGGTTACATTTCTCCAGCCCCATCCCTCAGCTTTTTACCGAAACAACTGCTGATTGGCCCTTGAAGGTCTATTCTTAAGTTGTCTAACTTGAAGAAAATACCATACAAATAAAACTGAATTACATTGTAACTATCAAAACACTTTCTCTGAGGCAACAGAAATGCCATCCACAGAGCATAGCAGTTTTATTTTATTAGGCAAGTCAGTTAAGAACAAATTCTTATTTTCGATGACGGCCTAGGAACAGTGGGTTAACTGCCTGTTCAGGAGCAGAACGACAGATTTTCACCTTGTCAGCTCTGGGGTTTGAACTTGCAACCTTCCAGGTACTAGTCCAATGCTCTAATCACTAGGCTACCCAGCCACAGTAAGGAAAATCAACTTCATAAATGTTCTTTATGCCCACTATGTTCTCATTGAGTGTGTACAGGACCGGCCCTAGTCTTTTGGGGGTCCTAAGCTAAATGTTTTGACATAAGAGAATAGTCTGCTAACCCTACCAAATTTTGAAATTAGACCTTGTGTATTATAGTATACTACTAGTCAGGGTCTCAACAGACGGAATTCCTCCTTTGATCGGGTGCCCACTAGCAGCAGCGGGAGGCCACTAGCAGCAGCGGGAGGCCACTAGCAGCAGCGGGAGGCCACTAGCAGCAGCAGGGCCACTAGCAGCAGCGGGAGGCCACTAGCAGCAGCGGGAGGCCACTAGCAGCAGCGGGAGGCCACTAGCAGCAGCGGGAGGCCACTAGCAGCAGCGGGAGGCCACTAGCAGCAGCGGGAGGCCACTAGCAGCAGCGGGAGGCCACTAGCAGCAGCGGGAGGCCACTAGCAGCAGCGGGAGGCCACTAGCAGCAGCGGGAGGCCACTAGCAGCAGCGGGAGGCCACTAGCAGCAGCGGGGGGCCACTAGCAGCAGCGGGGGGCCACTAGCAGCAGCGGGGCCCTAAGCGGCCGCTTATGTGGCTTATTAGTAGAGTCGGCCCTGAGTGTTTAGGTGTAACATGCATGCCCAAGGCAAAAAATAAAATACAACTCCTTATTGGAAATAAATCAATGGCAAGTTTGATATAGCCCTTTTCCTTTACTATTTTACTTTGAGTTAAAAGCATTAGAGGTTCAAAATCCAATCTTAGATTGCTATGTTCAAAGTTCTTATTGAAACATATGGTGTGAAAAATGCCATGGATGGAATTTTCAACCTTTTACAGTGTGGCTTGTGACATTTTAGAATAGGTTCAATTTCACCCACTAGGCCTCTAATGTATAAGGAAGATATAAAAGCTTCTGAATTAGGTAACAAAGGCATATTAGTCAAGAGTAAAGAGGCCTTCAGCACAATGTCTGTAGGTGATACACTGCGAGACACGCCGATCAATTTAGCCCTTTATCATTGGGAGAACGGAATGATCAACTGTGCCGCTCCCTCCCTCAATAAACGACTGTATTCCCCTTGAAGCCTGTTAATTGCCCTGTCCTTCAGAAATTCACTGGTACATTAGCGCTGCATTTTTCAGGTTCCTAAACCTTCCATTACCTCACGTTTGGTTGAACTGCCAATGCATGGGACTGACAAGTGTATTTCTTAGTGCAAAATAGTTTCTGTATTATGTAATTTAGCATCAGTTATCATGATAGTTTTGGGGGGAGTTTGACTGACTGATTCTCAGTATTATTCCAACCTCATAGTATTTATATATATATAAATAAAGTACCAAATGAGTGTGTTGTATGGCTCAAAAATGTTCTTGGTGATATGTCATTTATTGGCTTATTTATCCCCTAATTAAGTGGATGAAAAGGCTGATATTTTGACAGGGTAAAAAAAAATGCACCTTATCACTTTAAGCACATCATTCATTTTAAAACAGGTTTAGAATGTGAGTTATACATGTCTGAATCAGAGGGCTTGCACCCACACCCTTCAAAACCTGCAGAAATGAAAATCACCCTACATGTCACAGAATTAGAGGTTTCGAAGTAAAAGTGTTGAGTGTATTATGTTTTCATTTGACACCACTTATTTAAGCTGTCAAAACTGAGCCGTTGGTGTTCATTTGCGGTATTGAATTAGCTTCCAGAGTTGCATTAAACTTAGCTTCTGCCACACAAGAATAAAGTTGCAGCAGAGACTGTTTTAATCCTATGTTTCCATGGTTACATCAGCCACATTTCTGTATAATTCTGCACGGAAAATTATGCAATGTGAGACTCCACTGACTAAAATACCAGGTTTATTAATATCATGGTAGAATTCAAATGAATGTTTAATAAATGGGCTACCTTTTCAATCAATTTCCCATGTTATTAAAAAGACTCACACAATAATATATCTATTTATTACTGAAGGATATTTGCATTGCAAATATAACTATGAAACTTAGTATATACAACATTTGAAAATATGGAGGGGAAAGGATCCCTTTCCAATGATTATGATTCTATTTTCATGAAAGTTCTGACACACATCAATCTACTGCATGAAATGAACCAATGCATTAATTTATGATTAATTTTTTAACCAAAGTGTAGGTAAACATGTTTGTTCGTTGGAACTAAGCCTGTACAAATGTACGGTCTTAATTTGATCGCTCTTTTGTTGCTGAGACTTTTCCCTGTGCCACAGAAAATGCAGATTAGTTTTTTGATGTACATAAATTCACTGAAAACCCACACTAACAGTTATATTAGTAATATTACACTTCTAATGTAACCTACTTTTGGCCAGCTAATACCCTAACCACCGATCAAGCAACATTATGGACTAAACATTCAATTCCTGTTGCTGCAGGATTATTTTGCTATGACAATATAGGTCAAATTAAGATCCTACACCTGTACTTCAACCCTGGAACAGAGAAGATGCTGGTTCTCATGACAGGAGAGTGGTAATGTTTAAAGCGCTGCTCAATAATGCATGACTGACGTAAACAAACAAACTCAGAGTTTCTGCGACCGACAGAGAGAAAGGGAGATGGATTGCATTATTTCTTTGTAATTCCCTCACAGGACTCTAATTTTATCTCTGGGAAAATGACAACATGCTTAAGCATTCTCAGGATCGAAATTGTTACCTGTATTCACAGAGGCCAAACAGAGATCCAAAACCACCTTTTCAAACACAAACAACCACTAAAAAGGTCACTGCACACAGTTCAATGAACTCTCACTCACTCAAGTAGAGATAAACCACAACTAGGTAAAATCATGATGAGCCACAGTTGTTGACCTGATGTGCCCAGTGAAAAATCCAACTGACAGAAATGAAGTCAACCATAGTCAGTACATGCCTCCACAGCACAACATAAGGGATAATGACAAGTTTCGAAATAAATCAAATATGTTTTTTTTTTTTTTTGAGTATCATCAAACTACATTTCTCATTTACATGTTAACAGAAGGTCAACTGCCTTGGATCAGTGGGTCAGTGGACAAATGTCTGGGACGGGCTGTAGGTTCCACAAAGACTATTGGAAGTGACACAGTTGCCACAACGACAGGCATTGTGAAAGGGACACATGACAAGATAAGAGAGAGTTGCAGTTGTGGCACGATAGAACCAGTGCCAGGACTCGAGGCCAACTGATTCTGATTGGATTTTGTGTGGGGAATAAATGCCAACAGAATGTGAGCGGAGATATGAGGGTAGTGCTGAGAAGCTGGATCGGATTGAGACAGACCTTCACCCGTGTTGTGGATGCGGGAAACCGAATGTGGGTCTAAAGGGTTTAATGGAAGGCTTTAATGTCAGAGTGGGAGAGGGGACCCGCTGGTGTGACGAAACAGAAGCAGTGATGAATCAACAGTAAGTGTGCATGAGGTGAGTGAAAGGGCAAAGAGACTAATTGTTAAGTGATTAAAAGGAACACCTCAAAGGGCAATACAGATTCATCACTGATTTCTTTGAACATGGGATTCTTTCTTTGTTCCTTTAGGCAAAGCTAAGGTAAGGTTGTATCTTTCAAAAGTGATTGCTGTGGAGGTTGGTTCAAATATATAAAATATAGTCTCCAAAATGTTGTTTATGTTTAGTCAAGCCAAGGTTAGTATAACTACAAAAGCCTATGCCGTTTCTATTTCAAGCCGTAATGCACTACAGTGGTCACAAACTGAAGTATCGTAAATCCTTTGAAATGTCACCGTGAAAAGAAAAAAACGTCTCATGCACATGGTGTTGTACGCTGGTACGGTTGCATGACCTCCTCTTATTAAATAAAGATTAAATAATAAATGTTTAAAAAATGAAATTACAGTAAACGCATGCCCTGACCCTTGATAACATTCCACACAGACTAAATGTATGGCCATGTAATGTCAGCAAAAAAAGAAACGTCCTCTCACTGTCAACTGAGTTTATTTTCAGCAAACTTAAGATGTGTACATATTTGTATGAACATAACAAGATTCAACAACTGAGACATAAACTGAACAAGTTCCACAGATGCGTGACTAACAGAAATTGAATAATGTGTCCCTTAACAAAGGGGAGGTCAATATCAAAAGTAACAGTCAGTATCTTGTGTGGCCACCAGCTGCATTAAGTACTGCAGTGCATCTCCTCCTCATGGACTGCACCAGATTTGCCAGTTCTTGGTGTGAGATGTTACCCCACACTTCCACCAAGGCACCTGCAAGTTCCCTCTTTCTACTGACTCTTATGCAGAGTCAGTAGAAAGGCCTCTTTAGTGTCCTAAGTTTTCATAACTGTGACCTTAATTGCCCACTGTCTGTCAGCTGTTAGTGTCTTAATGACCGTTCTACAGGTGCATGTTCATGAATTGTTTATAGTTCATTGAACATGCATGCGAAACAGTGTTTAAACCCTTTACAGTGAAGATATGTGAAGTTATTTGGATTTTTACAAAGTAGCCACCCTTTGCCTTGATGACGGCTTTGCACACTCTTGGCATTCTCTCAACCAGTTTCATGAGGTAGTCACCTGGAATGCAATTCAATTACCAGATGTGCATTGTTAAAAGTTCATTTGTGGAATTCCTTTCATTCTTAATTCGTTTGAGCCAATCAGTTGTGTTGTGACAAAGTAGGAGCGGTATACAGGAGCTAGCCCTATTTGGTAAAAGACCAAGTCAGAGCACAGACTTGAACCCGATCCAACATCTCTGGAGAGACCTGAAAATAGCTATGCAGCAACGCTCCCCATCCAACCTGACAGAACTTGAGAGGATCTGCAGAGATGAATGAGAGGAACTCCCCAAATAGAGGTGTGCCAATCTTGTAGCATCATACTCAAGAAGACTCAATGTTGTAATTGCTGTCAAATGTGCTTCAACAAAGTACTGAGTAAAGGGTCTGAATACGTATGTTAATGTCACATTTCAATTGTTGTTTGTTTATAAATTAGCAAACATTTCTAAAAACCTGTTTTTGCTTTGTCATTATGGGGTATTATGTGTTGATTGATGAGGGGGAAAAAACGATTGAATAAAATTGTACAATAAGGCTGTAACGTAACAAAATGTGTAAAAAGTCAAGGGGTCTGAATACTTTCCGAAGTCACTGTATTTATAGACAATTTTAGGATGGGAAAATGCTTCCAGTGTAAACTTAAACGACTAAGATATGTAAAGTATATAACAGATATAAAGTATGTAGAAAATATAATGGACCAATATATTTTGTAACAATATAATCTTTGAGAACTAACTATCGCCTAAATAAAAGCTAGACAAATCAGGGAGAATTCAAAATTCCAAAAACAATGAATTTAGCAGTATTGATTTTGTTATTATGTTTGAGCATTAGCATGGCAAAAGGCATAGAAACGATTAATATTTGCTTTAAAACTGCAACATTTTTGCTCAGCTCCACAGACAAATTTGTAGAAATGGAGAAAATTGGGTTAAAAATGCAAAAAAATTATCTACACCGCCAAGATTGGGCCCTCTCGAATGATCTCTGAAATTCGGGCTGACCGCACCCATTGCCACACCCCATGCCCCACCCCCTACTACACCCACCACATAAGCCCCTTATTGATCCAGAAAAAACCTACACACTGTAGCAAGAGTCACACGTAGTAAGTAATACCTGGAAGGCACAGTGAGTCTTGCTCCTGCTAAGAAACTGCAGACTCCCAAAATGTCTATCATAATTCATTATATAACAAGCGGTAATTAATCAATGGAGGTGTATTATACTTAGTTAAATGAAGTGCAGATCATTACAGATCTCTGAGTAATTATTCTATGTTGGTGATTAATTATGTGGCTGATTACTGATGGAGGGATCAGCACCAGTCAAATATGATTTTTTTAATTTTTTTTTACAATTTACTGAACGTACTGCTAAGAATGTCTCAGGGACAATGGGGCTCAGGTAGCCTACAGTACATTGACAATGGGTATTTGGTAAAAATGTAAAAAACTCAACTTCCGGTGTTGTTAGAAGGGGAGTCCAGTACAAAATAAAGACATACAGTACCTCATGCAGAAATCCATTCTCCTTTACATAATGTGATATCTTAAGGGACATAAAGAACCACTTGTCCCATAAAAACAACCATGTGTAACACGACAACAGAGGGTACTATTTGTTTTCATTATGAAAGCATCAAGCAATGTCTTATGTATTAAAGGGAGGCTTTTGTATAGTCTTAAAAGGTTATCGGAGCAGAACAGAGAATGAAACCACCTTAGCTTTTCTATAGTAAAATCAGGCCTTGATTTGCAGTGGTTTCACAGCAAACTGAGAGTAGCACTATGTAACTGTATGTACTGTGAACTCTCATATGAATTGTAGAATAATGTTGCACCTCAAATACTAACCGTAACTACAGTATGCATTCCTAGTACAACAAGGTCAATATTTTAAACCAGGTGTTTGAGAAGGAAAGTAAATCATCTTAATCATCACTAAAAAACTATATTTTGGCATTTTGTATTATTAGTCCACTGTTGATACAGTCCCAAAATGTTTTGCATGACAGTAGTTAAGCAGTTAAGTTTAAGATATAGGTTGTTATCAGTAAAATGCGCAATAAGGTGCAGTGTTCGATTTGCCTGCTGGTGGGCAAGGAGACCACCAGTTCCACTAAAATCATTGACAACTGCGTGCCGTTTTCAAAGGATTGTTAAATAAATGTTAATTATTTGGTTGTTTTGTCATCACATCTTGAAGAGCAAAGTCAGAAAAAAAAGTTGGATTATTCCATGCAAAACAACTGCACACATTTAGCTCTATCATCAGAGTTACACAGCAAGTAACTACATGCTTTTCATCATCAGTAAACATCCATTGATCATGTAATTTCAGATACGTAGGAGTAGCCTGACAATCAATTTGATATTTGAGTGATATCAAATAAAAGTTAACTATACCTTGCAAGTATGAGTGGCTTTGATTAATTTCCCATCCTTTGTTGGCTTTAATTGCCTTAATTGTCAAGCAGTAGAAGGGTCCATTTGCCGATGTAATGTTAACTTTGCAAGCTACCAGTAGAAACTTTGTATAGTTGGCTAAACATAGTGGCAAGTTCTTCAACCAACGTGGCCCTACCTAGAAAAGTTAACTAAAATTATCCCCTTTTCAACATTGTTTTTAATAGTGTTCAATCACGATTGCTGCTGACAGACATGATAGGCTACATTGATTGATGGACCATGTCAATTTGGCCAGCTAGATAATAACAGATCACATCAATATGGCTACTTAACAAGCTAACTTCCAGGGGACAAACTAGATGGCCATATCCAAATATTGTTTGATTCACTTGTCATCTATATTGGTGCTGACAGAAGTCCAACTGACAACTTGCAGATGTCAAGTTCTTTCCAAAAGCCTAATCCCTGATGAGGCAAGCTAAATGACACGTCGTTTGCTTAGCTAGTTGGCTAGCTACATGCCAAATTGATAGGCTACTTGAGGATACCCTCACATATCTTAAAATGACATGATCAGTTGATGTTTTACTGATCACGAAAGCATTCGGTCACTTGATGTACCACTCTGATGATAGAGCTAAATGTGTAATAATCAGAAATGTGTAGTTCTGACTATGCTATTCAAGAGGTGATGATATTAAAAACAAATAATATTATTTAACAATCCCTTGTAAACTTAGTTGGACATAGTTGTCCTTGCCCCCCCAGCAGCCAAATTGAACGCTCTGCACAGTACTGTAACCCTTTATTGATATCGACCTATTGGACTTTCAGGAAGCAAAGTGTCACCGGCCACATCTTCATGATGATGCAACTTGAGTACCTGACTGATCAAATCAACCATGACATGTTGTACAATCTTGGTTTGTCAATAGTAAATCACAAGGACATGGATTGAATGACTTCTATTCGTGTTTTTAGGTATACCAACAGGAAAGTGGACATGGATTGAATTACTTGTATTTATGATTTCAGGTATACCAACAGGAAAAAGGACATGGGTTGAATGACTTGTATTTATGTTTTCAGGTATACCCCTACTATTTGTCATCTAAAAATCTTGTATCTATTGACGCACCTCTGATATTTATGGGTAAGGTTGGCCGAGGTGTCTGAAACATCATTTGAAAGCCCTCAGAGTTTAGTTCAGTTTAATGTCATGTTTATAACCACTTTTTTCTCCTCAGGCTTCATATGGAAACATAATGACAAATAGTGTCCTTGAAGCTACCCTGGGAAAACATCAGATGAAGCCTCTCGCCTTAGATTTACAGTTACTCTCCTGTTGTGGTCTGAGGATAGAATCTTTCAAGATCGTCCGTCTAGCTTTTAATGTCATGCTACACCCTGTCTTCCATACAAATGCAGGAATCCTATCTCAGAAAAACCTCAAAGATAAAGCTCTGCTATGCCCAGTTGAAAAAACAGTGTCCTTGGGTTCTGGTAACCCAAAATCCTTTTTCTATAGGTGAAGCACAGTTCCCTTTTCAAAGTTTTTTTTTTTTGACAATGAGTCATCAATGACTTGAGACCAGCTGTCTGGTCCAGTGTGTTTTTTTCAATTATATTTCTATAAACTCTGATCAACTATTTTATATGCTTTCCAATCCTAGTAATACAATTACAGTGAATGGAAAAACATGTCATCATAGTTTCAAATGGCACAAACGTGGAAGATGCAACAACAATTGTGAGGGGAATTCAATGTTCCAACCTAGGTCTGGGCTACTGATAAACTATATATTTGGTATATTTGCTGAGCATTGTCAACGGTGGGAGGAGGAATGTTTGTGCCGATTTATGTATTTTCTGATGAATAAGTGGCTGTGACATCACTGCAAAACTTGAAAAGAAACTAGTAGCTTTTATATTCAAATGAATAGATAAATACACATCACAGTTTCTTTATCGCAAATTAGTGTCAATATTTTTGGACTCCAATATATTTTCTTCAATAATTATTATTTTCTGAACATTACTGCAAAAATAAACATTGTATTTCCATCTGAAAGAATTTTGCAGATAAGAAATCATTAACACACGACACGGTTCTCTGAATATCAACATATTCCAACTCAATTAACGCGTGCCCCCAATAGTCATTCAGATTCACATTGTGTCAATCAGGGGAACTTCAAAAAGCCATTTAAGGTGACTCAAGTTAATACTCTTACATTTGTCTCTAATACATTGCCAATTATTTCAACATTAAGCTGTATTATATGGACACACTCCAGTACCCTGTAACTGACTGGTGCGTACCCTTGGGAAGCATTCATATCCTACTGCCCACACACTAGTTTGCTTAAAGGGATACTGCGAGACTCTGGCAATTAAGCAATTTATTCAGATTAAAAATGGTATCCATGAGTTATGTCTGCGTGCGGTATGAAGGAAGTTGGACATAGTTTTGTGAGCCAATGCTAACTAGTATTAGCGCAATGACTGGAAGTCTACAGGTATGGGAGTATATGCTAGCTGGAAAAACAGCTTGACTGCCAGAATCTCAAAGTATCCCTTTAACACACTGTATAGATCGAGAATGTTAAGGAGATAGGGAAGGATCAGTAAGGAAGGTTGTTTTGTAGCTAATTGGACATGACGGCCCCTGGCCTGCCTTAACATTGTATTTATGACCGCCGCACACAGAGACAAAAAGAGGTGGAAGCCTTTTGGTGACTGCAGCGTTATGCTCCTTTCACAGCATCACTAATTCTGCCTTAGAACTCTTATCTCGAAATTGCAGAATCTGGGGTTATAACGTAAATCAACAAGGGGTTTCCTGAAAAAAAGGACTTCCACCATGCAACTAAATACAAAGTATTTAGAGGTGACACCGACTAGGCCGGGAGGCAAAACTTCTAAATAAAAGCCGCACACTCCTGCAGTCTCTCTCCTCCCCACAGCTGTTAGGCTGTATTTCACCGTTGTCATGGAGATAGATGTGCAGTACACATGTATGATCTTAATTTGAGACAGTTTGCAACAGCAGACAAAAAAATCCTGCAGCAACAGGAAATGTTAATTATTATGTGGATTGTAATTAGGGGACATTTTGGTAAGGGTTGATTCATTTTTGGTAAGGGAAGATCAAGTCAGAAATTTGTAAGTGGGAATTACAAACTTCAGAAGCTTTTTTAAACCTCAAATACACTACAAGTTCACCCCTGCAACATGGGTGATCAAATTAAGATCCTACATCTGAATTGTGAAAAGGTGAGATTGATGAGAATGTTCTACTTCTTCCATTAAACTGCCTCATGACCACTCAATCAGGGTATAATGAAGACCTCGCCAGATGTACACTAAATTTAACAACAGTTGGGGTTGTCACTTACGTCACAACATCTTGCACTAAAGCAATTTTAGCCAGAGACGTCTGTAATCAATGCCAATGAAAATATGTTCATAGATTAATAAAACATTCAAGTTTTAGTTTACAGTTATGATCAAATAGTATATAGTCATAAAAGTATGTTAATATGTTACATTTGAGGAAGTATGGATGATAATAATGCTGACTCCCCAAAATGATGTCAAGAGTCAACAGCATGTTGAGAAGACCATTTAAATCTTCATGTGGTTTTCTACACATAAGCCATGTAGCCTAGTACTGTTAAAACTGTGTTGAGGAGTTTGTTATATAACACCCTGGATATGCTTGGGTTAATGCTAGAATAATGAATAAGCCAAGACATGTACCACTGCTTCAGACTATTGAAACCAGCATGAGAGCACATCCAACCTCCAGACCTTTGCGTGTGGAAAGGACTTTTTCTTTGGAAAGGTCACAACTGGAGCAGTGGAAACACGTTCTCTGGAGTGATGAATCACGCTTTACCATCTGGCGGTCTGACGGACGAATCTGGGTTTAGCGGATGCCAGGAGAACACTACCTGCCCCAATGCAGTGTCAATTGTAAAGTTTGGTGGAGTAGTAGAATGTTCTGGGGCTGTTTTTCATGGTTCAGGATAGGCCCCTTAGGTCCAGTGAAGAGAAATCTTAATGCTACAGCAATTGACATTCTAGACAATTCTGTGCTTCCAATTTTGTGGCAACAGTTCGGGGAAGGCACTTTCCTGTTTCAGCATAACAATGCTCCCGTGCACAAAGCGAGGTCCATACAGAAATGGTTTGTCGAGATCGATGTAGAAGAACTTGACTGGCCTGTGCAGAGCCCTGACCTCAACCCCATCGAACACCTTTGGGATGAAATGGAACGCCAATCAGTGCCCAACCTCAGGAATGCTCTTGTGGCTGAATGGAAGCAAGACCCAGCAGCAATGTTACAACATCTAGTGGAAAGCCTTCCCAGAGGAGTAGAGGTTGTTATAGCAGTAAAATTGGGGAACCGACTCCATATTAATGCCCATGATTTTGGAATGAGATGTTCGACGAGTGTCCACATAGTTTTGATCATGTATGTCCATTAAAATTATCCAAGATGGCGTAGTGTCCCTTGTATATATATTGTTTTAAATCTTTTTCGTCGTATATCCCTTAAAATATTTTGCTAAACATCAACATTTAAATACTCTCTTGCAACCCGCCTCACCCAATGTAGCGTGGATCTGCTTTTTTTTCCTAAAGTATTTATATTTACTTCGGATACTCCTGGGCTACAATATCCGGACCCCTTCTACAGCCGGTACGGGGCATGGAACCCCGCAGATCCCCTACGACTGGAAAACCGCCGTAATCTGCCCGAGGACTCCAACAGGCCCCTCAGGCGCGACGCCTGCTGAAAGCCCAATGCTTACCAGCTAACCAGCTAGGCCTGCTAGCTACCTAGAGCTACTTGGAACCTTACTAATTCCACGACTGGTCTATCGACGTCACCGCACGAACAGGCAAAAACAGACTTACCCCCATCGCGACGTCCCCCAAAGGCTAACTTTCCAGCCCCTGCTACCTGCTTGCTTGCCTACCCGGTCTGCTAACTGCTAGCTTGTCGGGCCCGGTCTGCTAACTGCTAGCTTGCCTGCCCGGTCTGCTAACTGCTAGCCCTTGCTAACTGCTTGCTTGCTAACCCGGTCTGCAAACTGCTCGTCCCTGCTAACTGCTTGCTAACCCGGCCTGCTAACTGCTAGCTTGCCCCGGTCTACTAACTGCTAGCTGCCGGCCCCGGCCTGCTAACTGATAGCTTACCTGCCCGGTCTGTAACTGCTAACCCATGCTAACTGCTTGCTTGCTAACCCGGACCTGCTAACTGCTTGCTTGTTTAGCCCCGGCCTACTAACTGTTAGTTTGTTAGCACCGGCCTGCTAACTGTCTGAATCACTGTGTCCCCAGCCAGCCCAACCACTCACTGGACCCATATGTTCACTTGGCTACGCATGCCTCTCTCTAATATCAATATGCCTTGTCCATTACTGTCCTGGTTAGTGATTACTGTCTTATTTCACTGTAGAGCCTCTTGCCCTGCTCAATATGCCTTAACCAACCATGTTGTTCCACCTCCTACATATGCGATGACATCACCTGGTTTAAACATCTCTAGAGACTATATCTCTCTCTTCATTACTCAATGCCTAGGTTTACCTCCAATGTACTCACATCCTACCTTACCTTTGTCTGTACACTATGCCTTGAATCTATACTATCACGGCCAGAAACCTGCTCCATTTACTCTCTGAACGTGCTAGACGGCCAGTTCATATAGTCTTTAGCCGTACCCTTATCCTACTTCTCCTCTGTTCCTCTGCGTCCTCGACTTCGGTGATGTCATCTATAAAATATCCTCCAACAGTCTACTCAACAAACTAGATGTAGTCTATCACAGTGCCATCCGTTTTGTCACCAAAGCCCCATACACTACCCACCATTGCGACCTGTACACTCTCGTTGGTTGGCCCTCGCTTCATACTTGTCACCAAATCCACTGGCTTCAGGTTATCTGCAAGTCTCTGCTAGGTAGAGCCCCACCTTATCCCAGCTCACTGGTCACCATAGCAGCACCCACTCGTAGCACGCTCTCCAGCAGGTATATCTCACTGGTCACCCCCAAAGCCAATTCCTCCTTTGGTTGCATTTCCTTCCAGTTCTCTGCTGCCAATGATTGGAACGAATTGAAAAAATCTCTGAAGCTGGAGACTCACATCTCCCTCACTAGCTTTAAGCACCAGCTGTCAGAGCAGCTTACAGATCACTGCACCTGTACATAGCCAATCTGTAAATAGCCCCATCTACCTACCTCATCCCCATACTGGTATTTATTTATTTTGCTCCTTTGCACCCCAGTATCTTTACCTGCACATTCATCTTCTGCCGATTTACCATTCCAGTATTTAATTGCTATATTGTAATTACTTCGCCACCATGGCCTATTTATTTCCTAACTTACCTCATTTGCACACACTGTAAATAGACTTTTTGTTTTCTTTTGTTCTACTGTATTATTGACTGTATGCTTTGTTTATTCCATGTGTAACTCTGTTGTTGTATGTGTCGAATTGCTACGCTTTATCTTGGCCAGGTCGCAGTTGCAAATGAGAACTTGTTCTCAACTAGCCTACCTGGTTAAATAAAGGTGAAATAAAAAAAATAAAAATAAAATGAATTATAATCCACATAATAATTCACATTTCCTGTTGCTGCAGGAATATTTTCCTGCTGGGGCAAACTGGTTCAAATTAAGATCCTACATCGGAAGCACATATTTTATGTTACTCTTTCTATATTGTTCACACATTGTGATGTAGAAAACTGAGAATAGACCAACCACCTGCCAAGTGCATCAGGTTGCCCACCATTGAGATGTACAGCTGCCGTTCCACTTCCCTTTGGACTTCTCCCCCTTGATTTACTGATTTTGTCAGCAATTAATCTCTTGTTGTCATCCGTTTTCAGGCATTTCCCATATGCCCATGCTCTCCGCTGTTTGGTTTTACAGTCTTCACTGTGTCTCGCCAGACTGGCACGGTATACTATAGTTTTAAGGCAAGAGTCTTGTTACGGCTTTCTAGGTGGTAAGGAGAGTCGGACCAAAATGCGGCGTGTAGATTGCGATCCATGCTTAATAAACAAACGTAAAACACAAATCAATTACAAACACTACAAAACAAAGAACGTAACGAAAACCGAAACAGCCTATACTGGTGTAAATAAACACAGAAAAAGGACATCAGGACACGAAGGACAATCACCCACGAAACACTCAAAGAATATGGCTGCCTAAATATGGTTCCCAATCAGAGACAACGATAAACACCTGCCTCTGATTGAGAACCACTTCAGACAGCCATAGACTTAACTAGAACACCCCACTAAGCTACAATCCTAATACAAACACACCACATACAAAAACCCATGCCACACCCTGGCCTGACCAAATAAATGAAGATAAACACAAAATACTTCGACCAGTGCGTGACAAGTCTAGCAGAGTGTAGTATGTTTATGTTGAATATCATTTTTAGAATTCCACTATCACATGGAAACTTTTCTTTCTCATGCATAATAAAAACATATTTCCTTTTTGGGTTTGTGTTTTAGGGTGTAGTTTATCAGGATTCACGTTTTTTCCCCTGATGTGGTATGATGCTCATCCCTGATGTGACATGCTGCTCGTCTCTAGTTGCTAGGTCAAATCCACCATGACACCCTGTTAAATAAACCAGTCCACCAACAGACTGCCAACCGACTGCCATCGTCCCTTAACCCTCTGCAAAGCAAATCAATCCGAGTGGGATTCAATCCGCAAACACAATTCTGATCCTTTGCCCTTCCATCTTGCATAGGTCACATCTGGAGAGATATCACTCTGCAGCACTAGCCTGTCTAATATTGGTTTACAGACCACCAAATCTACTAACCTTGGCAAATACCCCTCCCTCCCTCCAAGATCGCTCAATAGCTTCCATTTACCCTCGAGTATCCTGACGCTGCCTTGGTATTACTTGTCTGTCATCCCACTGTGAGGTTGCAGTCGGCTGCTGTGGACCCTCCTTTCACACAGGCCCTCAAGACACTCTCACTGTTTAACAGGGGGGATGTGAGGCTACATCAAAGATGTGGTTCCATGTCTTTGATTTCCCATAATCCACAATCTGGCAATGCCATGTGGGCCATTCACATTGTACATAGCTGAGCTCAAAATAAGCCATACATCAATGCTCGCTCCGATTTGATTTGCAGAGTTGTCATACAACCACTACTGGAACCATAAACAGATCACTGTCTTTACCTTGCAGCTACAGGTGTAGGATCTTAATTTGATCACCCTGTTGCAGGATAACGTTTCTGCAATGCAGGACACATAAAAGTGTAGTGTTTTGAGGTTTAAAAAGCCTTGTAAAGTTTGTAATTTCCACTTTGAAATTTCAGCTTAGATTTTCCCTTATGACATTTTTTTTGCAATCCCTACAAAAATGTCCATTAAATATAATCCACATAATAATTCACATTTCATGTTTATGTTTATGATTATTTCCTGCTGTACAAAAGTGTCTCAAATTAAGATGCTACATCTGAACAACCACTGCTGGAAACATTAACAGAGAAGTGCTAATGTTATGGCATTCACCAGTGCTGTTGACATTATTTACCTAGCAGGAAAACTGCAAACTGGAAGAATCTACAGTTGAGAGGAGTATACCTGTTATTTTCACAATAACCAAAATAATATAGAATAGTGTATGCAGGGATCAAGTGATAACCAAAGGTGGGTAAACACTGAGCGCCTCTCCAGATGATGGGATGCTAGTGATGTAAATGTAAACGCTAACAACTCTTGTTTAGCTTTTACAGTAGGTGTATAGATACAATTCACTTAATAAACAACCTGCACAAACAGTGTTTACTGGTGTTAACCTACATGGCAAAATCTATGCCAAAGTACAGTGCCTTTAGAAAGTATTCAGACCCCTTGACTTTTTCCAAATTTTGTTGTGTTACAGCCTTATTCTAAAATGGATTTAATAAAAATAAAATAAAATTCTCAGAAACCTACACACAATACCCTATAATGACAAAGCGAAAACAGGTTTTCGAAATTGAGCTCAGGTGCATCTTGTTTCCATTGATCATCCTTGAGATGTTTCTACAACTTGATTGGAGTCCACCTGTGGTAAATTCAATTGATATGACATGATTTGGAAAGGCACACACCTGTCTACATAAGGTCCCTCAGTTGACAGTGTATGTCAGAGCAAAAACCAAGCTATGATGTCGAAGGAATTGTCGATAGAGCTCATATCAAATCATCAAATCGAGACAGGATTGTGTTGAGGTCCCCAAGAAAACAGTGGCCTCCATCATTCTTAAATGGAAGAAGTTTGGAACCACCAAGACACTTTCTAGGGCTGGCCGCCCGGCAAAACTGAGCAATTGGGGTAGAAAGGCCTTGGTCAGGGAGGAGACCAAGGACCCGATGGTTACTCTGACAGGGCTCCAGATTTCCTCTGTGGAGATGGGAGAAAAAATACAGAGAGGTCCTTGATGAAAACCTGCTCCAGAGCGCTCAGGACCTCAGACTGGGGTGAAGGTCATCTTCCAAAGGACGATGACCCCAAGCACACAGCCAAGACAACTCAGGAATGGCTTTGGGACAAGTCTCTGAATGTCCTTGAGTGGCCCAGTCAGAGCCCGGACTTGCACCCGATCAAACATCTCTGGAGAGACCTGAAAATAGCTGTGCAGCAACGCTCCCCATCCAACCTGACAGAACTTGAGAGGATCTGCAGAGAAGAATTGGAGAAACTCCCCAAATACAGGTGTACCTCGCTTGTAGTCATACCCAAGAAGACTCGAGGCTGTAACTTCTGCCAAAGGTGCTTCAACAAAGTACTGAGTAAAGGGTCTGAATACTTATGTAAATGTGATTTCTCTTTTTATTTTTAATAAATTAGCAAACGTAAAAAAAACAGCTTTTGCTTTGTCATTATGGGGTATTGTGTGTAGATTGATGAGGAGAAAAAACAATTTAAAACATTTTATAATAAGGCGGTAACCTAACAAAATGTGGAGAAAGGCAAGAGGTCTGAATACTTTCTGAAGGCACTGTATGTACTGTATGTGTATGTGCCATTGTGTTGGAACACAGGCATTGTTCAGAGTGTGCCATTCAGACAAAATAAGCTAAGATTACATGGCAATTCTAAGCCTTTCAAGGTAGAAATGTATGTATAAGGGGGTTGACATTCAGGGGATGCTTTCTGTGGTGAAATGAGAGAGGTTGTTTGAGCCCAGATCAGATTGCACTCAAACGCTGCACCTTGACAACGCTAGAAAATGAAGTGTTCCGTCACAGGTCTATCGGAGATAGCTGAGGCAGACATTCCAATATCCTCCACAAATCAGAAATATAAAGCTGCTTGTCCCTTTCAGGGCAACATGAAGGAAAAACAATGGAATGATGTCACTAACTGATAGAAAACCAATATGCTATTGGAAATCTGAAAGATAAAGCGAACCTGGATGGAAAACATCTTAAAGAGATAGCCAAGTAGCAAGCCACGTCATGTTACAACTTCAGAGCATCCTTAGTACAAATTTAACACAAGGGAGTATCTTATGGAGCTCCATTACCAACTTCAAGTGAACATCTTTAATAACCCACTGGACAAAAACTGGTTGAATCAACGTTGTTTCCATGTAATTAAGTAAAAAATCTATGCAATGACATTTTATCAACGTGGAAAACTAATTGGATTAGCAAAAAGTCATAAGGGCATTTTCGTCGATTTTTCACCCGACTTTTAACCTAACTCCAGTGACATGGTGACATGATATTGTTGATTTCACGTAAAAATTCACATACGTTGACAACTCAACCAAATATAAATCAAAACTAGACGTTAAACTGACATCTGTGCCCAGTGGGACTGTACTATACATCTTTCCAGCCATCTGCTCCAACTCTAAGCCCAGAGTGTGGTCCATCGCGCACACCAACAACATTTTGAGCTGCCAACAGTGGGCCATGCATTTGTCCACCATTAACGAAGGGGTCATCAACTGTTCAACCACATTCATTCTGTGTTCATACAGTTCAACAGAGCTGTAAGAGTTGCCATTACCTCATGCATGTTTTACATTTAGCTCCCTGTACTGTACGTAATGGCCAGCATCAGAACATCCTGACTGGGGCTTTATGTGCTCCTGAGAAGCACTGTATCAGTATTTCAGCAGTTTATACTGACAGAAAACATCAAATTAAGATAAGGCTTGGTCAAAACAAAGAGTGTTTTTGAATGTGTTATTTTATCTGTGGAGATTGATGGCAAAATAATGTGCCTTTTTCTTTCACTGAAGGTTGCTTGCATAGAATTCCTCATCTTAAAAATTATATTTTCTTCATAGATCAACAGGTTCATATTGGAGTCCTCTTTTTGTCAATGTCAAATGCTAAAATCTGGTAAACAGAATTTGGGCTCAATGTTCCCACATTGTCAAAGATAACAGGGTTGGAGACCAGAGCAGTAGCAGAAGTCTAATTATTAAGGCTTGAGAAGTACTACTAAAGACTGTCTTAGCCTTTCCAATAGCGATGTTCGCAATTCTTCACTGGTAATGATGACAATCAGTAGTGGAGAGCGACTTTTGACCATTGATGTGGCATTCTTCACAGTGCACTAAGCATGTGGAGTTGTTTTTGAGACATTAAATTGTGACCTGACCAGTTCTGACTTGGCCTCTGACATTTAAGTGTGACTTCTGAGTCAGTTTGTTTTCTCTTACAAAGTGAAGTCTACCTTTGGGAGCCATCCAAAAGTATCATATCATTACTCTATTGTTCAGATATTAATGGCTCACTGCCTGGCAAAAAAAAGCGTTGCATGCATGGGGGTGTGACACATGAACTCCTCACCACCTCGTCCAATGGGAATTCATGGTCAGAAAGCATTGACAGATGAGAGGGTGCAATTCAATTCTTTTTTGTTGTTGCTTTCCATAGTTTTGGAATGTCTTCAAGCATAAAATACCTTTATCAGATATTCTGCATTCATTAAGGAGTGTTTGAACTTTATGGACATGAACATTAATCCAACGGCAGTGACTCATGAGTCTGATTTGTCAGACAGCTGGTGTGTGCCAAGGCTGCAGGATTTTTCACATTTATCTACCTGCCATTTTGGGGTGGCAGGTAGCCTAGCGGGTAGAGTGTTGGGCCAGTAACTGAAAGGTTGCAAGATCAAATCCCCAAGCTGACAAGGAGAAAAATCTGTCGTTCTGCCCCTGGACAAGGCAGTAAACCCACTGTTCCTTGGCTGTCATTGTAAATAAGAATTTGTTCTTAACTGACTTGCCTAGCTCAATAAAAATCTGATAGGGAATAGAAACTCTAAAGCTGAACTAGTACTAAAGGCTCTAGCACCTCTGTATTCATGCTTAAACAGAGGGAGTCCTATGTTACAGTTTTCCCCTTCCTTTAACAAGGAGCTTTTCCCAACTCTTGACAGACCACACTATTTCACCTAAGTCTGCCTTTCTTTCTCGAGAGAGAATGTGGACATTGGTATTACCGTAAAATGGCTATATCTGTGAATAAAAACTGGACACAAGCATTAAATTAGCTTTTTTTATCTCGATGTGCCAAGATATCAAATACAATTGTTGCTTAGCCATGGGTAAAACAGTAATGTGATGCTTTGTATTTCCTTCTCTGAAAACAACAATATGTTAAAATTGACAAAGTAAAACCAGAGAGACACAAAATGAAGTGTTACCACAGAATCTTCCATACTGATGGAACTGGGCAAATATCTTGATTGTTTTTATTTTTTTATTAACCTGTTGCTAGTCATATCTAACACATCTAGAAACTTAAATACAGCCCATTTCTAAAGTCAAGTTGTTTATTCACTTAAAAAGCAGACGGGGAGAGACTTGACAATTTACTTTAAGATGTGACTTAATGTAGGAACCCACCAGCAGTAATGCGATCTGAGAACAGCAAACACGTGTCAAAGACCTTTAGAAAATTGCGTGGTATAGAGCACGACTGCACATGACAAGTGCCTTTTGCCAAGCACTTACCTGGACAGTCAGCCTCTGGCTGCTCACCCAGTGAGGAGATCCTCTCAGACAGTTACTCCAAGCAGAACAGCACGGCTTATGCCTCAAAGCAGAGCACGGTCACTCACTGATGGGAATGGCTGAAAAGTTCAACGTTGCTGGAGAGCTGGGAGCACATGGATTTCTTCAATAATTTAGTTTTATGGCACGCTGTGTGAGCATCAACCTGGGAATGGATTTCTAGAAATCTGTGTATTTGTTTCACAATTCAGTAGAAAGCAGTAGGCCTACTGTACAAATAAGTAGTGGAATGATCATCATGGACAGAAGTCATTACATCCAAATGACCAGGAGAGACCACCACTTTTTACTCTCGTGTGTATTTTCTCAGCACCAGTATATCTCTCAACATTAATAGAAATACCAAGGTCTTGGGTTGAAATAGGGACACTTTCCTCATATCTTATTCCAACCTGGATTATAAGCAATCAAACATACTCTGTCCACTTGTGTCCCATTGCAGGGTTGGATGTCACACAGTATGGAGTTGGTTGTCACAATGTTTGCAAGTAGCTTCTTCCTGTTGTAATAGGAAATGAAGCAATACAGCACACAGTCTTAGAAACAGACTTTCTTATATCGAACGGTATTCCTGACAAAATTCAGTATTTTATGCCTTGGGAACAACATATTACATTTTGAGTAAATCTCTGTGTGTGTACAGTATGTGTGTGTTTGCACACACGTGTACATGTGTGGGTGTGTGACAGAAAAAAATGTGCGTGCGAGAGGCAACAAACCCACATAGCAGAGATACCGCTGACCAACAGACATATATAGTATATGATGCATTGAGAAGATGCAGTTTAGACATTGTTTGCTAATTGTCAAGATGTCTTACAGATGTGTGTAGAATGCCTACATTCTAAATTCTACAGTCTTCCCAATGTGCAAAGCTCTCCAAACACATCTTCCCAATGCTCTCCAAACACATCTTCCCAACGCTCTCCAAACACATCTTCCCAACGCTCTCCAAACACATCTTCCCAACGCTCTCCAAACACATCTTCCCAACGCTCTCCATACTACATATTCCCAACACATTTGTTGCAGGCCATTAGTGTTCATGTTTACTGGGAAATTAGGTCTTCAAAGCAACAGCATGAAGGTCCTTGGGATTTATTTTATAGTAAAAGTGGCAATGGTTATGATGGCGTTGATAGAGACAACCAACCCCACATTCCATGCGACAAACGTTTGGACTGGTGTGAACACTCTCTATACTCGGGAGCGCACCAAAAAACACACGTGGTTCGTTTAAAAGGGGTGGTCTCGGTCCATTTGTACTGTGGTACGGTTTGCTGGAGGTGAGAACACAGTCCGGACCAAACATAGGAAAAGAACCAGAGGCGTGCAGTACTAGCGGTTGTTTGACTGAGAGCATTTTATGAAATGCACACAGTAGCCTACCATAACTTGATACTGTATATCTGAAACATTCTCTGAGTAGCAGTGCATTTATGAGCGCATTCAATGAGATTCGGGGAGATTGGCAAAACTTGGGATATAGGCTGCTGAATATATAGGCTACTGAATATATAGGCTACTGAATATATAGGCTGCTGAATATATAGGCTGCTGAATATATAGGCTACTGAATATATAGGCTGCTGAATATATAGGCTACTGAATATATAGGCTACTGAATATATAGGCTGCTAGGCTACTGAATATATAGGCTGCTGAATATATAGGCTACTGAATATATAGGCTGCTGAATATATAGGCTGTTGAATATATATGCTACTGAATATATAGGCTGCTAGGCTACTGAATATATAGGCTACTGAATATATAGGC
This sequence comes from Oncorhynchus masou masou, assembly GCF_036934945.1. NCBI lineage: Eukaryota > Metazoa > Chordata > Actinopteri > Salmoniformes > Salmonidae > Oncorhynchus > Oncorhynchus masou. The sequence goes on from NC_088242.1 coordinate 13,108,302, forward strand.
TGCTGAATATATAGGCTGTTGAATATATATGCTACTGAATATATCGGCTGCTGAATATATAGGTTACTGAATATATTGTGCTGTTTCCTCCCGCATGTTGTTGGAAAACCAAAGCGGAAGTAATATGAAGTTTGGGACACAATTTATGCTTCTTGATAATCATAGATGGAGTTAACATGAGATTTTGTTCGCCAATAGGCTAAACAAATGACTTGCATGAACACGTGGTTTTGTTTAGACATTTTAGTTTGTTTGACATTTTGCAATATGAAACCAACCGGACCATATGAAAAAAATACAATGTAACAAATAGTTGAACTCTGATTCGAACTGTAGCTCAGAACTATGTGTGAAAACACCCTAAGATGCCAGGTACCACATGGCTTGACCTAACAACTAAAGCATTGGGTTTGGAATGTGGCTATCCCTTTCCTCTTTTCAAGAAACACAATTATTCATGGATACTCCAAACATTTATAAAGAAAATACATTTACATTTACATTTAAGTCATTTAGCAGACGCTCTTATCCAGAGCGACTTACAAATTGGTGAATTCACCTTCTGACATCCAGTGGAACAGCCACTTTACAATAGTGCATCTAAGTCATTAAGGGGGGGGGGGTGAGAAGGATTACTTATCCTATCCTAGGTATTCCTTGAAGAGGTGGGGTTTCAGGTGTCTCCGGAAGGTGGTGATTGACTCCGCTGTCCTGGCGTCGTGAGGGAGTTTGTTCCACCATTGGGGGCCAGAGCAGCGAACAGTTTTGACTGGGCTGAGCGGGAACTGTACTTCCTCAATGGTAGGGAGGCGAGCAGGCCAGAGGAGGATGAACGCAGTGCCCTTGCTTGGGTGTAGGGCCTGATCAGAGCCTGGAGGTACTGCGGTGCCGTTCCCCTCACAGCTCCGTAGGCAAGCACCATGGTCTTGTAGCGGATGCGAGCTTCAACTGGAAGCCAGTGGAGAGAGCGGAGGAGCGGGGTGACGGGAGAGAACTTGGGAAGGTTGAACACCAGACGGGCTGCGGCGTTCTGGATGAGTTGTAGGGGTTTAATGGCACAGGCAGGGAGCCCAGCCAACAGCGAGTTGCAGTAATCCAGACGGGAGATGACAAGTGCCTGGATTAGGACCTGCGCCGCTTCCTGTGTGAGGCAGGGTCGTACTCTGCGGATGTTGTAGAGCATGAACCTACAGGAACGGGCCACCGCCATGATGTTGGTTGAGAACGACAGGGTGTTGTCCAGGATCACGCCAAGGTTCTTAGCGCTCTGGGAGGAGGACACAATGGAGTTGTCAACCGTGATGGCGAGATCAGGAACGGGCAGTCCTTCCCCGGGAGGAAGAGCAGCTCCGTCTTGCCGAGGTTCAGCTTGAGGTGGTGATCCGTCATCCACACTGATATGTCTGCCAGACATGCAGAGATGCGATTCGCCACCTGGTCATCAGAAGGGGAAAGGAGAAGATTAATTGTGTGTCGTCTGCATAGCAATGATAGGAGAGACCATGTGAGGTTATGACAGAGCCAAGTGACTTGGTGTATAGCGAGAATAGGAGAGGGCCTAGAACAGAGCCCTGGGGGACACCAGTGGTGAGAGCGCGTGGCGAGGAGACAGATTCTCGCCACGCCACCTGGTAGGAGCGACCTGTCAGGTAGGACGCAATCCAAGCGTGGGCCGCGCCGGAGATGCCCAACTCGGAGAGGGTGGAGAGGAGGATCTGATGGTTCACAGTATCGAAGGCAGCCGATAGGTCTAGAAGGATGAGAGCAGAGGAGAGAGAGTTAGCTTTAGCAGTGCGGAGCGCCTCCGTGATGCAGAGAAGAGCAGTCTCAGTTGAATGACTAGTCTTGAAACCTGACTGATTTGGATCAAGAAGGTCATTCTGAGAGAGATAGCGGGAGAGCTGGCCAAGGACGGCACGTTCAAGAGTTTTGGAGAGAAAAGAAAGAAGGGATACTGGTCTGTAGTTGTTGACATCGGAGGGATCGAGTGTAGGTTTTTCAGAAGGGGTGCAACTCTCGCTCTCTTGAAGACGGAAGGGACGTAGCCAGCGGTCAGGGATGAGTTGATGAGCGAGGTGAGGTAAGGGAGAAGGTCCCCGGAAATGGTCTGGAGGAGAGAGGAGGGGATAGGGTCGAGCGGGCAGGTTGTTGGGCGGCCGGCCGTCACAAGAAGCGAGATTTCATCTGGAGAGAGAGGGGAGAAAGAGGTCAGAGCACAGGGTAGGGCAGTGTGAGCAGAACCAGCGGTGTCGTTTGACTTAGCAAACGAGGATCGGATGTCGTCGACCTTCTTTTCAAAATGGTTGACGAAGTCATCTGCAGAGGGGAGGGGGAGGAGGATTCAGAAGGGAGGAGAAGGTGGCAAAGAGCTTCCTAGGGTTAGAGGCAGATGCTTGGAATTTAGAGTGGTAGAAAGTGGCTTTAGCAGCAGAGACAGAGGAGGAAAATGTAGAGAGGAGGGAGTGAAAGGATGCCAGGTCCGCAGGGAGGCGGGTTTTCCTCCATTTCCGCTCGGCTGCCCGGAGCTCTGTTCTGTGAGCTCGCAATGAGTCATCGAGCCACGGAGCGGGAGGGGAGGACCGAGCCGGCCTGGAGGATAGGGGACATAGAGAGTCAAAGGATGCAGAAAGGGAAGAGAGGAGGGTTGAGGAGGCAGAGTCAGGAGAAAGGTTGGAGAAGGTATGAGCAGAGGGAAGAGATGAAAGGATGGAAGAGGAAAGAGTAGCGGGGGAGAGAGAGCGAAGGTTGGGACGGCGCGATACCATCCGAGTAGGGGCAGTGTGGGAAGTGTTGGATGAGAGCGAGAGGGAAAAGGATACAAGGTAGTGGTCGGAGACTTGGAGGGGAGTTGCAGTGAGGTTAGTGGAAGAACAGCATCTAGTAAAGATGAGGTCGAGCGTATTGCCTGCCTTGTGAGTAGGGGGAAGGTGAGAGGGTGAGGTCAAAAGAGGAGAGGAGTGGAAAGAAGGAGGCAGAGAGGAATGAGTCAAAGGTAGACGTGGGGAGGTTAAAGTCGCCCAGGACTGTGAGAGGTGAGCCGTCCTCAGGAAAGGAGCTTATCAAGGCATCAAGCTCATTGATGAACTCTCCGAGGGAACCTGGAGGGCGATAAATGATAAGAATGTTAAGCTTGAAAGGGCTGGTAACTGTGACAGCATGGAATTCAAAGGAGGCGATAGATAGATGGGTAAGGGGAGAGAGAGAGAATGACCACTTGGGAGAGATGAGGATCCCGGTGCCACCACCCCGCTGACCAGAAGCTCTCGGGGTGTGCGAGAACACGTGGGTGGACGAAGAGAGAGCAGTAGGAGTAGCAGTGTTATCTGTGGTGATCCATGTTTCCGTCAGTGCCAGGAAGTCGAGGGACTGGAGGGAGGCATAGGCTGAGATGAACTCTGCCTTGTTGGCCGCAGATCGGCAGTTCCAGAGGCTACCGGAGACCAGGAACTCCAACGTGCGCGCTGGGACCACCAGAGATGCCACGCGGTGTGGAGCGTTTGTATGGTCTGTGCAGAGAGGAGAGAACAGGGATAGATAGACACATAGTTAACAGGGTACAGAAGAGGCTACGCTAATGCAAAGGAGATTGGAATGACAAGTGGACTACACGTCTCGAATGTTCAGAAAGTTAAGCTTACGTAGCAAGAATCTTATTGACTAAAATGATTGAAATGAAACAGTACTGCTGGAGTAGGCTAGCTGGTAGTGGCTGCGATGTTGACACTACACTAATCAAGTCGTTCCGTCGAGTGTAATAGTTTCTACAGTGCTGCTATTCGGGGGCTAGCTGGCTAGCTAGCAAGGTTGATTGCGTTCCGTTACTTAAAAGAACGACACAAACACAAATACCAAGACAAATTTTTAAAAACGTTCAAAAAAACGTATGAAAAATACAAATTCCTCTCACCTCAATGTTTTTAGATGCTGACATGAATTGACCAGTTGGATGAGTTCTTTCAAATAATTCACACATTTTAACCTTAAAAATATTACACAGCACCCTCTAGATTGGGAATAATATGCATTGTGACAACCAACCCCCGAGACAACCAACCTCTGAGACAACCAGCCCCTGAGACAACCAACTTCTGAGATAACCAACCCCTGTGACAACCAACCCCTGAGACAACCAACCCCTGAGACAACCAACCCCTGAGACAACCAGCCCCTGATACAACCAGCCCCTGAGATAACCAACCCCTGAGACAACCAACCCCTGAGACAACCAACCCCTAAGACAACCAACCTCTGAGACAACCAACCTCTGAGACAACCAACCTCTGAAACAATAGGTAGGGCATGGATTCTACAAGGTGTCGAAAGCGTTCCACAGGGGTGATGGCCCATGTTGTCCCCAATGCTTCCCACGGTTGCGTCAAGTTGTCTGGATGTCCTTTGTGTGGTGGACCAGTTTGCAGTTCTTGACACACACACTTACCACCATATCCTGCCAAAAGGCGCTTAAATATTTTGTCTTGCCCATTCACCCTCTGAATGGCACACATACACAATTCATGTTTAAATTGTCTCAAGGCTTAAAAATGTTTCTTTAACCTGTCTCCTCCCCTTCATCTACACTGATTGAAGTGACATCAATAAGGGATCATAGCTTTCACCTGGATTCACCTGGTCAGTCTATGTCATGGAAGTGCAGGTGTTCCTAATGTTTTATACACTCCGTGTATAGTGTGTACTATTCTCTCCACCAAATAAATCCTAGCAACAGCAACATGTTTCTCTGTTATTTGGCAGAAAATGTGCTCTCTCTCAATTCCACTCTTTGATTGGGAGACGTATGGCACATTGTGGATTCTATTGTTTTCTAATGAGCCATTCAGACATCCAAACTGCCATTCCAACAGCATCTGCAGATGCTAGCCCCCCTCCAATCCATCACCACAAACCTTCTGTGCCTGAAGACCAGCTTCCTGGCGCTGAGGATCTGAACGCTGTTAACACGGGTTGACACCACTGTAAGAGGCTCATTATGTACACAATGAACCATGGTGCACATTCCCTCCCCAAACTCTGCAGCAAACTCAGCAACACACTTACTGACTGGCGTGAGTCCAATTAATCTCACTCACGGCACTGTGATGCTGATGCTGAATCACACAAGCATCTTTCCCTCTTCGCCTAACGCTGTGTACAATTTAATGTTTGGCACGTCACAAGGGAGCAAGATCATATGACTAAGTTCCCTAGATTCATGCATGGTAAATTGACAGGGTTCTCCAACCATGATGATAGTGTGCTTTATTCTCTTTATTTTTTTTATTTTTTTTTAAGTGCATGTGCGTCATGCTACAAAATGAACCAAATATACTATTTTTGGGAGAAGCTGTTGTTATGACATGAGGGGCTTGTGTTAGCACATACATAGACAGGACACTACCACTTCCACTAACCCAGTCCCAGTTGGCAGGTGGCAAGCCTTAATAAGCATACAGGTGTGGCCAATCAGGGACAGGCAATCAGTGAGAGAGACGTGGACAGGAGCCTCTCGGCCTACCAGTGTTGTACTGTGTTATCTCTAGGCATGCCTTTTTGTCATTTTCTTTGTTGTATAGATTTGTTTTCGTCACCAGAAACAGAACTCATAATACTCTACTTGGCCTGGCCATCCAAGGAGTCCAGACTGAGATGCTCCATGCGTTTTCTGTCTCATGCACACAACATGGTCTGATTGTTTATGTAAATGCACAGATTAAATCAGGTTACAGAAACTGTAGCTACTGTAGGCCTAAGACCCCTAGACTTAGCGAGTGTAGCAAAATCAGTAGGCTCACTAGGTGGTTTCGTAACACAAGCTCTTTCATTTCTCACTTCTGTAGTGATCAAAGCGAGGCTGCTTGAACTTATGAAACCCACTAGTAATTACATTGCAGTGGTAGTTGGACTGAAGCTCACTTCAATAGAGCTCAAGGTCACTGTGAACTGTCTTGGTCTGTGAACAACACATGAAAATCCTCCTTCATGATACACATTGAAAATGTAACTCCTGTGTTTTGAATGTGGAAACGTGTGACTGAATGCTGTATTTAAATTCCGTCCGGCAATCATGTTTGTGATTCTGTAAATGTATGTATAGGAGATGTGATCTATCCCCTGCTTAAGAAATCCTCTTGCCCTTTCAAAATTCAGGTATTTATGGTATTTTGTAGGAGTGCATGCAAACTAAAGAAATGTCATGTGTACGGTATACAAGGCCCAATATGAAAGCACCTTAGATATACATTAATTTATATGTGGTGCAACACACGTGATGCATGGTTCCTGACAAATACATAAACAGAATCAATAAGTTAATATTTTAAGATGGAATTAGATGTGGTACGCTCTGACATTTTCAGTCTACTGTGTGGTCTAATTCAGTGTGATAACTAAAGTAAATTGGATTTTCTTTCATGGATGTTGATTTTGCCTCCATGATTTGGAAACTACTACCCAGCTGTAGCCAGATTGAGTTTATTATTCCAACAACAGCCTATTAGATATTATTATACCTGCCTGGCTTGATTCTGAGTCCCCTGAAATTAGTTTGTATTTGTTTAATTAAGATTCTTTAACTCCCCTTTTACAGCCCACTCTTGGCACAGCACCATACAGGGAGATCATCTTTTTTAATCACAGCATTTTGTCAAATGTTTGTCAAATATAAACTGACCTAATATACAATGCGAAGAGGGCCAAACCTATGATCATTTGAACACACAGAAAAACTATGATAATTTGCATTTCCTAATGAAGTGTTGATTGTACTGTGCTATCTTAAGATCTGTATTGTGAACTAGTTGGCACTGCGGAGGGTGTATACGGAAACTTCACACTGTTATATTTAGCTAAAAATGGGATGTGCCAAAGTGTTTCGCTCCTCAGTCTCCTGTTGTATATACTGCCTGAGCGAGCTTGTTAGTGAAGCCATGCCAGCCCTTGTCGTCAACCTCATTTCAATTCCAGTCAGATGCAGTCTACAAATCTAATCAAACTGACAATTACTTATTCATCTGGAATGTATGCTCTGAGTTGAGTAAAACTACTATCTTCATTGAAAGAACATGGAGTAAATTGTCAAACCAAGGCAGTTCTTTCTGCCCCAGTCATCCTGATTTAAAGGCTCCTCGGGCTCAGACAGATGGATCTTACAAAGGTAAAGTCCATAGGGGAAGTCTAGCTCTACCAACCTGTACAAACGTCCATAGCACTTCAGCAAACATTAAATGTCAGGGGGCCATGATTCAATTAATCAGAGGCCATGGCCTATATTATGAGAGAGACGTTTAGCCTACTAAAGCAAGGTAGGTACAGACTAGCTTTTTCTAAAGATCAGTGCACAGAGTGTAAGTTTGAAGATCAATCCCACAGGGTAGTTTTCATCCTAGCTCTCTTAACTCGTTTTCACCCGAATGCGTTCTTTCAATAGGCTGGATACCCTAAGCTAATGTATTTAAATACCTGCCTTTTGTGCCTCGGTGGGACATATTCCTCAGGAAATAGCTTTAGACAATACGCTGATGCATGAAACCGTGAACAAACCTGTGACGATTTCATTAAGCTGTTGACTGTTAATAAAGAACTATGGCTGTTTACCCCCCCCCCCCTCCTCGTCTCAATACGTCTGACTCAGGTGGTCTCGCCATAGATGATTTGGAGGCAGCATTAATTATAAACCTGGAGCTGGTCCAAGAAGCTGCACATTGAGGAGTCACACACCCCATGAAACACACATCTCAAGGGAACAACAACAACTGAACACTAAAACTCAGAATGCCCTGGGGTGAAATTATTATAGAAAATTGCTGCACTTGGCCCTCTTGCTGATCTTGCTGAACCCATGTTTGTGTCTGAATACAAACAGATTTTGTTAACTACAGAAATAAGGGCTCAGGTAGAGCTCAGGTAGCTATTATGATGAAGTGGGATTGTATATCAAAGTAATCCTAGTGTGCATTAGGTAATCTTCTAAATACACAGTATTGTTTTAAAAATGTTCAGCTCCTGTCATAAAATTAATTCTCTATACAAAACACCAGGGACAATGACACAAAGGGAGGCAAGGAAAAATACATAACAAATCGAAACTCAATTAGGTTGAACTTAAGATAATTAAATCAAGATGAAAATTAATTCTTAATTAAGATCACTCTACGGCAGATGCTTGAAGCATCAACCAACAGATCTCAATCTAGATAGCATTACGTAAAATAGACGAATGATTGGTTAAGTAGCACAAGATTCTCCAACACCTTACATTTTTAAAGACATCTAACACCACAACCTAGAACTGCAATCTTTTGATGCCATACACTACAATCGCCTACAAACAGACTTTCAAATTAAATTATCAATGCAGGCTGTGACACTACACTCACTTAACTAGAAACCCACACAGATAAATCAAGTGGGGTGAAGTCCTTGGAGAGTAGAGTCCAAGCCAAAACCACTCTAGCCTTTTGCGTTGTCACAGTAATATCATCTAAGAGAAGTGGTCTTCTGGAAGATAATATGCTGTTAACAACTTGACCTCATTTTTCTGGCACTGGGGTCACAAGTGATTCCAAGAAAATACTTGATAAACAACCTTAGCCTGACGAGGGACCGTATATATGGGTAAATGCCAAAATAAAGGAAACACCAATATAAAGTATATTAATAGGGCGTTGGGTCACCACCAGCCACCAGAACAGCTTCAATGCATCTTGGAATAGATTCTACAAGTGTCTGGAACTCTATTGGAGGAATGCAACCCCCAAAGAATCATGATGGCAGTGAAAAATGCTGTCTCAGGCACCACTCCAGAATCTCCCATAAGTGTTCAATTGGGTTGAGATCTGGTTACTGACACTCACACACCCCGATGCTCCTTTGAGACCCCTCTTTCAAAGTCACTGAGATTTCCTCCAGCCGTGGTGGCCAGAATAATTGGCAACTGGGCATTTTTATACATGACCCCTAAGCATGATGGGATGTTAATTTTGCTTAATTAACTCAGGAACCACATCTGTGTGAAGTACATGCTTTCAATATACTTTGTAGCCTTCATTTACTCAAGTTTTTCCTTTATTTTGTCAGTTACCCATATGCTTTCACTTTAACACCACTTCAAAACAATTTGATAGTGTTTGTTTTTTACAGCTGGTGACAGTGTTATGTCAAATAAGTCCAATGTACATTTTAGGACACATGTCTTGTCCAGACTTATTGCCAACAGTGAAAGCTGGAAGTAGTCACATCTTGGTAATTATATTGCCTCCATCTGTTGTAAGGAATATCATATTGAGTTAAACCAGGATATTTTTATTCGGCCAACTGGGCCATTCATATTTTTATTCAGCATCATCCCTACCCAGAGAAAAACACAATGAGCTACCTCGGCCTCATCCTCACAATACAGTCCTAATTTCAAATAGAGTGGCTGTTTTTCTTTTTGAGGGGCGCAGTTACTTGAGGTGTGAGTCTCAAGGGGACTGTGGTGTTTGTGTGCAAGATACGGAAGTCCAAGGAAATAGTTGGACACTCATGACTGAAAGATGGAAAACGTTGACCTTCCACTGAAAGAAACAAAACTAAAGAAACATACATGATGGACTACTTTTACCATAGAAACGAAACAGAATAGAAGTGATATTGTGATAGTATGCTAATATGTACGAGAGCATTGTCTCCATGGAAACTAATAGCATTTCTTTCCAAGGGACTGAAGGAGAATGGAAGCCCTGCAAAGTCTTCTTTCTGTGGCACTTGCATGGACTCTGGGAAATTATATTCCCTCCTAAAATATCACTTTATACCTGAGATGGAGAAATGGCAGACAACAAAAAAGATCTGACAATTAAGAAGGTCCGAAGCCTTCTTTAATTGATTATGAATCTGAGAGAACACATGTTCATCTGCTATGGAAATTGCTACCATGCTGTTAGCTACTGTCTCACAGCCACAAAGGTCATTCTTCCCGAGAAGAATTGCCATAGTTGCTACATGTTTTCTTTAGTATCTTGCTGTGTACATGTCTCCCCTCAGAGACAGCGAGGATCATTCTGATTGATGGTGATTAATTGCCCAATTGGTAACCCTGTGATGTCACGGTTGGTAGGCTATCTGCAGGATTTGTGCAGGACGAAAAGAGACATCCTGTGTAATCCTGACCTGAGGTTGTTTTAAGATAATATGGCTGTAAATAATTTATTCTGGTGGAATATGTGCTGGCTTTCTGCCCATCCTTTCAAAAGTACATAATGCAACTTCTATAAACCTAATACATGAAAGATCTCATATAACCAGGGGTGAAAGTAAGGTGGTACGGTCCAGTACGTGGCAGTACGCAGTACCTGTAAAACATGATCCTATCACAATAAGGAAAAGAAAATGTCAAGAAAACTGTAGGATATTAGACCATTATTTATCATTACCGCATGTCAGAGGCATGAAAAATGGACTTGAAAATGGGTGGTATCCTACGCTCCAAAATTCAATGTGGTTCAATGAGAACACTGACATTTTGCCAAGGCAGAGATGAGTGGCCGAACCCGAGACATGCGGGGACAGCAGCCGCGGCAGCGTTAATTCTGGCCTAATGACAATCGCCAAATGTTATTAAACTTTGTGTTACAGAAGTCTCATTATTTTGTTTGGAGGCTGGAAATATGTTGTGTGTGGATGAACGTGCCTAGGAGCATAGTAAAGGAGCCCTTTGAAGTGATTGACAATCAGATGAAAACATCATGACTTGTGTTTATCCTACAATAAAAGTCAGATGACACATGTTTATGACTATGCCCACAGAGATGTTATCGAATTAACAGGATTCTAAGTATAATTATATTAGGCCCCAGTGCCAGCCTGCCCATTAGGCAAGACTAGGCCCCACGGCCGGCCCACCCATTAGACAGAATTAGGCCCCCACGGCTGGCAGGCCAGTTAGGCAGGATTAGGCCCCCACGGCCGGCACGCCAGTTAGGCAGGATTAGGCCCCAGGGCCAGCCTGCCCATTAGGCAAGACTAGGCCCCACGGCCGGCCCACCCGTTAGACAGAATTAGGCCCCCACGGCTGGCACGCCAGTTAGGCAGGATTAGGCCCCCATGGCCGGCACGCCAGTTAGGAAGGATTAGGCCCCCACGGCCGGCACGCCAGTTAGGAAGGATTAGGCCCCCACGGCCGGCACGCCAGTTAGGAAGGATTAGGCCCCCACGGCCGGCACGCCAGTTAGGAAGGATTAGGCCCCCACGGCCGGCACGCCAGTTAGGAAGGATTAGGCCCCCACGGCCGGTCTGCCCATTAGGCAGGATTTGGGAGCCTCCTAGTGCGGCAGTTTGTCAAGGGCAGCATGTTCCGAGCTAACCTCACCGAGACGCACATCCAAAAACATATGCGTCACATTATTCTGCCACAAAACAATGATAACTTCTCTCACCCAGTGGAATTGGGGCTATATAGGTGAGCGCTGACGCTGCCCCATGATAAGCAGTGCCCACTTTGTCAAACGCAGGGGAGCAAAATATTTAGCTTGTCCATACTCAGCGCATCCCTCCAGGGTGCTGTTGGAGAGACACAGAGCTGCAGCGCTCCATCAAAGCTCCATCAAATTAATTTAACATCAATTATGAAGCCTAAGGTAGAAAGAGTAGTACCCTATGACGTTGTTCTGTAGCCCATAGACTGGAGACCAAACATATTACAATGTCATGAGACAGACACTTTTTAAATCATTAACTTATTAATGAGCAGAGAGAGTGCAGGAGAAAGTTAACTAAAAAGGCAAAATGGGCAGACATCAACTTTGGAGTTGCTACGGCATAATCAAACATAGGTGGACAGTAAATTGTGCTGATAGTAATTCATTTCAACAATTGCTTTCATTTTAATTTGACTTCACTAACAACAGGAGGGCTTTGTTGGAGCCTATTTCTTCCTATTCAAAAAATAAGAGGTCGGCCTACCTGTTTGACAGATGCAATTATGCTATCCATAGATTTGTCGGTACAGCCAAATCCTCCAGTACTGTCACCATGCACTCTGTGTAGTCTGAGAGGGCTTGATGTGTTTGGTTAAAATCAGGGCTCAAATTGAATGAGGGTATGACATATCCTTTCTTAAAGAACAGGGCGAAAAGGACACCTATTGTTAGATAATATAAAGCGTTCTATAACAACGCTGAAGTCCGTGATGCCTTATGCTAGAAACAAGCTTTAAAATGCCCAGAAAAGTATTGATTAATCTCTATTACATTCCGAAGCTGAGCTGTGGCCTTCAATATTTGAGGACACAAAAAATGTACTTTGCTATTCTGTCCCTATTAATTGAGCTTGTCACTTTCTGAAAAGAGAAGATGTTAAAACCCAGGAGGCTACACTACTGTACATAATCAGAAGTACGTGGACACCTGCTCGTCGAACATCTCAGTCCAAAATCATGGGCATTAATATGGAGTTGGTCTCCCCTTTGCTGCTGTAACAGCCTCCACTCTTCTGGGAAGGCTTTCCACTAGATGTTAGAACGTTGAGAGGACTTAATTCAGCCACAAAAGCATTGGTGAGGTCGGGCACTGATGTTGGGCGATTACGCCTGGCTCACAGTCTGCGTTCCAATTCATCCCAAAGGTGTTCGATGGGGTTGAGGTCAGAGCTCTGTGCAGGCCAGTCAAGTTCTTCCACACCGATCCTGACCAACCATTTCTGTATGGACCTCGCTTTGTGCATGGGGGCAATGCTATGCTGAAACAGGAAAGGGTCTTCCCCAAACTATTGCCACAAAATTGGAAGCACAGAATTGTCTAGAATGTCGTTGTATGCTGTAGCGTTAAGATATTCATTCATTGAACCTAAGGGGCCCAGCCTGAACCATGAAAAACAGCCCCGGACCATTATTCCTCCTCCACCAAACTTTACAGTTGGCACTATGCATTCGTGCAGGTAGCGTTCTCCTGGCTTCCGCCAAACCCCGATTCGTCCAGATGGTGAAGCATGATCCATCACTCCAGAGAACGTATTTCCACTGCTCCAGAGCCCAATGGCGGCAAGATTTACACCCCTCTCGCTGACACTTGGCATTGCACATGGGGATCTTAGGCTTGCGTGCGGTTGCTCGGCTATGGAACCCGACAAACAGTTCTTGTGCTGATGTTGCTTCCAGAGGAAGCTTGGCACTTGGTAGGGAGTCAGATGTGTTTAATTTGTGTTTAATTTGTCGCATAGGCTTATGAATTGGGCTACTAATAAAGTGCCACCAGTTATTTAGTTACTGTATTATAGTATACTGTCCTATAGTAAACGTCACATCCTGACCATAGAAAGCCTTTATTTTCTATGGTGGAGTAGGTCAGGACTTGACTGGGGGGTGTTCTAATTTATTATTTCTATGTGTAGTCTAGTTTTTTTATTTCTATGTTGGCCTGGTATGGTTCCCAATCAGAGGCAGCTGTCTATTGTTGTCTCTGATTGGGGATCATATTTAGGCAGCCTTTTTCCACCTGTGGTTTGTGGGATCTTGTTTTTGTATTGTTGCTTTTGAGCCCTACAATGCTGTACGTTTGTTTCTCTTTATTGTTTTGTTGCTGGTTCACATTTAAATAAAATATGATGAACCCAAATCACACTGCGCCTTGGTCTACCCATTTCAACGAGCGTTACACTCTTCCTCCGATTTTTAGCTGAGAAATGAATTGGCCCAAAGCCAAACCTATTGGTGACCCCTGAAGAACAATATTCTAGTTTAGCCGGGGTTTTCCCGGACAGAACGTACAGGACCACTCTTTTGCCAATATTATTTTTTTTGGTACACGCGCAGGAGGTCCTGTAGGGTGAAGAAAATCTACTTTTCACTCCTGCATATAAACATTGGATTAATTTACTGTAGGACAGTATACTATAATACAGTAACTAAATAACTGGTGGCACAGAAATGACCTTTTATTTACTTTATTATTAGCAAATTGCATGGTAAAATGACAGTTACACAATGTTTTTTTCATTGGTACGTATTCACTAAATCAAAACCCCTAGGGAACTGGTTGGTCCCAGGTAGTTAACTATTGTGTTGAATCAGGTTAAGAAAGTACAAGAATATTTTCAAATACCAGTGGGAACAGCACTGTAAAATAAAGTGATAACAAATCATTGATGTAGCAGTATTGTTGATGTGTGTCCATTATGCCTTTATGAATAGGCAAATTGCAAATATCATACTTCGAATTGAGTGCCATCAAAATGCTGTGTCATGCTTTGTCAAAATGCTGAAGGACCGTGAGATGAAAATCAAAGGAATTATGTAAGGAAAATAAAATCACGGGCTCATCATTTTTCATCTTGCAATGTCCTCTTTATGACACCACAGAGAAACATGATGCACAGCGCTGCAGTGAGAGGGATGGTTAGATGTGCCTTGGTGATTCTACTATTAGACCATGAGGAATTCTAATACACCTTGAGCCCCTTATAATGATCCCAGGGTCTGTTGGTTGTCACAGACCATGGTGGCTTTGTGATGGTAGAATACAAAAGTACCAAAGGTGACCAACATTGCAGACTTTATGACATACTGAATCAATTACTCTCAATGGTATGGTTTCCCCCTTGTTCTGATCCTAAAGTCAAAAGGTGATGAGGGGGTATGAACTATGCACAGATGGGCCTGATTAATATGCTAAAGCATGGCGTATCAAGCAGATATTCACAGAGGGAAAATGACACTGTCACTAAAAGTGTTAACTGTGACTTCAGAGGTCTGCACTTCTCTCCTACGGTGAAAGCTCATGAGGATGGAGAAGGTAAAGGAACAAATTAGGCCTAAATGAAATGGAAGTCATGGCATGGGCATACTACTAAATATAGCCTTGACAGCTTCATTAATTTTGATGTAATTGCTGCCAGAGTGGTGCATTGGCTTACAACATTGCCCTTTGACATCTGGAGGTGTGATTTGAATAAGGGCAGTTGTCTTGCCCTGTAGGTTTTGATAGTCAAAGGAGAAGGGTAGCAAGTTCGAGTAAAATGAGATGGATTCATCTCATTCTAATCGTCTCCTTCTCCATGTCCTGGATTGGCAGAATTGTAATGCTGTTTGGAGCTCTTCCAGTATTGTTTTTCTAAAATGGAACTAGGTCAGCTCTGGCAAGAGTGTTGAGCCCATTGCGGAGAGGAGCATTCAGTCTCACCCCCTCTGGTATGCATCATGTGCTAGGATTACAAAAAAAAATGCCCTGTCAGGTCTGCCCTCCTCTACATGTCTCAGTGGGCAATCCAATGCTGCTCCCGAGTTACCTTTTACGCCAGGCTCACCTGACACCCGAGACTGATAACTGGATGGCCAGCTGCCAGAGTGCATGGCCCCATAAGTCAACACACAGACCTCCCAGGATTTTCAAGGGTTCAGTTCTTCCTCGCCTCCCTGGCTTTACTTCCAGGACAGATAACAGGAGGAGATTAGAGTGTCAATCAGACCCTGTAATCAATATTCAGTCAGTCTTTTAGTCTCAGGTCAAGTCTCCCTCTTCTCCACAAGCTGACAATACATAGTGTCTTTCTGTAAGGACTCCTACTTTTAACTGCACCTACAGGAAGGGTCAGAGGATTTTGAATACAGAAGCATTGACTCTCTCTGGGGACCTACTGCTATGCTGACATCTGCCTCCATGTACAGAAAGTCTATTTTTGAGTCAGGCAACAACTGATTGGCAGGATCTCAGTGCCCTCACTTTCTTACATGTTACACTGTTAATGTATATATACCAATGATTAACTTGAGCTAAGGCCAGTCACTTCATTCTAAAAAATATGTACATACATGTACAGTACAGCTAGAATTATTCCTTCATTATGGATATACATGAAGCAGTAAATCCTCTGTTGTTGCAGTACAGTGAGTCATGGAAGAGCAATCTTACTTTCATTAACCTTCCATTCTAAAAGGAATGAGACTTTTGAATGTGTCCTTTTCAAGGAATTAATTCAGTCTTTGGTCAGATTCTATAAAGGGAAAGGAAGCACAAAAATGTTCCTGGTGCTTAACAAATGTGAGTGTGTGTCACGACGCCCCTTTCTCTTACATAAGTGACCAGATGAAGTAGTTGGCTTACAGAAAAGGCCAGTGACACAGGGCCTTTCAAAGATTTTGTGAATCCTCGGCCCCAGCATTGAATGACAGAGCACTGCCAACAAACTTCCAGACAGACAGATCATTAAAAAAAAGGTACTGTACCTTCTAAACCTTTTTTTTTACACAGACAGTATAAGTGCACACTTTGAGAATCAAATCAGATATGATGAGACCAAAGCAAAGCTTCTGTTTTCTCTTTATTTTTAGTCCAACTGACACGGAGGCAGAAGATTTAAAGGTATGCGTCATTATCTGCACATAGGAATACAATCACATGTTGACACCCACTATACAGCTGGAAGCTACCCTTCACATACTCCTGCTATTACTTTACATATGAAAAAAACCCAGACAATGTTCACTGCTCAACATTGCTTTCACTGACCACCCTCAAGAGTTTGGGTAATTCAACATACTGTGCCGTATGAGTACTTATTAGAGAGCCACTTCCAGGGAAAATCATTGAAAACAGAAACGAGGCTGTATGAATGAGCAGTCAGCGTCAGCATGAGAGCTGTCTGGTGTCAGGGTTCAGAGGTTAATTAACTGGAGGATTACGGCAGTGTCATCCAATAACAGAGGACACAGGGCCGCCTTTCATTGTGACTCAGTCGTATCGTGGCAGTGTAAAATGGGGGCAGGTACGATGGTCCGAGAGAGCACTGTAAAGTTGAATGAACAGCGTGTCCAAATGTGATTTCCCTCAGGGTTATCTGAGGAAATTTATGTCATTCACATCTGGGTTCAGCATGAAAAAAAAAATTGGTTGTTGATCCTTTACAGTTGTTTGCATTGAATAAACCTCGGTTTCAATAGAAGGTTATTTGAAATGTTCTGCAGAAACACCAAAATATCCACTCAACACCCAAATTGTGATAAACGTCGATGCAAAAAATGTCACAGCATATTGTAGCATTGAAGTGAAGCACTGAATGAAATAGATAGTATTTATTTCAACATATAGTACATCAAAGGCATTGATCTCACTCTTTTTTTATGAGGTAACTTCTCAGTATAGAGAAGACATTGTTTCATGAGTAGCAGTGTTAATTGTATCTAATAAATATGATTTAATATTGACATTGATTGGATATCGCAGCAGGAAAAATTGTAGTTTCCGAAGTAATTTGACACCCAGCGGCTTTAAGGACAGAATGAACACAAACGTAGCCTACGTGTGATAATAATCAACTATTTCCTGCACATTTTTGAAGTCTGTGAAAATATAGGATATTACTGGCAGTGAACAGGTACTGAACAGGTACTGAACAGGTAAGCTACTAATGCCTTTCTATATCATCATTACACTACCGGTTCCTTTTTCTTCTTTGAGATTTCATGGAAATATCTGACTCAATAATTAAATAACAGACATGGCATTTTCAAGGCTCGTAGATGTTAACTTGCAAACAAAGATGAGTGTGCCTCCATCCTCTTTAGAAAACACAGATTTACAAGAAAATGTAAGACAATATTGGAAGCACTTAAGTGAATCATGTTTTAAGAGGCAAACCTCCAGCCCGACCATTTACCAGGACATTCTCCCCGGGTGCCCCATCTAAGTAACAGAAGAAACACATATTCTACAAGAACCAGGTCTGAAGTAGCTAAGAGCTGAAAGCATGGTGAGACATAGACAGGTTTTTAATAGGGCAAACATAAAATACAAGTAGGCTATACCTCAGAGGAATGGAAACAACATT
The DNA here is from genome assembly GCF_036934945.1 of Oncorhynchus masou masou. Taxonomy (NCBI): domain Eukaryota; kingdom Metazoa; phylum Chordata; class Actinopteri; order Salmoniformes; family Salmonidae; genus Oncorhynchus; species Oncorhynchus masou. The sequence goes on from NC_088242.1 coordinate 13,126,095, forward strand.
AAATATGATTTAACTGTACCCTCCACTTGGCTACCAACACTATGAAGTGTCCAAAGGCACAGGTAGAGAATTACATTTTGGCAAAGATTTTATAGAACAACACCCCTTTAAGGTTTTGTGATCCCTAGACTCAACTTTATCACTGGGAAAAACAGAATGATCAAGTAGGGTCAATGGGAACACAAGTGCTATTCAGTGGCCTGAGAGACGATTACTTCTCTGGTGATATTTCAGTTTGGCTATACAAGAGGGACATTTGGGTTCAGATGAAGCCAAGGTTGGGAATGAATCCCACTGAGGTTCTCTTCCATGAAATGTTCATGTGGCATGGAGATCTTTACTTGGATCCATCGTGGACCAGATGGGGCCTGAACACAGGCTTTTCTCACTCCATTGCCCATGTATATCTGTCCGGGTGAGAGAGTGGGCGTGGAGTCAGTTCAAGTCCAGCCCATTGGCAGCGTCGTCTCGACACATGCACCCAGTCAACAAAAGACCTAAACAGAAGGCATCTACCCATCATTCCCTTGGGATTCCTCCACAGCAGTTGACATTTTACATTTACAATTTAGTCATTTAGCAGACGCTCTTATCCAGAGCGACTCACAGTTAGTGCATTCATCTTAAGATAGCTAGGTGAGACAACCACATACCACAGTTATAGTAAGTCTTAGTTACTGCATGATTATGAAAAACAGTAGAGTGGTTTGGCGCATCCTTTAAATGGGACTTATTTTCTAAACAACAACAACATTGCCCATGGCAACAGTTTTAAAACCTTTCAGTTGCTCCCGTTCGACAACTACTTTTCTCCTCAGGGACCTATAAGCCTATTAATTCTGGAATTAACGATTATTCCTTTTTGAGAAAATTACTGGTTTGATTAAACATACAGTGCCTCCAGAAAGTATACACACCCCTTGACTTTTTCTACTTTTTCCATGTTGTTGTGTTACGGCCTGAATTTAAAATTGATTCAATTGAGATGTTTTGTCACTGGCCTACTACACACAATGCGCCATAATATCAAAGTGGAATGTTTTTCAACATTTTTACAAACTAACTAAAATTTCAAAGCTGAAATGTCTTGAGTTAATAAGTATTCAACCACATTGTAAAGTAAAGTCCATGCAAGAGTAAATACTGTAAGTTCAGGAGTAAAAATGTGCTTAACAAGTCACATAATAACTTGCATGGACTCAGGTGTGGAAAGCTCTTAGAGACTTAATCAGAAAGTTTCACAGCTGGTGATTCTAACATGTATTCATTCAGGGGGTTAAATATTTATCTAATCAAGGTATACTAGTGTTTTTGTTTCATATAATGTTAGATTTTTTCTTCCACTTTGTTATTGCAGAGTATTTTGTGTATCGTTGACAAAAAAATGACAATTAAATACACTTTGTAGCACAACAAAATGTGGAAAAAGTCAACGGTGTAATATGTTTAAAAAGCACTGTATTCCTTAAAGCCTGGGGGGGGGCAGTGTAACCTAGTGGTTAAGGTTGCAAGTTCAAATCCCGAGCTGACAAGGTACAAATCTGTCATTCTGCCCCTGAACCAGACAGTTAACCCACTGCCCCTGAACTGTCATCTGAAAATAAGAATTTGTTCTTAACTGACTTGCCGAGTTAAATAAAGGTAAAATAAAAAAGCACTTTGCTCCCCTGGCTAAGTAAGAGCCTCCTAGTCATTATTTTTGGAAGGGGTATATGTACATTAAATAATTAAAGGAAGATTTAATTGCAGTGTTAGCTTCCCCTGTTGACAGAGGAGATAAAATAGTGACTCACTGTGCAGATCTATCAGATTGTTCCATGCTTAATTCGTTAAGCTGTGAACAGAAACTGGTAGAACTTGACAAGTAGGATATTTGTCACAACCTCCTTACTTCCTGTGATGAGACTTACACCATATTGTCTAATTAGCATAACTGGCATTACAGTGTTTTTTCTCCCCAGGCAGGATGGATTCTCATTAACTGTAAAATCGTCAGAGAGCTGAAAAGGCATTAGTGCCATCTTGTGACTAAGTTAAAACCTATAAATCTTTACATAAGGCCTAATACTTTAGGTTTTCCAGACAAATCAGCAAAATACTATTGAAGAATAAGCATTTACTCTGATCCAGAGTGACATACAGGAGCAATTAGGATTTCACCTAGTCAGCTCTGGGATTCAAACCAGCGGACTTAACCACTAGGCTACCTACAGCCCTTAACCGCTAGGCTACCTGCCACCCTAAACCGCTAAGCTACCTGACGCCCTTATCCGCTAGGCTACCTGCAGGCCCTTATCGGCTAGGCTACCTGCAGGCCCTTATCCGCTAGGCTACCTGCAGGCCCTTATCCGCTAGGCTACCTGCAGGCCCTTATCCGCTAGGCTACCTGCAGGCCCTTATCCGCTAGGCTACCTGCAGGCCCTTATCCGCTAGGCTACCTGACGCCCTTAACAGCAGGATTTTTGTTCCAACTAGGCACCACACCTGACCAACTGAGCTAATTGATCAGTTCAGTGATTGCCTAAATTCAACACACCTGGTCTTCCAGGTCAGTTAAATCAAAAACATGACCAGGGTTGGCTATCTCTGACCTACAGTATACACTGGTACATTTAATGTAAAGCCCCGGCCACGACAGCCAGGTTAGATCCATCACGGGGAAGGGATTTTCCTGGGAGGCCACATGGATGAAAACATCTTAGATACATATTTTAATTAAACAAAGGCCTACAATTGACTTGCCACAATGGCAGATCAGTTCACATTAATGAAAATAAAATGTTAGCAAAAAAACAACCACACAAAAGGACCATTGAAATCTGTGTGGGTAGGAGAATGACAGAGAAGAGTCCATCTGTGTAGGGTAGGAGAATGACAGAGAAGAGTCCATCTGTGTAGAGTAGGAGGATGACAGAGAAGAGTCCATCTGTGTGGGTAGGAGAATGACAGAGAAGAGTCCATCTGTGTGGGTAGGAGAATGACAGAGAAAAGTCCATCTGTGTGGGTAGGAAAATGACAGAGAAGAGTCCATCTGTGTGGGTAGGAAAATAACAGAGACAAGGTTTGTGAAGCAATGTGTTCCAGTCAGTCTTCGTCAACCTCTCTGTAGCTAGCTAGTTAGTATGAATAAAGACAGGAGAACCAATCAGTCTAGTCATTATCCCCTGGGTCAAAGGGCAACAGCTCCCAGAGCGACTGCTTTTCATTCAATCATCAGAGTTGTTTTGGAGGTTAACTGACGTCAGCTGGACTGAGATGATTTTCCTTTGAGCCTCAGCCTGTCTGCCACAACCCTGGTCAAGTTACAGGAAATGAGGAGTGGGGAAAAGTGTCTCTCTCTCTCGGCGCCCGGACTAGACAACCTTTGGGAATATAGTGTTGAAAAATAATGAAAAAAAAACAAAACATGGAACATTTATAATATATTTTTCTATTTCACCTTTATTTAACCAGGTAGCCCAGTTGAGAACACCTTTATTTAACCAGGTAGGCTAGTTGAGAACACCTTTATTGAACCAGGTAGGTTAGTTGAGAACACCTTTATTGAACCAGGTAAGTTAGTTGAGAACACCTTTATTTAACCAGGTAGCCCAGTTGAGAACACCTTTATTTAACCAGGTAGCCCAGTTGAGAACACCTTTATTTAACCAGGTAGGCTAGTTGAGAACACCTTTATTGAACCAGGTAAGTTAGTTGAGAACACCTTTATTTAACCAGGTAGGCTAGTTGAGAACAAGTTCTCATTTACAACTGCGACCTGGCCAAGATAAAGCACAGCAGTTCGACACATACAACAACACAGAGTTACACATGGAATAAACAAACATAGTCAATAATACAGTAGAAAAAAGAAAAGTCTATTTACAGTGAGTGCAAATGAGGTAAGATAAGGGAGGTAAGGAAATAAATAGGCCATGGTGGCGAAGTAATTACAATATAGGAATTAAACACTGGAATGGTAGATGTGCAGAAGATAAATGTGCAAGTAGAGATACTGGGGTGCAAAGGAGCAAGATAAATAAATAAATAAATACAGTATGGGGATGAGGTGGCTGGCTGGGCTGTTTACAGATGGGCTATGTACAGGTGCAGTGATCTGTAAGCTGCTCTGACAGCTGGTGCTTAAAGCTAGTGAGGGAGATATGAGTCTCCAGCTTCAGTGATTTTTGGAGTTCGTTCCAATCATTGGCAGCAGAGAACTGGAAGGAAATGCGGCCAAAGGAGGAATTGGCTTTGGGGGTGATCAGTGAGATATACCTGCTGGAGAGCGTGCTACAGGTGGGTGCTGCTATGGTGAACAGTGAGCTGAGATAAGGCGGGGCTTTACCTAGCATAGACTTGTAGATGACCTGGAGGCAGTGGACTTGGCGATGAGTATGAAGTGAGGTCCAGCCAACAAGAGCATACAGGTCGCAGTGGTGTGTAGTATATGGGGCTTTGGTGACAAAAAAGTGTCATATAATTTCAGCCAGTAGTTTTGAAAGTAGCACTCACGAGCGAAAAAGGGTCCCTAAAAATTGTGCACAATTGTGTACAATGTCATCACGTCATTGTTCTTGAGCCTTTGTAGCATATGCCAGAAGAGAAAATAAAAACTCTTTGGTTTTAATGTGAAGTGTGTATGTTGGTCTCACCCCGCAACCTCATTGGGCAAGAGTATGCTGACCTGATCTCACCTCCCACTTTAACCTTGAGACCTCTTTGGAAATCATTCCACCAGCTAATCAACATTGTCCATCAAGTTCGGTTTTTGCAAGGCTCCCGTTGTAGGTGTATGGTCTCATCTGACTAGTATCGCAAAAGTGCAAGCGAATGTGATAATATGCAATTTTATACAACAGAAAATGTATACTTATATAAGTTTGCATCAATTATCCTACTTCTTGAAACCCATGTATCGATTATATGAATGATGATTGCTAGCAATCAACAGATACAGTGTTGCCTCCATTAGATTACCCCATATCATGGAATATGTGTGTGAAAGTTTCTAAAGACAAAAGGTGGACAATTATGGACAATTATTTGATTTGGATGGATGGTTGACACAACATAAAGGTCAATATTTTGTACTTTATCTAAAAAGTGGGTGAAACTTTGCAGTATACATTTCTCGAGCGCATCAAAGTTGTGTGTTCTGTCACAATTCACAAACATGGATGGATGCGTGCCTTTGTTCTGCACAATATATTCCAAAATTCTAACAAAATACACCAGCAGCACCATTCAGGAGATGCAGGTTGTGAGCATAGTGTTTCTGATGAGGTTAACAATGATCTTCTAATGTATTTGTGTGGCTACAATGCCCTCTTTAGTGCACAACATTTTCTGGTTTGCAGAAAAATGCATTGAAAGAGATAAATGTAATCTAATACCGAGGTCTACTAGATATAACTTCTAATGTCAGATGTGTTTTAACTTCACGACATGACAGGAATGAGCACGTAATTTCATGCACTAAATCAGGGATGGTCAACTCCAGTCCTCAGGGGCCTAATTGGTGTCACACTTTTGCCCCAGCCCCAGCAAACACAGCAGACTCCAATAATCAACTAATCATGATCTTGAGTTTAGAATATAATTAGTTTAATCAGCTGTGTTTGCTTGGGATGGGGCGAAAGTGTGACACCACTCCGGACCCCGAGGACTGGTATTGCCCATCCCTGTACTAAATTATGGCAGATTATAATGTAATTCTGTGCCTTCTGAGGACTGTAGATAGTTTATTATGAATGTATACATTGACAGGTCGAGTCAAAACGGGATGTTTAAAAAACAACGGGGTAGTTTTAAATAATGGAACATCTCTTTAATATAGATTTTTGGGTGAAATATTAAATCATTCAAATCACAATTTTACAATTTAGCTATTTCATTTAGAATTAGGCCTAATCAATTTATTCAGCGTTATCAAAACTTGGGTTTTCGAAAGGTCAGGTAACTGTTGGAAAGCATAGCCCACAATATGTTCGGTAAACAAAACCAAACATATGTACTGCAGATTGCCCTGCATTTCAGTATGCATCATTACACTGGCATCTCTCTCTCTCTCTCTCTCTCTCTCTCAGACCTATCTTGTGCATTGTGTGATTTAGAGGAACTCTCTCCCTGTCGAACAGGGTCGAAGGAATTGTATCCTCAATCCAGCTAATTCTGTGCGCCATTAATTACAACCCTGGCTGCAGCTGGCAGTGGGAAATGAAGATAGCTGTTCAAGGGCATGCTCTCCCTGCCTGGCTGGTGGTATCCTCTCATGTCCCCCTTCTGGAAGGCCCCTCTCCTCCATCCATATTGTCTCAGTCTATGGGGACTCGGAAATGTGGTTTGGTTGAAGGGCTCTTTTCACGCATTAAAGAGCTAACACCATTTACCGACAGAGCCTCCACAGCTGTTGTCCGCTTTAGAGCATGGTCTTCATAAAACTGTGGGAGTTGCACTGCCAAAGTGGCACAACTGCGAGCGGTGGCTAATTGTGTTAGCATCTGTTGCATTCAAGTACCCATGTGTCTGAACTGAAATCTGGTGACCCTTATGTTGGGCTTTACAGAGCACCCTGAGACTCGGGTGCAGGTATGTTTGTCAGTCTGTGGGGTAACAAATTGCCAGATCAAAGGATTTAGCATACAGATGTAGGACCTTAATTTGACCAGTTTCTCACAACAACAAAAATAATACTGTAGCAACAGGGTGATCAAATTAAATAATGAGATAAAAATGTATTTTCAATACAAATGTAATGATTTTCCAACACAATGTTGACTGTGAGAAACAGAATATAGATACAGTGTATTCGGAAATTATTCAGACCCCTTGACTGTCTCCCTATTTTGTTTTACGTTACAGCCAGGTTGGATGGGGAGTGTCGCTGCGCAGCTATTTTCATGGTCTCTCCAGAGATGTTCTATCGGGTTCAAGTCCTGGCTCTGGCTGCGCCAGTCAAGGACATTCATGCGTTGTCTTGGCTGTGTGCTTAGGGTCGTTGTCCTGTTGGAAAGTGAACCTTCGCCCCAGTTGGAGGTCCTGAGCATTCTGGGGAAGGTTTTCAACAAGGAGCTCTCTGTACTTTGGTACGTTCATCTTTCCCTCCATCCTGACTAGTTTCCTAGTCCCTGGCCGATGAAAAATATCTTCCCAGCATTATGCTGTCACAACCATGCTTCACCGTAGGGATGGTGCCAGGTTTCCTCCAGATGTGACACGTGGCATTCAGGCCAAAGAGTTCAACCTTCTTTCTCATGGTCTGAGAGTCCTTTAGGTACATTTTGGCAAACTCCAAGCGAGCTGTCATGTGCCTTTTACTGAGGAGAGGCTTCCGTCTGGCCACTCTGCAGAGATGGTTGTCATTCTGGAAGGTTCTCCCATATCCAAAGAGGAAATCTGGAGCTCTGTCAGAGTGAACATAGGGTTCTTGGTCACCTCCCAGACGAAGGCCCTTCTCCCCCGATTGCTCAGTTTGGCCAGGCGGCCAGCTCTAAGAAGGGTCTTGGTGGTTCCAAACTTCTTCCATTTAAGAATGATGGAGGCCACTGTGTTCTTGGGGACCTTCAATGCTGCAGAAATGTTTTGGTACCCTTCCCAAGATCTGTGCCTCGACACAATCCTATCTCAGAGCTCTACGGCCAATTCCTTCGACTTCATGGCTTGGTTTTTCCACTGACATGCACTGTAAACTTTGGGACCTTATATAGACAGGTGTGTGCCTTTCCAAATCATGTCCAATCAATTGAATTTACCACTGGTGGATTCCAATCAAGTTGTAAAAACATCTCAAGGATGATCAATAAGATCAGGATGCGCCTGAGCTCAATTTCGAGTCTCAATGTAAAGTGTCTTAGTACTTACAGTTGAAGTCGGAAGTTTACATACACCTTAGCCAAATACATTTAAACTTAGTTTTTCACAATTCCTGACATTTAAATCCTAGTAAGAATTCCCTGTCTTAGGTCAGTTAGGATCACAACTTTACTTTAAGAATGTGAAATGTCAGAATAATAGTAGAGAGAATGATTTCTTTCAGCTTTTATTTCTTTCATCCCATTGGGTCAGAAGTTTACATACACTCAATTAGTATTTGGTAGCATTGCCTTTAAATCGTTTAACTTGGGTCAAACGTTTCAGGTAGCCTTCCACAAGCTTCCCACAATAAGTTGGGTGAATTTTGGCCCATTCCTCCTGACAGAGCTAGTGTAACTGAGTCAGGTTTGTAGGCCTCTTTGCTCGCACACACTTTTCCAGTTCTGCCCACAAATGTTCTATAGGATTGAAGTTAGGGCTTTGTGATGGCCACTCCAATACCTTGACTTTGTTGTCCGTAAGCCATTTTGCCACAACTTTGGAAGTATGCCTAGGGTCATGGTTCATTTGGAAGACCCATTTGCTACCAAGCTTTAATTTCCTGACTGATGTCTTGAGATGTTGCTTCAATATATCCCCATGATTTTCAATTCCTCATGATGCCATCTATTTTGTGAAATGCACCAGTCCCTCCTGCAGCAAAGCACCCCCACAACATGATGCTGCCACCCCCATGCTTCATGGTTGGGATGGTGTTCTTCGGCTTGCAAGCCTCCCCCTTTTTCCTCCAAACATAACAATGGTGATTATGGCCAAACAGTTCTATTTTTGTTTCATCAGACCAGAAGACACAACCAAAAAGTATGATCTTTGTCCCCATGTGCAGTAGCAAACCGTAGTCTGGATTATTTTTGCCGGTTTTGAAGCAATGGCTTCTTCCTTGCTGAGCCGCCATTCAGGTTGTCGATATAGGACTCGTTTTACTGTGGATATAGATACTTTTGTACCTGTTTCCTCCAGCATCTTCACAAGGTCCTTTGCTATTGTTCTGGGATTAATTTGCACTTTTCACACCAAAGTACGTTCATCTCTAGGAGACAAAACACGTCTCCTTCCTGAGCGATATGACGGCTGTGTGGTCCCATGGTGTTTATACATGCGTACTATTGTTTGTACAGATGAACGTGGTACCTTCAGGCATTTGGAAATTGCTCCCAAGGATGAACCAGACTTGTGGAGGTCTCCAATTCTTTCCTGAGGTCTTGGCTGATTTCTTTTGATTTTCCCATGATGTCAAGCAAAGAGGCACTGTGTTTGAAGGTAGCCCTTGAAATACATCCACAGGTACATCTCCAAATGACTCAAATTATATAAATTAGCCTATCAGAAGCTTCCAAAGCCATGACATAATTTTCTGGAATTTTGTGTCATGCACAAAGTAGATGTCCTAACAGACTTGCCAAATCTATAGTTTGTTGACAAGACATTTGTGGAGTGGTTGAAAAACTAGTTTTAATGACTCCAACCTAAGTGTATATAATCTTCCAACTTCAACTGTAAATAAGGTATTTCTTTTTTTTTGCATTATGGGGTATTGTGTGTAGATTGATGAGGATTTAAAAATATATATATTTTAGAATAAGGCTGTAATGTAACAGAATGAGGAAAAAGTCAAGGGTCTGAATACTTTCTAAATGCATTGTAGGCCTATAACTATCCAACTGGTAGAACAATAGTTACAATAGAATTATCTGAACAAATTTGCGTGTCAAAGCCCAACAGAATAGCTCTCTATTTGGCAACATTTAACTTGAGTCACAGTATCGTCTTGGGCTGTGCCTGGTGTTATAATTGTGAATGGCTCTTCTTCCTACCTAATCAGTAGGCTAATGAAATACCTCTAATAAGACTAAGAAAACCAGACCCTGTCATTGTGCCAAAGTCCCCTCCAATTCCTCTGCAACAATCCCCTAGGTAGGCAGTAGATTTAATTGAAAAACATTGTGTTTCAGTCATCAGCATCCTACCTGGGGCGAGAATAGCTTGTGTCCCCCATGTCAACCTTTCGGCAAATATCTACACAGGCATACACTTGTTTCTTTCATTCCAGCCGTCTCGCAGCGGGAAGGCAGTCTGCCCCACAGTCACAGGCGAATTGAATGATTTATTTTATTACCCATTAATACCCTGAAAACCAGCGTGCTCTGACCAGCACGCTGCTCTGTGTTAATTACTAGGACTGGGACATAATCAGACACAAGATGCCTGCATGCTTACAAGTGACATCAATGCTGATAAGTACTATATGTGTGTGTGTGTGTGAGTGTGTGTTTCAGTGCGTGCGCGTGCATGCATACCTGTAGACTTTCAAACTGCAAATTCACCAAAGGTGAAACTAATAGAGTTTTATAGAGCCAGCCACATCACAGTACCCTATAGCTAACACCCTGGAATAATTGGTTTTATAGAGCCAGCTACATCACAGTACCCTATAGCTAACACCCTGGAATAATTGGTTTTATAGAGCCAGCTACATCACAGTACCCTATAACTAACACCCTGGAATAATTGGTTTTATAGAGCCAGCTACATCACAGTACCCTATAACTAACACCCTGGAATAATTGGTTTTATAGAGCCAGCCACATCACAGTACCCTATAACTAACACTGGAATAATTGGTTTTATAGAGCCAGCTACATCTGGAATACCCTGGTTTTATAGAGCCAGCCACATCACAGTACCCTGGAATAACTAACACCCTGGAATAATTGGTTTTATAGAGCCAGCCACATCACAGTACCCTATAACTAACACCCTGGAATAATTGGTTTTATAGAGCCAGCCACATCACAGTACCCTATAACTAACACCCTGGAATAATTGGTTTTATAGAGCCAGCCACATCACAGTACCCTATAACTAACACCCTGGAATAATTGGTTTTATAGAGCCAGCCACATCACAGTACCCTATAACTAACACCCTGGAATAATTGGTTTTATAGAGCCAGCCACATCACAGTACCCTATAGCTAACACCCATCATCAGTACCCTATAACTAACACCCTGGAATAATTGGTTTTATAGAGCCAGCTACATCACATTACCCTATAACTAACACCCTGGAATAATTGGTTTTATAGAGCCAGCCACATCATAATTAAGTGATAATGCCCGAGAAGCAGGTGCTTTGAGGATATATAGGCACAGGTGTTGTTAGGTCAGATACAAAGTCGAGGACCCGCGAACCTTGCCAATATATGCTACAAACACCTGCTTTGAGGGCATTATCACTTTTATCCAAGAGGTTACCAACATATTCCAATAATGATTGACATATTTTAATTAAAAACATTATATTGATGAATTTATTCATACCATTTCATTCTTCCACGAGATATAGTCCCGAAACAAATCTAGGGTTGCTACCCAAGCCGGCTGGTTGTTCGTTCTGTCGGTTCGGTTGCCAGAGACTCAACCCAGCCATTCAGTCTTTTTGTTCTGTATCTATGGATGTTCGTTCTAAATGTTCCATTGCCATACTGGCTGGCAACATTCTTATCCCTTGCTAGATAGCCAACTATGGCTAACTTACAGTCACATCAAACAGTGCAGACAGAATAACAACAGTAGCTGCATTTGTTTAAGCTGTTTGTAGTGACATTTATTTGGATACATCCATAACAATGAGCTAATGAGGCACAATTTCATCTGGCATAGAATATGTGCTCTCTCGTCAGGACACTGTTATTCAGAGGAGCTAGCCAACAACACAGCTAACACAATCATTTCATTTTACCTTTTTTCTTTGTATATATCCATAAAAATGAGGCCAGTTGATTCATGATTTTGACTGGCTGAGAAACGCTGCCTACCTCTCTCTCTCTCTCGTCAGACTGCCGACCCCTACACGTTTATTACTATGGGACAGTTGGAGATCAAATTTGAATATTGAAACAATCTTGCAAATGTCGGAGAGACAGACAGCAATGTTGATACAAATCTTGAAATGTTGAAAACTAAATGGTAGTCTAAAAGAAATATGAGACAATGTCAAGATGCTTTTTATAGTGGAGACGAAGTGTATAACTTCCCTGCCAGGGCTGATGAGACAGTGGATTGTGCAGTCAGATGGAACAGAGTAAATAAGCATTTTAACATCATAGATTTAGCTGGTGGTAACTTGTGGAATAGACACCGGCTGGAATGCACTTTTAACCAATCAGCATTCAGCATTAGACCCACCCGTTGTATAATACCCTATAACTAACACCCTGGAATAATGTTTCTGAAGATATGGATTAGTGAATTGAAACCAGCCCTGTTTAAAATGAATCCTGCACATTGACTCCTGCATGCCAATTCTTAACGTTCCAGGCCTAATGAAACTTCCAAATTCTATTGGCTGTCTGCTGTCAATGGCCGTCTTATCACAACAGTATTTTGATTTTCAAAGCGCGTCCCTCCTCCATGTTAGATTAGGCAAGATCTTATCTGCTGCCAAAACAATGGGAGTAAACCCCTCTGTTTGTCTGAAGTACTGCCATATACACACTAAGTAACCTGCACAAGGTAATAATAAATCCCAGCATGCCATCTGTCCATCTGATTGATGTATTCACTTCAGCCTCTATCTGATGTAATGAACTAGAACCCCATCACTCACCTCCCACCAAAGACATCATCATTTCACAGAGCTACATCCACACAAATATCTTGTCATTAAAGTGAATAAAACCATTAAACATGCTGAACCCAAGTGTAACAACTGCCAGGCTGGCTAATTGCATGAATGTCCGCTGCCTCTAAACTGGGAATGATTGCTTCCAGGTATATATATATATAGAGAGATAGAGATTTATTTTTTAAATTTATTTACAAATGAACACCATACTGGCCTTGCTACTGCACAATACTTCAAAAAGATTACTGATAAAATACACATAAAAACACAAAACAATGTGGTTGATGGTAACAATGATGCAGCTGTATATATCTCCCTGTAGTAACTGTATCTGTGCTGCTGTGAAGGTAAAAAAATAATTTGAGTTTGCTAGAAATCTCATCTATGAAAAGAGCACTGAAACCTGAAAGTACATGTGATGGTTTTCAGTCAAGCCCAAAATGAACAGGATTGTGTGAACAGCTTCAGCTTCAGCTGTCCATGTCTGAAGGCTTGCTAGCTCATTTGAAATGTGATTGACTGTATATCTAGAAATCTGTCAAACTGCATGCTTATTCAAGACCATTGACTAAATGCCCAAACATTCGTGTTTCACTGATTACCAAGGGCTGTTCCACTGGCAATAATTTTCATCCATTTTGAATCTTGCTGGTATGATTTGAGATAATCCGCAGACGACAGTCACAATGAAAAAATATCTCAGTCTACATGAAGGAAATCACGTAGACTGTGGCACCTCACAACATGTGTCTAAACAGTTTGCCTAAATGTATCTGGTACCAAGATTGGATTTTTCTCAACCCTACCCGATGTGTTGGAGTGAGCATGGCCTAAGTGGTTTGTTGACGTGTTTCTCCATCATTGTGCATACAAACTCCCATCTCTCTTCTATTTTGATCCCCTTCATTATTAATAAGGGAAAACACATGTATCAGCTATGCTAATCTGAGCTGCAGTGCACATTTGTCACAGGGAGAGTTTAAATGCTTTATGTTGGGCAGGACCATGCATTTGAAGGGGTTGTTGTTTTCTACCCTAGGCTGGGTGCTATGCATGCTGTGTATTTGTATTAATAGAGTACGTGGGTTTCTCAGCCAGTAAATATCACAGCTTGTCGGCGTCGCCCCTTGAGACACGTTAACAGGAGAGAAAGCGCTCCAGAGGAGGCTAGTAATTTACGGCAAATTTAAACATTTGAGGAACAGAGGGTGTGCAATACATTCCTGCAATGACATAATATAGACAGTGGTAACACAGGGACAAGAGTGACCAGGAATAATGCAGTTATAGTCTACACATTTACTAGAACAAACTGTACAAACCCCATACTTAAGGAAGTCATGGGTAAAGTAGCCAAGTAAACTTTTTTTTTAAATATATCTAAGAAAAAGGTCGAGAGCCTTTTCAACATGCATGTGAAAGAGACACAAAGATATGAGAAATGACAGTCGTACGTTGGTGTAGGCATGACTCAGCACATTTCTGTGTTTGTCTATAAACTCTTCCCAAATAGCAAACATTAGCCAAGGTAATTTTACCCATAGGGGCTAAAGCATTGCTTGCCTGTGCGAATCGTTATTCATCTAATTTGTCTACATCGGCAAATTGTTGTTTTTGTTGTTGTTTACATAGACCTTTGAACATTCCTATAAATCCCATGACTGTCTTAGAGTTTATCTGCTGTAGAAAGGAATGAAAAGTACAGGCCAGTGTAATATTCATTGTGGATCAGTCATGTAAAAGTGACACAACATGCCCACCAATAAATCCAATCCATACATGTTCATATTCAAATAATTGTATTATCCATTCCCTTACAGAAAAACCACATGGTTTCACATGTGAACAATCACATGATTGTGGAACACTTCGCATTGTTTCACAGATTTTCACGTGTAGTTTCTAAGTTCTAAGTTTTAATTTCATTAGCCATTGAGCCCTTTGAGGCCAGAGTAGTTTGGGTCAGGAAGTTGTCAGCAAATAAAGATCAATACACTTTAATGTATTGGAACCTTACGGTGTCGCCCATAAAATGGGCCAGTAAACTTTAAGCTGTCACATTAGCTCCTGCCACGCCCTCTAGCCCTCTAGTGCTCATCCTGTGTCTCCTTGACCTGCTGCCACTCCCCCAGTGCTCTCTCCCTCTCCCTCTGTGTGTGTGTGTGTGTGTGTGTGTGTGTGTGTGTGTGTGTGTGTGTGTGTGTGTGTGTGTGTGTGTGTGTGTGTGTGTGTGTGTGTGTGTGTGTGTGTGTGTGTGTGTGTGTGTGTATGTACGTGTGTGTGTGTGTGTGTGTGTGTGTGTGTGTGTGTGTGTGTGTGTGTGTGTGTGTGTGTGTGTGTGTGTGTGTGTGTGTGTGTGTGTGTGTAGAATCAGATGTGCTGGAGTCAGAGCAGATCCTCACCAGCTGCAACCTGTTCCACAAGACCTCTACAAATATTCAGTCCTGCCACTTGCACACTGGCAGATCGTAATCTCTGCTCAGTCAGTCCATGTTTTTAGAAATGTGTTCCTGTTGTGCCTGGTTTCCCTTGCCTGTCGCTGTTTTCCTCTCCTCTACAGTCTTGCCCACTCTGTCTCTGGTCCCTGTCTCCAGTCCGACTTCTCATCAGTCCTGCTACTCTGTCCTGGATTCCCCACTCTACGCTCCCTTGGATTCCCCTCCGGACCTGGTTACCCTGTCCTTACACCTCTCGCTCCAGCCTCAGCCTCCGGACCTGCTTACCCTGTCCCAACCACTCTCGCTCCAGCCTCAGCCTCCGGACCTGCTTACCCTGTCCTTACACCTCTCGCTCCAGCCTCAGCCTCCGGACCTGCTTACCCTGTCTCAACCTCTCTCGCTCCAGCCTCAGCCTCCGGACCTGCTTACCCTCCAGCCTCAGCCTCGGAACCCTGTCTCCCTCTCGCTCCAGCCTCAGCCTCCGGACCTGCTTACCCTGTCCTCCAGCCTCACACCTACCCTCGCTCCAGCCTCAGCCTCCGGACCTGCTTACCCTGTCCCAGCCCCTCTCGCTCCAGCCTCAGCCTCCGGACCTGCTTACCCTGTCCTTACACCTCTCGCTCCAGCCTCAGCCTCCGGACCTGCTTACCCTGTCTCAACCCCTCTCGCTCCAGCCTCAGCCTCCGGACCTGCTTACCCTGTCCTAACCCCTCTCGCTCCAGCCTCAGCCTCCGGACCTGCTTATCCTGTCCTTACACCTCTCGCTCCAGCCTCAGCCTCCGGACCTGCTTACCCTGTCCTAACCCCTCTCGCTCCAGCCTCAGTCTCCGGACCTGCTTACCCTGTCCTAACCCCTCTCGCTCCAGCCTCAGCCTCCGGACTTGCTTACCCTGTCCTTACACCTCCCGCTCCAGCCTCAGCCTCCGGACCTGCTTACCCTGTCTCAACCCCTCTCGCTCCAGCCTCAGCCTCCGGACCTGCTTACCCTGTCCTTACACCTCTCACTCCAGCCTCAGCCTCCGGACCTGCTTACCCTGTCCCAACCCCTCTCACTCCAGCCTCAGCCTCCGGACCTGCTTACCCTGTCCTTACACCTCTCGCTCCAGCCTCAGCCTCCGGACCTGCTTACCCTGTCTCAACCCCTCTCGCTCCAGCATCAGCCTCCGGACCTGCTTATCCTGTCCTTACACCTCTCGCTCCAGCCTCAGCCTCCGCACCTGGTTTTCTGGCAACCCGTCCGAGCTTCTCCTGGCCTGCACCCAATCTTCCCCCCGTGTTTCAATAAATACCTTGGTTACCTCCTCCCAGTATCTTTGTCTGAGTCTGCTCTTGGGTTCACCTGTTCCGCTCCGCATGACATAAGCAGAGATATCTATTTTAGTTGTTGTTTTATCCATTTTATTACTGTATTTGTTTCTTAACACCTTGGCAATCATTATCTGTCATTTATTTAGATTTGAACTTACAAACATGGTATGCCTGTAGCATGTTGGCTATGCCTATAGCATGTTGGCGAAGACATTATGAGTGAGGACTGGATAGTCAATGACTTGTCTTTCCATACTCATTCTAGCCCCCTGAGCTCAATGATAATTTGGCTCTAGTCTACAGACTAGACAAAGTTTGCTGGTAATTTCAATGATTAATGTTGCATTTCATGGTCTCAGTCCCTCTATCCCTTCAATTCAGGGGACTTTGCGCTCATCATCCCAAAAGGCCTGTGTGGCTCAGCTGAGAGCTGTAGTACCATGGACAGCATCCACCACTCTCCCCCTCACTATTCAGCACCACAGACAGAGCTGATGACTCAATGGTGGCAGCTGCAGCCCATTGCTAATCACATACAGTACCTGGAGGGTGATAACGCTCATGAAAGAGAGCAGTGGAAGCACACAACACACATCACATCACAATGTAACACAACACATCACAATATAACAATCACATCACAATGTAACACAACGCAACACATCACATCACAACGTAACAACGCATGACAACACAACGCATCACATCACAACGTAACACATCGCAACTTAAGACAACACATTACAACACATCACATCACAATGTAATACAGCACAATGTAACACAACACATCACAACACATCACAACGTAACAACGCATGACAACACAACGCATCACATCACAACGTAACACATCGCAACTTAAGACAACACATTACAACACATCACATCACAATGTAATACAACACAATGTAACACAACACATCACAACACATCACAACGTAACACAACACTTCAAATTACAACGTAACACATCACAACATAACATAACACAACACATCAAATTACAACGTAATGCATCACAACACAATGTAACACATCACAACGTAACAACAAATCACAACACATCACAATGTAACACACATCACAACACAACGTAACAACACATCACAACGTAACACATCACATCAAATCACAACGTAACACATTATTTGACAATGTAACACATCACATCACAATGTAACACATCACAACACATCACAATGTAACACAACACATCATATCATAACGTAACACAACATAACACAACACAACACATCATAACACAGCACATCACAATGTAACCCAACACATCACAACGTAACACAACATAACACAATACAACACATCACAACATAACACATCACAACACATCACATAACACTGTTGTTCTCTTGTATACTTTACTGTCATTCTCGTTTACACTTTACTGTTGTTCTCTTTTATACATCTACCCTCGAGCCGAGTCTGTGATAGCAAGTTGAAGTTTTTTCCTCCACTCCTCTGTCCTCACCATGATCTAGAGTGACATTATATTTTTACAGTTGTAGTTTTACCACTTACTATGGAAGTACACAGTACAAGTGCTTGCCCGCTGCACAAAGAGGGGTTAATTCACCCTGTTGTGCATGTCTGCTATCTTTTTTTAGGAACTAGGCTACCCCACCATGCAGTTGTGCCTACACCTAACAAACTGTGACAGTTCACAGCTGTTATTGTTCTCCTAAAGGCGGGATAAATACAGTTTTGTTAGTCCACTTCAGTTAAGCATAAGACTGCACCTCGTATTTTTTACTGATCTCTACAGAACCGTGCAGTGATTACAGAAAATACACTAAAAGTAAGTACACATTCAATGAATTACACTTAAATCAATGCAAATGTAAACATTTTAATGACAAGTTTACTGTAACCAAAAGCTTGACACGTTATGATATTGAAATATGCATTGATCAAACAAATCATGTTGAATTCTCCGTCATCCATTGGTCACTCTGACGGTTCTGTTTGCCTGACGCATTGGCTACTCAGTGGCCCATAGACATGAGTAAACCCAGTAGCAGGTGAAGGTTTGTATAATTCTTAATTTGGATAGAGTATGAAAAGGGTTACAGCGTGAGACTTCATTAGCATGCATATTTTCTCTCGGTGTTCATGTCCTCTGAATGTCAATTTCGATTAACATCACCATGCCTCTTTTTCAACACATGACAGTTAAGGACACGTTATACCTATACAGTATGCATACTGCATGCACACAGGCGAGCACAAGACATAACATAAAAATAACCCTTCCAAGTAATCCCTCAATGCCAGGAAAAATAATCCTCCAAAACAAAAATAAGTTCACAGAGACCCATCCTTTTGTGGGACTGTTTTAAGTCGGTAACCTACAAAATCGCAAGTAGTGAGTAGTGAATTTGTGCTGATTAGCCTTCCCTATGCTTTATTGGTGTATATGAGTGTTGAAAATACACTTACCATACAGCATAGTGCTGGTGAACCTTTGTGTCCGCTTACATACAGTGGGGCAAAAAATGTATTTAGTCAGCCACCAATTGTGCAAGTTCTCCCACTTAAAAAGATGAGAGAGGCCTGTAATTTTCACTTCAACTATGACAGACAAAATGAGGGGGGGAAAAAAGAAAATCACATTGTAGGATTTTTAATGAATTTATTTGCAAATTATGGTGGAAAATAAGTATTTGGTCACCTACAAACAAGCAAGATTTCTGGCTCTCACAGACCTGTAACTTCTTCTTTAAGAGGCTCCTATGTCCTCCACTCGTTACCTGTATTAATGGCACCTGTTTGAACTTGTTATCAGTATAAAAGACACCTGTCCACAACCTCAAACAGTTACACTCCAAACTCCACTATGGCCAAGACCAAAGAGCTGTCAAAGGACACCAGAAACAAAATTGTAGACCTGCACCAGCCTGGGAAGACTGAATCTGCAATAGGTAAGCAGCTTGGTTTGAAGAAATCAACTGTGGGAGCAATTATTAGGAAATGGAAGACATACAAGACCACTGATAATCTCCCTCGATCTGGGGCTCCACACAAGATCTCACCCCGTGGGGTCAAAATGATCACAAGAACGGTGAGCAAAAATCCCAGAACCACACGGGGGGACGTAGTGAATGACCTGCAGAGAGCTGGGACCAAAGTAACAAAGCCTACCATCAGTAACACACTATGCCACCAGGGACTCAAATCCTGCAGTGCCAGACGTGTCCCCCAGCTTAAGCCAGTACATGTCCAGGCCCGTCTGAAGTTTGCTAGAGAGCATGTGGATGATCCAGAAGAAGATTGGGAGAATGTCATATGGTCAGATGAAACCAAAATATAACTTTTTGGTAAAAACACAACTCGTCGTGTTTGGAGGACAAAGAATGCTGAGTTGCATCCAAAGAACACCATACCTACTGTGAAGCATGGGGGTGGAAACATCATGCTTT
The DNA here is from genome assembly GCF_036934945.1 of Oncorhynchus masou masou. Classification (NCBI taxonomy): domain Eukaryota; kingdom Metazoa; phylum Chordata; class Actinopteri; order Salmoniformes; family Salmonidae; genus Oncorhynchus; species Oncorhynchus masou. The sequence goes on from NC_088242.1 coordinate 13,145,762, forward strand.
GGGGCTGTTTTTCTGCAAAGGGACCAGGGCCATGTATCTTGAGATTTTGAGTGAAAACCTCCTTCCATCAGCAAGGGTATTGAAGATGAAACATGGCTGGGTCTTTCAGCATGACAATGATCCCAAACACACCGCCCGGGCAACGAAGGAGTGGCTTCGTAAGAAGCATTTCAAGGTCCTGGAGTGGCCTAGCCAGTCTCCAGATCTTAACCCCATAGAAAATCTTTGGAGGGAGTTGAAAGTCCGTGTTGCCCAGCAACAGCCCCAAAACATCACTGCTCTAGAGGAGATCTTCATGGAGGAATGGGCCAAAATACCAGGAACAGTGTGTGAAAACCTTGTGAAGACTTACAGAAAACGGTTGACCTCTGTCATTGCCAACAAAGGGTATATAACAAAGTATTGAGATAAACTTTTGTTATTTAACCAAATAATTATTTTCCACCATAATTTGCAAATAAATTAATTAAATATCCTACAATGTGATTTTCTGGATTTTTAAAATCATTTTGTCTGTCATAGTTGAAGTGTACATATGATGAAAATTACAGGCCTCTCTCATCTTTTTAAGTGGGAGAACTTGCACAATTGGTGGCTGTATGTGACATTGGTGTTGAAAACTTTATTGTGCCTTTTATGACTATAATATTGTCTTTACTGCAGTCTTTATGATCATTATTTCAAAAGGCAACCGCAGTTCATATGGAATTTTGTCTTTGGGGACTCTGCGTCATTGTTGTAAGGGTTTGCTTAATTCATAAAACAGATGGCACATGAATACAGGCTGAGAAGAGATAGTGGGACCTCAATCAAGTCCTAATGCCATACGGATCTGGGACAAGCCCTTTAGTGCTGGCTTACAGTACAGTACCTCCCCACTGGTGACAGTGGTGAGTGCTGAACTGAGCAGAAGAGCGATCTGTGAAAGAGAACTCTGTACAGATGTAGGATCTTAGTTTGATCACCCTGTTGAAGGAGAGCGTTCCTGCAATGCAGTACATTTAAAACTTGTAGTGTATTTGAGGTTTAAAAAGGCATCTGAAGTTTGTAATTCCCACTTTGAAATTCCAGACTTGATTTTCCCTTAAGAAAAATATACCAACCCCTACAAAAATGTCCAATTAATTGTATTCTACACCTGTACTCTGTATAAACACACGCCAAAGATAAAAAGGTGAGTCTAATCAAAAGTCTTCCCAAGATCTGTGAGAATTAATATGCATACTAATACATGCATACTAATACAATATATATGTCGTAAGAAGCTTGCTTCTATAGTGCACAGTGTTCCGAGCATCACAGAATCTGAGAGTCAACAGCCCGTTTGATATTGAAACACAATCAACCTTAAAGGCCCAGTGCAGTCAAAAAGTGATTTCGTGTTTTATATATATTTCCACACTATGAGGTTGGAATAACAGTTTAAAACCTGTTAAAGTTATGATAATGCCATTTTAGTGTAAGATCTGTTTGAAAAGACGGTCTGAAATGTCATCCTGTTTTGGTGGGATAGAACTTTGGCCTGCCTGGTCAAACCAATAGGCTGTGCATGTGTTAATAGACCAATAAGAAAGAGAGTTCCTTTCTGCCAATAACAGCTAGTTTTCCCCTCCACACTTAGACAGTGCTAACAAAATTCTTCCTTGAGAAATTGCTCTTTGCTAAGAAGCAATTTTTGGGACCTAAGGCAAACAAAAGATAACTATTATGAACTATACTGTGTCCGTAATATGTATATAGAATCTATAAGCTGGTAGTAAAAGCCTAACTAGTCCACCTGCTCCATTACACGCATGTTGATTTTGTCCACAAACACCAGACGCGATCAGGACACAGGTTGAAATATTACACTGAACCAACTATATTAATTTGGGGAGAAGTCAAAAGCATTAAACATTTATGACAATTTAGTTAACTATCTTGCTGTTGCTAGCTAATTTGTCCTGGGATATAAATATTGGATTGTTATTTTACCTGAAATGCACAAGGTCCTCTACTCCGACAATAAAATCCACAGATAAAAGGGTCAACCGAGTTTGTTTCTAAGTAATCTCTCCTCGCTTCTTCTCCTTCTTTGGACTTTATATGGCGGTTGGCAACCAACTTTAAGTTACATTACCACTACCGACTGGACTGGAGTGTGGACCTCAGTTCATCTTTCAATCACCCACGTGGGTATTATGCTCCTAAAACCAATGAGGAGATGTGAGAGGCGGGACTTGTAGCGCATCAAGCATCACAAATAGAATCAAGTTCTATTTTAGCGCCTGGCTATGCACACTCGCTGACGCGCGCAATGCAATGATTGAATAACATGTATGTGTAAATGTATTTTGCAACGCGAGCACACGTAACGCAAGTGGTGAGGTCAGCATGTACAGTAAGAGTTGTTGTCCATTAGTTTACTCCAATTAGGGGAGGGATGGTAGGGTTAGTGGAAAGTAATAAAGGAAAATACATTATAAAGAATATATGGGGGATTGAAAATGATGCAGACAATTACATTAGTGGAAGCATCTTTTTTTACATTTTAGACCATTTGAATTGAGATTAAAAAAATCACAGTAAGGTAGTTAATTGTTACCCAGAAATGATTTGCTACTGAGACACAAATTGCTGAATTTGACCTTAAAGACGGACTGGATTTTAACCACTTCCTCCAACGAGGTGCAGTTCGGAAGAAGTAGGACTTCATAAACTCATACCAGCAGGCCTATGGCCAGGAGCAGACGTTGGCATGTCACATCCAGGCAGTGAGTTTGATTAAAGTGTTAGGACAGATCGTTGGAGGCGTTATGTGAGGTAAGGCAGACTCACGCCGCTGCTCAGTACTCACTCTCCCTCATACACGAAGCCTGAGATTTTAGTGTCGCTTAGCTTTAAGATTAACGTGAGTCATTCCTCCCTGACACTGCTTGTCAAGACGATGTTAGTGAGTGTGAGTGAGAGGCACCAGAGGAATGAGTCAGTGCGGAGGACAAGGACATCATCTCTCTGAAGCTCTGAGAGATGTTTCATGTCCTAATTCATATGGCTTTGTCTATAACTCTGCATTGTTGTAAAAGGACCGGTAAGTAAGAATTTCACTGTTAATCTACACCTGTTGTTTTACGAATCAAGTGACAAATCTATTTAATTTAATTTAAAGTGGCAACCACTAAATTAACAAAAAGGCCACGGCCATTCTGGCATGGAAAAGGTCAATAATAACCATGATGGAGTGTAGATGGTGATGCCACTGTATTCCATCCATAGTGACTAGAAGAAGATGGTGAGCTGAAAACATGGCTGTATGATAACTCTAACCAATATGTCTCTTTACAGCGCGTACTGCAGCCTGTTCTACTCATTATAGCAGTGGTTATTCAGTATGTTGCCTACACTAGCACCGTGAATTACCTCGGGTGACAAGACCAGACAGAAAAACATGGGCCCTGCGGTTACAGTCTGTACATAGTTGCCAGCTACAGTAGGAGATGCACAGCCATACTTTGTGCACTCCAGTACTTTGGACATGATCCAAAACGTCTATGCCTGGGTGTTGCCTGACAGTCTGCTCAGTCAATGCAAGAAAGCTTTGGGGATGAAGAACACAATGGCTGTACGAAAATAGCATATGTACATGAGTATGAAACAATAATGTAAAGATTCTCAAGGGTATATCATGTCACTATTAGGTTCTTCCAGGCTGCTCCTTTGGAGATTATTATCGTAGAGTTTCAATGAGAGATGGGGACACATCCGGCTCCATGAACAACCAGTCATGTTTTTCTCAATCCCATTTTTGACAGCTTATTTACAGTGCGTAATACGCAAAAGATGGCTGGCTTGTCAGAGTTTGGAGTGCATTTCCTAAACACATTAATCAAATGCTACCCGCGGTGCAAAGGGACAGCTAACATTCATGCCAAGAAACACAACAACCAGAGCTAAATTAGTCCTCGCAACTAACTAGCGCTAGGAGCTAAAAGGAGTTGTGCCTAGCAAGAGGCATTAAAGCTACAGCCACTTTGTCAAAATGTAACCTCATTAACTCAAACTCTTGTTGGTTATAAAGAGCAAGAACAAGCATCTTTTCTTATCTGCTACAGGAGCTAGTGGAGAGAGGAGAGATGGAAGAAGAAAAACAGAACACAGTCCTTTATCTGGGAACATGCATAAATGCGGATTTATCTCCAGTGCCTTCATTTCTGTCTCCTCCTCTGCAGCAGAAAACCATCTACAGCCACACAGTGAGTGGGAAAAGATGTCAGTAATCTGCAGCAGATTCAGAGGCTGTTAGCACCAGAAGCTCCTAAGAGTTGCCTCTTTTTCCCCCATCCTTAAACCATTCTAGTTTTCACTATTTGATTTGATGAATTTGCTGGTTAAACCCTAATGTGTACAGTCCCCCCCCCCTGATTCAATCTCCCTCTCTCTGATATAGACACACACACACACACAGTCTTGCACTTATTCACATTAACATCAGGAACATTGCCCTCCAAAACACATGCCAGATGCCAATAGGCTTTGGGACTTTTGTTTGCCTTGTTTGTGCTTGACTTGAGCATAATTTTGGACAATACAAAAGGAAAAGACAACTGAAAATCAGAGAAAATATCTGCTGTTTGGTTGAAACAGAAGAAGATGCATGCCCATCCATACACAGTGAAGCAAAATGTAACAAGTTACATGTTAGTACGACAGACACTATTGTTTTCTATTCATGTTTGTCTACGAAAGTGATTTATTAACAGTTCATGCACCATACTTTAAGTTTACAGTTGTTCTTGTCACTCATTACTCTAAAGAGGTCTTAGGTGGTTTATCAATGTAAATGTACATTCCCAATGTTTGATTTGTTTTTCAGACCCTTTACATTGCAAATCTTGCACTTTAGTCTTCATCTGTCTCCAAATTTACTCTTAATAGTTCTGCATTTAACTGACTACACATTTTTCAAGGGTGGGTTGGTAATTGAGACACCCTTGAGAAACAGATTTTACAATTGTATACTCTCCATACAGTATATATGCCCTAGCTACAAATCCTTCTTGAAAATCACCCCAGGTCTGGTGAAGTAGGCATATTTTAGCTTAAGTTTACCCTTCCTAAGATTCATTTAATTCTACAAGGTCCATTTAAACATCACATTTTTTCCAGACGAGGTACTGTTACATGGTGCTCTATCTCAATGCCACTGATATTTAGATTTTCCCCAAAACGTCGACTGTCATTTCCATTTACTATAATACAAAACTACACCTGTGACGTACTCTGTATACTGCAGGAACTGATGTGGCTATTTTAGTTCAGCTCTTCTACTCTGCATGTCTATATTCAATGGTTAAAATGTTTTATGGCTTCACATATGATAAAGTAATGAATCACACAACATTACAGAATGAAAACCTTACAATGAAACCACGTAAAGGATATTTCCATGGCAACTGTATCCTATACGTGTAATTTCAAGCCTATGATGTTTGAAAAATGACATTATTCCCAGATCCCTGTGGGAGATGTGACCTGCTTTAACTCCCCCTTATCTGTTTCAAAATTACATTTGACTGTCACCTACAGTAAGTCGGTGCCAGAACATCCATCTCTTCTCCAGACTTTTTTCATCTCACATCCCTGTCATTCTCTCAGTCCTCTCTGCATGGCTAGAGTGCAGTATCGTAGTAACCATGTGGAACATATACCACTCGTCCAAGATCCTCTTCTGTGTGTGAAGCAGCTCTCACGACAGACTGGGAGACCGTCCATGGCCATGGCCCCCCTTCTGACTTGCTTCCTTATCTCTTGGATTCAGATAGACATCAATAGGTCGGGTCACCTACAGACGTAGGATCTGAATTTGATCTCTCTTTTGTTGCTGAGAATATGTAGATGAGCTTTGGGATTTACATAAATTCACAGAAAACCCACACTAACACACAGTTATTTTAACAGTATTGCACTTTTCATCTAGCCTTCATTTGGCCAGCTAGAATGTATTCGTAATTGAAATGTTGTTACGTTACAGCCTTATTCTAAAATGGATTAAATAAATACAAAGTCTCATCAATCTACACACAATACCACATAATGATGAAGTGAAAACAGTTTTGTTTTTTTTGCAAACGTATTAAAAATCAAAAACAGAAATACCTTATTTACATAAGTATTCAGACTATTTGCTTTGAGCCTTGTAAAAGCTCAGGTGCATTCTGTTTCCATTTATCATCCTTGAGATGTTTCTACAACTTGATTGGAGTCCATCTGTGGTAAATTCAATTGATTGGTCATGATTTGGAAAGGCACACAACTGTCTATATAAAGTCCCACAGTTGACGGTGCATGTCAGAGCAAAAACCAAGCCATAAGGTCAAAGGAATTGTCCGTAGAGCTCCGAGACAGGATTGTGTCTAGGCACAGATCTGGGGAAGGGTAAAAAAAAATGTCTGCAGCATCGAAGTTCCCCAAGAACACAGTGGCCTCCATCATTCTTAAATGGAAAACCTTTGGAGCCACCAAGACTCTTCCTAGAGCCGGCGGTCCGGCCAAACTGAGCAATCAGGGGAGAAGGGCCTTGGTCAGGGAGGTGACCAAGAACCTGATGGTCACTCTGTCAGAGCTCCAGAGTTTCTCTGTGGAGATGGGAGAACCTTCCAGAAGGACAATCATCTCTGCAGCATGCCACCAATCAGGCCTTTATGGCACAACGCATCACCGGGGGCAAACTACCTGCCCTCCAGGACACCTACATCACCCGATGTCACAGGAAGGCCATAAATATCATCAAGGACAACAACCACCCGAGCCACTGCCTATTCACCCCGCTATCATCCAGAAGGCGAGGTCAGTACAGGTGCATCAAAGCAGGGACCGAGAGACTGAAAACCAGCTTCTATCTCAAGGCCATCAGACAGTTAAACAGCCACCATTAACATTGAGTGGCTGCTGCCAACATACTGACTCAACTCCAGCCACTTTAATAATGTAAAAATGGATGAAAAATATATCACCAGCCACTTTAAACAATGCCACTTCATATAATGTTTACATACCCTACATTACTCATCTCATATGTATATACTGTACTCTATACCATCTACTGCAGCTTGCCATCTTGATGTAATACATGTATCACTAGCCACTTTAAACAATGCCACTTTTATATGTTTATATACCCTAAATTACTCATCTCATATGTATATACTGTACTCGATACCATCTACTGCATCTTGCCTATGCCGTTCTGTACCATCACTCATTCATATATTTTTATGTGCATATTCTTCATTCCTTTACACTTGTGGGTATAAAATAGTTGTTGTGAAATTGTAAGGTTAGATTACTCGTTGGTTATTACTGCATTGTCAGGACTAGAAGCACAAGCATTTCGCTACACTCGAATTAACATCTGCTAACCGTGTGTACGTGACAAATACAATTTGATTTGATATGGTAGAGTCCTCAGTAAAAGGCGCATGACAGTCCACTTGGAGTTTGCCAAAAGGCACCTAAAGGACTCTCAGACCATGAGAAACAAGATTCTTTGAGCTGATGAAACCAAGATTGAACTCTTTGGCCTGAATGGGAAGCATCACGTTTATGGAAACCAAGTAGCGCTCATCACCCTGCCAATACCATCCCTACGGTGAAGCATGGTGGTGGCCGCATCATGCTGTGGGGATGTTTTTCAGAAGCAGGAACTGGGAGACTAGTCAGGGTTGAGGGAAAGATGAATGGAGCAAAGCACAGAGAGATCCTTGATGAAAACCTGCTCCAGAGCGCTGGAAGATTCACCTTCCAACAGGGTAACAACCGTAAGCACACAGTGAAGACAACGCAGGAATGTCTTCGGGACAAGTCGCTGAATGTCTTTGACTGGCGCAGCCAGAACCCGGACTTGAACCCGGTCAAACATCTCTGGAGAGACCTGAAAAGAGCTGTGCAGCTATTTTCAGCTATCCAACCTGACAGAGCTTGAGAGGATCTGCAGAGAAGAATGGGAGAAACACCCCAAATACAGGTGTGTCAAGCTTATAGCATCCTACCCAAGAAGACTCCAGGCTGTAATCGCTGCCAACTATGCTTCAACAAAGTACTGAGTAAAGGGTCTAAATACTTATGTAAATGTGAAATTTCAGTTTTACATTTTGTATAAATCTTCAAAACTTTCTGAAAGCCTGTTTTCGCTTCATCATTATGGGGTATTGTGTGTAAATTGATGAGTGGGAAAAAAACAATACATTTTAGAATAAAGCTGTAACGAAACAAAACAAAATGTAGAAAAAGTGAAGAGGTCTGAAAACTTTCCGAATGCTCTGTAATAGTCTAACCACCGATCAAGCAACATTTTGGACTAAACATAAAAATCCAGTTGCAGCAGGATTATTTTGCTGTGACAATAGTGGTAAAATTAAGGTCCTACATGTTTAGTGTCTTACAGAGCCACACAACACAGCATGGTGGTAGTAGAGTGAGTCAAGCCTGAATCACACACATGGCCTGCATAAGTCTGTCTGTCTGTGGCCCACATTCTCCAGCACCACCGGGTGAGCTTGGTACTGATTTTACATATTTTTGTTTTTAGGGATAAACCACCAGAAAAATCATTGTAAGCCTCCGCTTTTTCTGTGAAAGGGAGTAATGTTTCATAAATAAAGACATTGCAGTTCTGCTCATCTGTCTGCTGGTTTAAACTAATGTAGCTTCAATAGCAGACTTTATTAGGAGGAAGAAGATCATTGAATCATCTACCCTCCAATCGAAAGTAAATAACCCCATCTCCTTAATTTACCATATTAGCTCTAAACACACATGACAATCTGGTGTGGCTCCAGAATCCTTGATCTTGCTCTCTGCAAAAGTAGGATATTTTTTTCGTTGTACTTCAAACTGAAAATGAAATCTAAACCCTCTAACCCAGCTACCCTGTTGGTATAACTGCTTGCTTATCGTTCCTATACAATTCCCTTTCATTATGTGTCTTCTTTCATATGACTATCCTTTTCAGTTTCTGATTCAAAGACCTGAGGTGCGTGCAACAAGGGAAATTGTTTGCGAACGTAACATATTCCATTTGTTTTGTGTTAGCCGCGACTATTCGCTAACATTAGCTTACAGTCTGAGAAGGTACCGTAATGTGCGTCGAACGTAAATGTCTGTTTTCGGTCTAAACTGCCACTAAAAATAATCAAGTGGTCATGTAGACATTCTACTATATTTCGTTTTCAGTTTGAATATTGTTGCTAAAAAGCCACAGTAATCAAATCAAACCAAATTGTATTTGTCACAAGCGGCAAATACAACATGCCGTGAAATGCCCTTAACCAACAATGCATTAAAAAATAAAAGAGCAACAATAAAATAACAATAACGAGGCTTTATACAGGGGATACCGGTACCGAGTCAGAGGTACAGCTAGTCAAGGGAATTGAGGTAATATGTACATGCAGGTAGGGGTAAAGTGACATTGCATAGATAATAGATAATAAACAGCAAGTACAAATAGTCCGGGTAGCCATTTGATTAGCTGTTCAGGAGTCTTATGGCTTGGGGGTAGAAGCTGTTCAGAAGACTTTTGGTCATAGATGTGGCACTTCGGTACCACTTGCCGTGTGGTAGCAGAGAGAACAGTCTATGACTAGGGTGGCTGGAGCCTTTGGCAATTTTTAGGGCCTTCCTCTGACACCGCCTGGTATAGAGGTCCTGGATGGCAGGAAGCTTGGCCTCAGTGATGTATTGGGCCGTACGGACTACCCTCTGTAGAGCCATGCGGTCGGAGGCAGAGCAGTTGCCATACCAGGGTATGATTTAACCAGTCAGGATGCTCTTGATGGTGCGGCTATATATCTTTTCAGTCTCCTGAGGGGGAATAGGTGTTGTCTTGCCCTCTTCACAACTGTTTGTTGGTGTTTGTTGGTGATGTGCATACCAAGGAAATCTCAACCTACTCCATTACAGCCCGTCAATGTCTTGATCACGTTGAGGGAGAGGTTGTTGTCCTGGTACCACTCTTCCAGGTCTCTGTTCTCCTCCCTATAGGCTGTCTCATCGTTGTCGGTGATTAGGCCTACCACCGTTGTGTTGTTGGCAAACTTAATCCTTACAAAAATAGCTGTTTGATATTTCACCTTAACATTTTGGAATGTTCATTGAAATCGCTCAACTGAAATTGTTACTCTGGCAGTCAACAATCAAATCCTTCCTCTGTGAGGTTGGCAAAGCAACCACCCCCTTTTATATCTATCATCTAATAATCTCACCACGTATAATTGTATAATTGTTCTCAATGTGAATATGCTTTCAGTGCAGACATTTCATTCTCCATCACTACTCATACAGTCCTTGTATGATATGAATGTTGTTTTAGGAGTTGTGCCTGAAAGCGCTATTCATTTTGCTCAACAGTGGAGGTATTGCTTTCGTAAATTACATGTAGAAACTTCCTTTGAAAGAGCATATACACTGTTCTACTAACATCCACAAGGTATTGAAAATGGTCTATAATGCATGGAATTGTACAGGTTTTTAGAAAAGTTAAGTATTGTAAATATATACAGTATAATTTAGATATTCATCAGAAGAGCATCTGGGATTTCACAACAGCAGGAGGAAGTTGAACATCATTAATCATTGGACAATTCCCAGATTTCCTTCTGACATTTATCTCTCTCGATTACAGAGCTGATCAGTGCAACTCAATTCAATTTGCGGGTTCCCTGCTAATACTGCCTCATGTATCTCCTCATGAATGCATATATCACAGTGGCTTTCTTTATGTAGCTACCCAAGTACCTTAGAAAGGTTACAGAGGTTACAAGCATCAATTAGAGTCCGTTTTCAGTGTGAAACGCTCTGTATCAATGTGTCTGTCACCTGATTTCTCAACATTTCACACAACATCAATCTCACTTCTCTAAGCTACTGTGATTTAATTAAATTAACAAAGTGGAGAATCAGATTTTATCAGACCTGGGTTCAAATGGTATTTATTTTCTTTAAAATATGTTGATTGAGCATACCTGGAGTGCCAAATGGCAGTTTGAACTTGACATGGTATAAGTATAGCTTTTAACATTATCTCCCTGAATAATCCCACATCAACACTGAGTTGAGGCTTCAGCAAACAGTCCCTGAAACTCAACAGGAGCAGATTAGTTGTATGGAGACACAGTCTCTGAAACTCAAGGGGAACCGATTAGTTGTGGGGAGACACACAGTCCCTGAAACTCAAGAGGAGCAGATTAGTTATGTGGAGACAGTCTCTGAAAGTAAAAGAGCAGAATAATAAAGCGAGCTCATGTGGGGTGACAAGACTGCAAGGGAATGAGTGGGACCCTCCAACTCTTCTCAATGGCAGGAGTCTCATCAAGCAGTGTTATTGGAAAACAACCGTCTGAGAGACACCGAAGCAGTTCCGTTTACTCTAGTAGCAGCAGTGCACACAGTGCAGACCGAATAAAAGAGGGAGCAGTATACTGCAGCAGGAAATGTGGGAGAGGTGGCAGTCCAGCCAATTAAGTCAGGCTTATGTTCAGAGACAGTCAGGCGTTCAGCTGAAAATCGCAGGAACCTCAGCGTTTTCTCCCACTGAATATGAGATGGGTGGCGGCGTGACACTGATCCCTCGCCGTGACAGGAGAGAGGATGTAGTCGGCGGTGAGCTATAGCACCAGAGTGATCTGTGGCACAACCTGTCAATCAGTGAAGCTGACTGAGAACCATGTTACACAAGACCAAGTGACACGCATTGAACATGGTATTAGTTTGTTGGTTTATATAATTCAATAATTGCTCACGTTATGGAACAAAAATAATATCGACTAGGCTCCGGGGTGGCCAGGGTGGTTATGGGTTATTCTGAGCTGCTGAATTGTTGATCATTTCCATTCAAAGTATGCTTTAAATGACATTCCAAAGCAGTGCCACAAATGGCATGCTAAAAACATATTACTGCAACACCCAGGGTGGAGATGTGAAGTGTCCATGATGTTGTGAAAGTCCACTATAGACGTCCTATAACAAATGTGTATGTAGCCCAACCACAACAGAAGCCTGTTATATAATCCTGCTATCAGTGTATCACAATGTTCTATACTGCCATTCATTCCTGAAGAAGACAGGTTGCCCATACTAAACTCCCCTTTAGGAGGATCATTTTGAAGCTTTCCCCCTCTAAACCCAACAGATGTGTTAAGCTTCATTGGAATGTGCTGTATTGTGCAAATTTGAATGACCAGGGCCCTCTCTGTCTTCTACAAAAGGGCAGATAGGAGTGTAAAAACGACTCATTATTGCAAGCTTGGTTAGATGTTTTTTAAACAGTACAGTATCTCTTTGATCTTTATAGAAGAACCAAATCTGTAATTAACACCACGTTCCTCCACTCTCGCCTGAACACTTTATTGTCAAATGTGGATTAGACCCCAATTAACTTAATACCTCAGACAATTCACCTGAAAAGTCAGTCTGAATTTCATTGGATTTTTTATTCCATAGTATTAGTGAGACTAGACAATATGACTCCATATTAAACTTGAAGTAGTCCTTTATTGAGTGTAAATAAATAAAAGTACTATATAAAAACCTAAATTTTCAACAAAGAGTAGCTGTAAACAGCAGGTATTAAACATTACTTGTGCAGGTAAAAACAAAACAACCAAGCCACTGGGCACACACTGGTTGAATCAACATTGTTTCCATGTCATTTCAACGGAATTACGTTGAACCAAAGTGGAATAGACATTGAATTTATGTCGGTGCCCAGTGGGAAGTGACACTTAAAGAAAAATGGAATCCTATAAAAGAACATGACACTGCTTGGGGCTGTCAGGTGGGTCTTTAGGTTGCCATTACCAAGGGAATCAAATCATCTGTTTCTACTAACCATTGACTTAACAGCAGGACTGATGAATTTAGATGTTTCCCATTACAATGTTCAGTAGACTGAAAGCCCCAAAATAAAATTTACTGTGCTTTTTCTCTTGGTTTTCAGTCCAGAGGCAATGACAGTACTGAAAATAGTCACAAGCCCATTTGGAATATCATCAGAGTAAATCTACTCCATGGGAATTGAGGCAAACTTCTTTCACAGCTTGTGATTTTTGATTGTCAAAGCAAATGCCCTCCCTGACATGTCTCATCACAGAAAAGGAATTTGAAAAAGGGGATGATTTCTTTGCAATTGAAAAGTAAGACAAGCAATTATGAAATTGCAATAAGCTTAGAAGGCGGTGGACAATCCAGAAGGATTGATTTACTGTAGGTCATCTAAAAGGCCCAAGGGGTGGAGAGTACTCCTAGTACAGTGGTCGCCAACCGTCAATCTTCAAGGCCTTCCTAGTCGATCACCAAATATTTCTGTTGAAAAGCCAACGAACGATAAAGGCTTGCGGCTCTTTTTTAAAATCGTGTTGAGCTGTTGCCGGTAGGTGCACTTGATTCAAAAGTCCTGTGCACAAGGTAAGCAAAGTGTTCAAATGAGACAATCTCCGCCTACCCGGCAGACCGGGAAAATCTGTGCCTAAATCGAGCGCACCTACTGCTCTGCCCAATCAGATAGCTCAAATCACTGTGGCTACAGCGTTTCCATGACCCTGGCCACAGCCAAGTTTTTATTCAACACTATTACAAAACGTGCTTCTCCGTACTTCCCCTCGGGCTGCAGCTGTAATGAATGAGTAGCCAAGTATCGATAGCCCTGCGTTTTATTATTATTAGCAGCTCATCGTGTCGATTTTAATATTAAGGAATATTTAACTTTCTCTGGTCATAGGAACAACATGAATTTGTGCATGAGGCAGATGCGGTTCGACTCAAGTTTCTCCATGAGGTGGAAGATGGTGTCCCCTCTCTCTGGTCAGTCTCACCGGAGGAAAAGAAGGAGGGACCAGGGACCATGAGGCAGATGCGGTGCGACTCGAGTTTCTCCATGAGGTGGAAGACGGTGTCCCCTCTCTCTGGTCAGTCGCACCAGAGGAAAGGAAGGAGGGACCAGGGACCATGAGGCAGATGCGGTGCGACTCGAGTTTCTCCATGAGGTGGAAGACGGTGTCCCATCTCTCTGGTCAGTCTCACCGGAGGAAAAGAAAGAGAGAGCAGGGACCGTGATAGGCGGTTGGGAAAAATAGTTTTGAACCGTCATCCAACTCAGAATTCCAAGTCGGAAACTCGGGCATCTTTCTAGAGCTCCAACTTTTCGACCTGAAGATCACTGACGTCGTGATTTGACCTCGTTGACTATCAGTCCAGTAAAATAAAAAAGCAAATGATTGTTGAGTTTTGAACTTTAACATGGACTGATGAACAATATTGTCAGGGCAATCATATAGCCAATATGCTGTGATAATGTATTAGGCCTAGTTCACAAACCTCATACCTACAAAACTGTTTACGTGAGGTTCATTTAAAAAACAAATCTGAGCAGTAGATCTCAGCTTGCTTTTTGAATGCAAAAGTGATCTTAACTCAGAAAAGGTTGGTGGCCACTGTTCTAGGACAATGACAATACGTATAGTCTTTTAATGTTACATTTAAGCCAGCATGGGCAGAAGTTAAACAGATCTATAGCAAAAGAGAACAGACCAATTCTAATGTAAAATCACTGTCATTGAATAATCTACCTCTCTTGGATGAAAGGGTTGGATCTTAAACAGGTTTGCATTCAAAGTGGTTACAAGACTGATTTAGATTTGACTATCGCCAATTTCACTCAGCGGTAAGTAATATTGTCAAGTTATTCGCCTCAAATCTATTCTTAGACATATTTAATGAATGACATTTTCAGTTCATGGTAAATTATTAAAGAAAATCTATACTCTATTAATCATGTTCACGTTGTGTTAGTATTTTCCATCGGTACGAAAATACATAACAAATGTGGTCCTGTATGGCTGAGTCGGTAGAACACGGCATTGTAGGTTTGATTCCCAGGGCCACACATACAAAATATATGGCTGCATGACTAAGTTGCTTTGGATAAAGGTGTCTGCTAAATGACATATATTATGACTATTATTGTGGGACAGTATATCAGAAATATCAAAACAAAAGCTTTTACAACTACTACAAACAAATCACATGTTGGAAAGATTGACCAAAGCTGAATATCTCCTTCAAAACCAAAATAGGAATGTCAAACAAAACATGGCTGTCTGCTCGACATCTATCTTGAATCTTGTTTCTTTTTTCCAAATACTCTCTCAGCTTGGTACCATTGTATAGAGAGTATGGTGCATTTGGCGAAGACAAGAAAGCAACACAATCATCCTGTCCCTTTTCTCTCAAGCTCACAACTGTTGATAGAGAGCTCTATATTGATTAAAATGTCCAAGATAGCCATATTAAGCTCCAGGGCCTTCACCACCACTCCGTTTGAGTTGTCTGTGTGTTAATAAATGTTTCAAATTCCCCTCCCTGTTGAAAACACCACACTTTGAGGGGGGGTCATGTGTGTCTCTTCCCTGTTGAAAACAGCATACTTTGAGGGGGGGTCATGTGTGTCTCTTTCTTCCTTGTTGAAAACAGCACACTTTGAGGGGGGTCATGTGTGTCTCTTCCCTGTTGAAAACAGCATACTTTGAGCGGGGGTCATGTGTTTCTCTTCCCTGTTGAAAACAGCACACTTTGAGCGGGGGTCATGTGTTTCTCTTCCCTGTTGAAAACAGCACACTTTGAGGGGGGGTCATGTGTTTCTCTTCCCTGTTGAAAACAGCACACAGGGGGGTCATGTGTGTCTCTTCCCTTTGAAAACAGCATACTTTGAGGGGGTCATGTGTTTCTCTTCCCTGTTGAAAACAGCACACTTTGAGGGGGGGTCATGTGTGTCTCTTCCCTGTTGAAAACAGCACACTTTGAGGGGGGGTCATGTGGTTCTCTTCCCTGTTGAAAACAGCATACTTTGAGCGGGGGTCATGTGTTTCTCTTCCCTGTTGAAAACACCACACTTTGAGGGGGGGTCATGTGTTTCTCTTCCCTGTTGAAAACAGCATACTTTGAGCGGGGGTCATGTGTTTCTCTTCCCTGTTGAAAACACCACACTTTGAGGGGGGGTCATGTGTTTCTCTTCCCTGTTGAAAACAGCATACTTTGAGCGGGGGTCATGTGTTTCTCTTCCCTGTTGAAAACAGCACACTTTGAGGGGGGGTCATGTGGTTCCCTCTCCTTCATGCCTACTTGAACCTGATTGTTTTTTTAATCATTTTTTTTACAAAATGAAAGTGCTGGCATGCAAATTGATAGATTTACCCTCTAAGACAGTTATTACACAGAGATACCCTAAGGAACAATGTGCTAGTAATTGCAATGTTGCAAACATGAGGATGGGCTGTTGTACATAATTTACCTTAATAGTTATTATTCATAATAGTCATTCGAAACAATTTAAAATTCCTTTTAGAATGTGTCCTTAGACGACATGATTAGTCCAGATGCAGGATCTTAATATTTTCACGCTTTTGTTACTGACAAATTTCCTGCACAGCAGAAAATGCAAACTTGAAGTTTATCTGAGTTTTAAAAAGGCTTCTAAAATATGCAATTTCCACCTTCGAAATTCAGACTTGATTTGCCCTAGCGAAAAATGTATCAACCCATACAAAAATGGCCATTAATTATAATCCACATACTAATTCACATTTCCTGTTGCTGCAGGATTATTTTCTTGCTGTAGCAAACTGGCTCAAAGATACTACATCTGTATACTTGCCCTTCTCTACACAGCCCTCATTCTGTTGATGTGGCCTCTAATCAACAGTTAATAGAAACCCATATCCCTTTGTTTACAAGAATATACGGTAGACGATGAAATGTGAAGCATTCAGGTATGCTTCTATGGCTTATGGCACTATTCGCGTGCTTTCAATTTTCAACCTCATTCAGGTCAGGTTATTAAAATGATTGTGATCGCCTCTGGGGAATTGGATTAGGTGCAACTCCTCCACCACCTACTGTCCTCCACTACTACTGTATTCAGACCTCGCAACACTACACACACACACACGCACACACACACACACACACACACACACACACACGCACACGCACACACACACACACACGCGCACACACGCACACACACACACACACACACACATACTCACAATGCACAATCCAGAACCACATAGATATCAGCCTTCTCACTCGACATAATGGTATTAATCATTTCAAGGAGATTAGCTGAACAGCCCACTGTAGCCTACTGTCTCTCTTCCTATTGCAAGTGGGCCCTTTCCCTCTCCATCTCCCTTCTGGAAGAGTTGTGGAGACATTTCATATTTGCCTTTTGAGGGCCATTCACCTATCCACACACATCTCGAAAATCATAGCTGATAGGCTAAAGGAAACACTCACCAAGCAGAATTATTCCTCATTGTAGTGTGGTATCCAGACAGACAGGAAGTAGTTCATCTCCTGTAAATTGCTGTGATAGGAGTCCAATTAAGTATGGAACAAGACTGTCAGAAGGTGCTTGGTGTACAACAGCCCAGGAGTAAACGCAGCATTGCCTGAGTCTACACAAGTTGATGTCCGTATCTGGGAACTGACTACTGCCATTAATAAAAGGCATGTTGCTTGCATACACAACTATCTCTCCAATGTGGGAATAATGAACAACCTTTGGCAGTGAGATCACTGCATGGGTAGCAAATCAACCGCTAAGGTAATCTCCCCCTTTGGCCTTGAGGCCATGAAACAGACAGATGTTAGCCCTTTTATCACATACTGTTCTAAGGCTCCAATTCAATCACTGTGCATTGAAAAATTCAAACAGCACAAAATGTGAACTATCCTTGTCTGCATTCTAAACGGTTGAGATTCAAACTAATATTTTATGGATAGGTATGGTTTTGTTTGTATTCAAGTTCCCTGAGCTTTTGTGCCTGTAACACCTACAATTCAGCAAACACAACCTGAGATCAATCATTTTACAGATAAAAAGGTGTGAACAGGAACGTGAGATATGTGTGTATAACAAGACTTTATATGTAAATCTCCTATTTACACCACTGAATGAGTTACACAAATTCATACATTAGGATTCAGCTCAAAGTGATTTATACTTGGTGTTATTTTTATTGATTCATATACAGTAACAACACACATTGCCCTTCAAGGTCTCAGTCAGGATTATGTAAATGTACTTGATTCATAAGGGAAGGTGTTTCATAACACTCCAATGTTTATCAGAGGAAATAGAGGGAGCCCTTAGTTTGCCATGTCAGTTCCCAAGGTGGAATGATTCTGCGTGGCTGTATCATATTGGTATCTCTATTTACTTTCTACACAAACTCTGCATGTACAAATAGTCCCGGGGGCTGGAACTGGCTACGCTGAGTAAAGTGGCTCCAAGGTACTTCCATGCTACTCCATAGTGTACATCTACGTTAAAAAGAAAGGCTGGTAATGTGTTTTTTCTCTCCTGATCACAACCTTTTTTCCACACCAAGCAATGAGGTATGGAACTCAGAGGGTCATCCTGCAGTTGCACTACTTATGGAATTATTTAAAATAAAAAATTGTTTGCTCTAAAGTCTCCATTTAACGCATAAAAAACATATACTCAAGGCATAAAAACATTATAATGTATTCAATAAGCAGTTGGTACATTTGACAACAGTTTTACACCAAAAACATTTATCAATGACCTGACTCCTGGCATCCAATGGCGTTGTTACAAATGTCAGCCAATCTTTTGGCCAACCCTCTCTCCAGCCATTTGTAATAAACCAGCTCACGCTTTGTATTTAATGCCGTGACGATTTACATGCAGCTGTGAATTTAATTTAGAAATTGCCCGTGTTAAACCATAAATTCTGCCCTGACAGCTCATTAGATTGTGGTGAACACAGTCTCTGGCTGGGTCGGCTGCCGGGGGCTCTTATGCGGCTCCACAGTAGAGTGCTGTGTACTGTGAAACAAGAGGGCCAAAGGTTCACAGGCTCCATACAACTCATTTCGGACTATGTTGTCATTATATTCTCTACTTCCAGTAACGGAGCAGAAAACCACAGCAGAAATCTGTCAATAATAAACTTTATATGAAGGGGATTTCTTGAACTTCTTGCCCAATTACTATGGACTGCATCCATGGAAGTTGTATCAGGGACAGACAAATCTCAGTCATACAGACTTGGTGTCAAAGTCAGTCAGACATTAATCAAAAATTTGCGTAGACAGGATCCCATAATGCCCTGGCAGCCATATTGGTACCCCCTGGGCAACGGCCTGGGTCATTCTTGAATTACGGTGGCATTAGGTCATTGTATTCTTTGACAAATTAACTTAATTTTTCTAGATTTCTATTTAAATGTATTTTGGTAAATATTTCCATTCTAAATCAATGAATATGGTAGCTTAACGACTTTACATATTTTTTTACCATTATGATAACATTGTGCCACCAGTATGAGAGAGAACACCAATGATGGTAACACCAATGAGACATTTTTGGTAAATAATTAGGATTTTCTGAAATGGAGGCCACAAATACTGAGGGCTAATACCCTGACTACACCGCTCGCATCGCATGCGCGAGCGTTGCAAAATAAATGTAGAAATCTATGTTATTCAATTATTGCACCCACACTGCTCGCGCGCATTAATGAGCGTCTGCAATGCCATCCTTTCTATTTCATACGCAGATCGCGCTGCAAGTCCTGCCTCTCCCATCTCCTCATTGGTTTATAGAAAGTACCCGCGTGCCATCTCCTCATTGGTTATACCCACCTGGTTAATTGAAAGACGTTCACATTGTTGCCGGTCGTTGTAGTAATACTATGAAAGTTTAGATGCCAATCACAATATAAGTTCAAGGATGAAAAGTCTGGAAGGAGGAAAGATGACTAGAAACGATTCGGTTGACCGTTTTGTGTGGATTAATTGTCGAAGTAGAGGACCTTGTGCATTTAAGGTAAAATAACAACTCAATGTTTATATCCCAGGACAAATTAGCTAGCAACAGCAAGCTAGCTAAATAGGATAAATTAGCTAGCAAGTGCAAGCTAACTAGCTAAATTGCCATAAATATTTAATGCTTTTTGACCTGTCCCCAAATTAATGTAATTGGTTCAGTTTGTTTTGATATTTTAACCTGCATGTCGTGATCGCGTTTGGTGTATGGGGACAAAATAAATATATGCACGATGGCGCACAATGGCGCACTTGCGCAGCCGGTTTGGGTTCCGTGTAAAGTCAAACCTTTAAAAATCAACCACTAAAGTGATATGATTAACCATTTTGCTCAAACTGTTATTTCCCTTCATTTCAATTAAGTAACATGAAGTCACAATTTGTATTTACACCAAATTATCAATGGAATCCTCAAATGTATGACATACTAAAAGGTTGTGTAAATTATCATTTCCTTTCAAATGTAATATGTGTAACTGTCATTTTCAAGTGTTTTTCATGTTTGCAAAGGCAGGGACACAAATGCCACCACAATTCAAGAACAACCCACCTATACTGTGCAAACTAACAATCCACCTCATTTTATGAATTTCAAACCAAGTTGGAAAAATAAGTATTAACAAAAAGTACTGCCTGCTGTCACATTATGATTAGCTGCTGCCAGATAAGCTAAGTAGCTAAGACAAATGTAGCAGGACTTTTTGGGAACAACAATGAAGATATCGCCTGTTTCCAAAGTTGTAGGATAATTCATTCGTACAGGACCAACTAAAGCTGTGGCTTTGACAGCAGCAACATGCATTATTGCTGCTTATCCTATATAAATATTAACCATTCAAGGTAGAAAATGAAGGACATTTTTCTACACCATAAAGCCAACTAAACAGAACCCCTGTATAAAATAGAACAATTCAAGTAGTATTTTGTGGCCTGAAAGGGAGCCGGTGACAGATACAACCTGTAGAAAACACATAAACCAGGCTTAGCCAGGATTTGTCCTGTCACTCCTCTTGATGCCACTCCTTGGCCCTCAGGATTATTACATGTGGGGGATTCTCTGCCCTTTGATATCTTTTCTGTGTGGATCAATTCAATTTTATACCGGAATACTGTACATTCAACATTGTCTCTGTCACCACCAAAGCACCTCTGATGCATGTCTACATGTGTGGTTACACAAGCATCCAACAAGGAGATCATGACCATCTCCCTGATCAAAGTACAGTGGCAATCTGCAGTTGCTACAGTACATCCATTGTTCGACTTATAAATGAATGATGTACCCATTGATTCTTGAAGAATATAACTTAGAAATGCCTAATGAGCTTAGTTTAACTGTCGCACCCCATCAGAACTCAAAATGTAAGCTTGGTTTACTCCAATGTTTGTCAACAAAGTAAATGTAAATAAACACTACAGTATATAGCCTCAAAATATGGTTCAACTATCATTTTGATATCATGGATGGTCCGTCCTTGCATCAATAGCTCTGTCTATGAATTTGGGAGTGGTTACATTTCTTAAGCCCTATCCCTCAGCTTTTAACCAAAACAGAGGCAGGGATACACTGCTATTGTTTCAACTGCTGTTTGCTGCTTTACTAGTGCTTGAGACTGACGGAATAAAGCTACCTTCAACGTTACAGACAATTTTAGAGGCATAACGTAGCTACAAAAATATACATTTTAAAGTATATGACCCTGAAAGCAATGCAAGCTGCTATGATTCACAACTTGATAGATTCAGAAGGAGAAATAGTGTTGTGCAAATCACCATAAGTTTCCAACATATGCATAAAGAATTGTCCTCAACAAATATCAATAACATTTCATAACAAAATAAATCTGTCACATAAATAAAATGTAAAATCAGAGGAGGAACATGACTTTGATGGTAATCCAATCCATACCAGTTGCACCTTTTACTCACAAGCTGGCTTGAAACAAGACATCCGGGCTCACTCTTGGAATAATGATGCTCAAATACGAGAAAAACATTCATTTAAACACTTTAAGTGAATACCCTGGAGACAAACCACATCCTGACTGTTGATAGATCTAGGTGCATCACAGTAGGTGGTCTGCAAATCTTTCCACATCTGTCGTACCCTTTTCGCTCCATGACTTCTGAGCTAAAGTTCATGTAAATTGTTCTTTTATGAGACAAATGACAACAAAATGAGTAGTAATCAGAAAAAGTGCTTGGTTATTTTTTGCATGGAATAAAGTCACAAAAAGTGTGGAATATGTCTGGACCAAATGTAATGTGACTGACACAAAAATTGGCGTAGGATCTATTCTGGTCACTGGTGAACATTAGAACCAGATCTAAAGGACAGTTTTATTTTTTAATTTTGTTTTCATATCAAAAATATCTTACCAATATCAAACAGAAGTATTGAGACGTGTCTCAAACCAGGCTCAGGATCTTAGTCATTGAAGTGTGGCCATAGTTGGATTGTTCCAATGATGGATGTGGGCCAGATTGAGGTGGATTTTCTTTTTCCAGTTCTGACTGCAAACATGCCAATAGGTGGGTGTCCTAAACAACAGAAAATCTAACGAAATCTGGGCATTCATCACTGTTTCAATACATTCCAGTTCCAGGATATAGTACTCTCATTGGGTAAGAGTAAAGCTTTCTGAACTGGCCCCAGGAAATGGGCCAACTTTTTCCTCTTTTAACCTCTTACCGCAGTGGGCTAAATCAGGGTCACAGTGTTTCTTGGTAGTCTTAAACAAATGCACTTTGAAACAAAAGTAAACACCTCACACACATGGTTATGGTCTTAAAAAAAGAAGACAACTGTACTATGTCAGATATAGAGTTGAAATGTATTACATGTTGAGTTTGCGTCCCAATATTACACTTAATATGCATCACAGAAGACTGATATAGAAACACCAGATTTTCTGTGGATTATTTAAAATAAAGTTGATTAATTATGAAATGATCAACATTCCACCTATAAGACCACTAGGTCATTTGACTGCATAAAAGGGTCAATGTAGGCATCAAATAGTCACATCTCACAACTCACATAAGTACTACATGTAGGTTTCTATTGAACATTTTCAGGAGCAAAGGCAGGAAATAGGGAGGTAGAAAACTGAATAATGTAGTGATGGTATCTCTGGAGAAGCCAATCAGAACACCTTCCAGTTAACTGCTATTGCCACTGTTTCTCAGATTACCTGTGATGTCTCAGCACACTGAAAGGAACTTCACTTCACACTCGTCCGACCAAACGACTAGATGTGGTATTTCTAAAGTACTTACACAAGAAGGTATGTTCATGGAGTACAATATTTTAAGAGGGTAGTAGAATATTTGAAACACCCTAAAAAGTTGAGGAGAAAGTTGCAATAGTCCAGTAAAATCCTAGACTTGCAAGCTGCTGATCCTGTGAGCTTACATGAATGTTCGCTGTGGCGAACATTCATGTAAGCTCGCAAGATCAGCGGCTTGCTAGGCTAGTAAAATCCACCTTCAAAAGGTAAATGTCAAATACCAAGCAGCTGGCAACTCCTATTTTTGGCAATATTTCTGCCCTTTAGAGAATTTTGATTAGGTTGCTGGCATTTTCTTGAAGTGTTACGTAAGCCTCTCCTGAAGCTTTTCTTTTTGCAATTCTCATACCCTCAGATCTCTGGCTCCAATTACTGTCAATACATCTGTGCTGCCTGCATGGACAACATAGCACTAACAATGCCTGTTCTATTCTATTGTGAAACACTGCAGTTGTCCTCAGTTCTCTACTGAAGGTGTCAAAGAATTGTCCAGAAGCACCACAATTTTTATCATGTTTGATGACTCTTACTCTTTGATACTTAGCAGATTTTAGAGAGCGAGAGAGCGAGAGAGAGAGGTAGATCTATGCTCTTTCATATAGAGACAAGGATCTAAGGTGCCATTCACAGCTAATTAAATTATCAATTTCTATTTGCGTACACAGGTAAGCCCAACACATGGTACAATGAGTACAATGTTGATGGCTGAAATTGCAATTAAGGGATGCAGCAGGAGTAAACACATTGATGTAAATGTACAGTATCCAGAGCACCATTCAGGGCCTCATCTGTTGCTTCTCACATCTCTCTCTAGTTCAGTCTTGAAGTGAGAACTTCTTGATGAGACTGATTAAGATTTAGTCACCAGAATGTTGTGTGGGTGTGATGTCAGATTATCATTCTGTCACTGACTACGTATTGCAGAACAGCTAAAGCTGTTAAGTGCATGAGTTTTTAATGGACTCTAAATTTAGCTCAATTACTTCCTCCATTCAAATCAGATGTCTGCAGCGTTCTCTTCCCATTTTACCAAATAAATGATTTCAGGACGCTGAGCTATTTTCTGCAGTGCAATCAGAATTGATGAGATGATCACATTTTCAGTTAAAAACTACAATTTCATGCATATGTGTTGTTATGCTGTATTTTTGGAAAGGCCCGCAACTTGTGAGGAGGAGGATATCTACATATGTTTCTTATTAAATGTTTGATGTATAGTGCTGATATTAGCCAATATGCTCCTGAAAGTGACCAACTTTGATTTTCCTGACTACTCACTAATGCAGTTGCATATATCCATGACATTACTGACAAAACCGCTATTCTGCAAAAACAAAAAATACTCTAATGTGTCTAATCTGATTCTAACAGTGTTCCAGGCAAGTTGTAAAATTTAATCAACTGTTCAAAGCACAAGAGATTAGCTAGTACTGTGTAATAGCTATTAATAGCTATCAGAAATGAGTCTTGATTCATCACACTTGTTTCTCAACCTCATTTCCTTTCTCAAATTCTGACGTCACGCAAGAAGTACTAGCACACTGCCTA
This sequence comes from Oncorhynchus masou masou, assembly GCF_036934945.1. Lineage (NCBI taxonomy): Eukaryota > Metazoa > Chordata > Actinopteri > Salmoniformes > Salmonidae > Oncorhynchus > Oncorhynchus masou. The sequence goes on from NC_088242.1 coordinate 13,170,487, forward strand.
AATAGGAAACGCAGATTTCTCATATCCGACAAGTAAGGAGGACTCTAAAGGAGAGCTCAGGAAAACCTCTTCATATCTGACTAGTTAGGAGGACTCCAAAGGAGAGGTCAAGAGAACCTCTTCATATCTGACTAGTTAGGAGGACTCTAAAGGCTAAAGAACTAGAATACAGTCTGTCTTTTTCCTAAATATACTGGTCGGCCTACATCTATATTTACTCCGGAGTTTAACACTCACGAACGTCCATTGAATCTTTACCTCTTGCTATTTTGTATTTTTATTCATTCTACTAAGGCACTCTTCAAGACAGACTTAACCAAACTTAGTATAAAACAAAGAAGGCTATACATGTAGTTTATTGCTGGTGCTTTTTACACGTATACTAAATACTTTGAGTTTTGTCAGTGATTTTGGAAGATACACATAGAACACATACACTGTTTTAGAAAGAAAAACATTTGAATGAATAGAAACATCTACAATTCTTAGAAGAGGCAAGAAGCATAGCTTTCCACGCCATTTTAGACTAAATTGTGTAATCACTCAAATACAATCCTATTTATAGGTATACACTTTCCATTGAAAACATTGATTAGACAGATGGATGCAAAGTTGAGAGCCAAAAACATACATTATTTAGCAGACAGCTGGCTCTATGTGACAGCAGAATCTTTTATTTGGAGTTTGTGACAGCCACCCCATCTCCTATACAAAGTAATGGAGAGTTTTGTGACTTCAAAAATAGTTCCCTGTCTAGTTATTTCCCTTGGTTGGGCATTAGATTGGAGATCCACTTAATACAATCAATTTAAAAGACCCCTCTCATACATATATAACCAATAAGGCCATTTGCATTTAAAAGTGTCCAGAGTCAGCAGATATCGTAAAATGAAGGAGTGAAATGTTCTTAAAAAAAAAAACATTTTCTTGTGATCACGAACAAATTCTTATTTTCAATGACGGCCTAGGAACAGTGGGTTAACTGCCTGTTTTGGGGTAGATCAACAGATTTGTACCTTGTCAGCTCGGGGGTATGAACTCGCAATCTTCTGGTTACTAGGCCAACGCTCTAAACACTAGGCTACCCTGCCGCCACCACTACATATGTGAAAACGTGATCACATGTGAAGTGTTCTAAAAACACATTTTCACATGATTTCACGTGAAATTTCATGCGAAATCATGTGATTTTCCACTTGTGAAATTATGTGGTTTTTCTGTACAGGTTATGGTTTTTCTGTACAGGTTATGGAGACAAGGGGCAGAATAGAAAAAAGTCTACATGGTTTGGAATTCAGAAAATATGCATTTGAATTAAGTGGCTGTTTGGCACAGTTTAGGGATGATATTGTCATTTTGAAGTGGTTTCCTACCATTCGGGATGTACGGTATATGATAATTGGAGGAGAAATTTGAGGCGTTTAAAATGACTCTGTCAATCATTCACTCCATTGTGTAGTGTACTTTACATTGCCATATGAGTGAAGTGGTTTGCAGAGGATGTGTGGTGGAGGAATGCTACTGTTGCATTCATATAGCATTCATATTTAATAGGCTTTAAATGGATTGTGGTTTCTGAAATAACCACTGGGAATTGTGAAATGTCACATGGTCAAAGTCGTCTCATTGGTTGAAATTGAGGTGCTTTAACGACAAGGCTCCAAGACTGCGCTAGCACACTTAAGGCGTACAGGTAATATGCATGATGATGCAGTCATCATACATTCTAAAAATGGTCAGCATTCAAAAGTATCAACATTGCCACATGGAAATGAACATAGAACTGGGAGAATTTAGTGGTTGTTGTCTTCTGGTGAGTTAAGAGACAGTTTTAGCAATACACTATTAGAAAGAAAGTTTATTTTGGCTGTTCCCATAGGAGAACCCTTTGAAGAACCCTTTTTGGTTTCAGGTAGAACCATTTCTGTTCCATATAGAACCCTTTCTACGAGGGTTCTACCTGGAACCAAAAAATAGTTCTACTTGGAACCAAAAAAGAAGCAGTAGATATGTTCTATGTACGCTATTTCTATGCTTCCCATTCTAAAGTTTTGTTTTTGCATTTTTGTACACCAGCTTCAAACAGCTGAAAACACAATATTTTAGATGGTACAATGATTCTCAACACAATACTTGGTTGTTTTGTCACATAAACTGAAATTAAGCAAACCATTAGAATTTTAGAAACCAGGAAATTACAGAGCGTATGTCACTCTGGATAATGAAAAAATGTACAGTACCAGTCAAAAGTTTGGACAAACCTACTCATTCAAGGATTTTTCTTTATTTCTACAATTTTCTACATTGTAGAATAATAGTGAGGACATAAAAACTATGAAATAATAGATATGGAATCATGTAATAAGCAAAAAAGTGTAAAACAAATCAAAATGTATTTTATTTTTTACATTCTTCAAAGTTGCTACCCTTTGCCTAGATGACAGCTTTGCACTTTCTTGGCATTCTCTCAACCAGCTTCACTGGGAATGCTTTTCCAACAGGTAGGAGTTCCCACATATGCTGATCACTTGTTGGATTCTTTTTGTTCAATCTGCGGTCCAAATCATCCCACATCATCATACATTGGGTTGTAGTCAGGTGATTGTGGAGGCCAGGTCATCTGATGCAACAATCCATCACTCTCCTTCTTGGTCAAATAGCCTTTACACAGCCTGGAGGTGTGTTTTGGGTCATAGTCCTGTTGAAAAACAAATGATAGTCCCACTAAGTGCAAACTAGATGGGATGGCGTATTGCTGCAGAATGCTGTGGTAGCCATGCTGGTTAAGTGTGCCTTGAATTCTAAACAAATCACTGACAGTGTCACCAGCAAAGTACCATCACACCTCCTCCTCCATGCTTCACAGTGGGAACCACTCATGCGGAGATCATCCATTCATTGCTCTGCATGTCACAAAGACACGGCGGTTGGAACCAAAATTCTCAGAGGACAGATTTAAACTGGTCTAATGTCCATTGCTCGTGTTTCTTGGCCCAAGCAAGTCTCTTTTTATTATTGGTGTCCTTTAGTAGTGGTTTCTTTGCAGCAATTCAACTGTGAAGGTCTGATTCACGCAGTCTCCTCTGAACAGTTGATGTTGAGATGTGTCTGTTACTTGAACTCTGTGAAGCAATTATTTGGGCTGTAATTTATGAGGCTTGTAACTCTAATGAACTTATCCTCTGTAGCAGAGGTAACTCTGGGTCTTCCTTCCTGTGGCGGTCCTCATGAGAGCCAGTTTCATCATAGCGCTTGATGGTTTTTGTGACTGCACTTGAAGAAACCTTCAAAATTCTTGAAAAGTTCTGGGTTGACTGACCTTCATGTCTTAAAGTAATGATGGACTGTCGTTTCTATTTGCATATTTGAGCTGTTCTTGGTCTTTTACCAAATAGGGCTATTTTCTGTATACCACCCCTACCTTGTCACAACACAACTATTGGCTCAAGCGCATTAAGGAAAAAAATTCCACAAATGAACTTTTAGCAAGGCACACCTGTTAATTGAAATGCATTCCAGGTGACTACCTGATGAAGGTGGTTGAGAGAATGCTAAGAGGTGCAAAGCTGTCATCAAGGCAAAGGGTGGCTACATTGAAGAATCTCAAATATGAAATATATTGTATTATTTCAAAGTTTTGATGTCTTCAATATTATTCTATGATGTAGAAAATTGTAAAAATAAGGAAAACCCTTGAATGACTAGGTGTGTCCAAACTGTTGACTGGTACTGTATGAAAAAAATATAAATGCAACATGCAACAATTTCAACGATTTTACTGATTTACAGTTTAAATAAGTAAATCAGCCAATTTAAATAAATTCATTAGGCTCTATTTTAAGGATTTCACATGACTGGGCAGAGGCCAGCAATGGGTGGGCCTGGGAGGGCATAGGCCCACCCACCTGGGAGCCAGACCCATCCACTGGGGTACCAGGCCCAGCCAATCAGAGTTTTTCCCCACAAAAGGGATTGATTACAGACAGAAATACTCCTCCGTTTCATCAGATGTCTGGATGGCTGGTCTCAGATGACCCCGCAGGTGAAGAAGCCGGATGTGGAGGTCCTGGGCTGGCGTGGTGACACGTGGTCTGCAATTGTGAGGCCAGTTGGACATACTGCCAAATTCTCTAAAACGATGTTGGAGGCGCTTTATGGTAGAGAAATGAACATTCAATTCTCTAGCAATAGCTCTGGTGAACATTCCAGCAGTCAACATGCTAATTGCACGCTCCCTCAAAACTTGACACATCTGTGGCATTTTATTGTGTGACAAAACTGCACCTTTTAGAGTGGCCTTTCGTTGTCCCCAGCACAAGGTGAACCTGTGTAATGATCATACTAATTAAGCAGCTTCTTGATACAGTATGCCACAGCTGTCAGGTGGATGGATTATCTTGGCAAAGGAGAAATGCTCACTAAAAGGGATGTAACCAAATTTGTGTACAAAATTTGAGAGAAATAAGCTTTTTTTGTATATATTGAACACTTTACTACATGTTTCGTTTATATTTTAGTTATGTACAGGTCAGCTGTTCAAAACTATCCGAACAATGTCCAACCCAGATTATTTTTAAGAGTCATGTTCAAAAGGACTATAGCCACAGGAAAATATCCAGTTAACACATTCCAGAAGTAGAAATTAGGTAAAGTACTGACGCTACATTTCTAATAAAGGCACTATTTCTGCTTAATTAGGTTGTTTCACAAATCAACAAGGTCAACCGGTTTCAATCAACAAGTTCCTTGCTATGACTGCACTCTCTCAGGGTCTAGAATGTCACATTTGCATGCAAGGCTTATGATCTCACGGATTCACAATGTCTTGTAGTTTGGTAACGACCCAATGTCATCTAATTGTCACCATGTATCTGCATTGGACAATCAAGCACAAGTTATGTTGGCAAATTAAGTTACCACCCTGCTTGTGTTACAGCCTCAATGTAAATAGGTTTATACAGTAATTTCACCTTTTTAATACAAGGTCGTTGCACATATATTGGCAAATAATTGCAACAAATTGATTTTTGTAGCCCTCTAAAGCTGTTGCCTACACATGTCTGCCCCCATCATAGGTTCTCCATCTGTGCATTGTAGACAAACAGTTGAGTCTACAATTTCAGTGACTCAAGGAGCATGCTTTCTATGATATGGAGAAGTTCATAAACATGGATTTGTTGACCATAAACATATTCATGGTATTGCAATGATATAGGTCGGAAATGTGTATGATGCGTTTTCTTCAAATAATCTGTAACATCCTGCCTGATAAAACAAGATGAATTAGTCCTTGTCTGTCCTAAGTCCCCACATGCCTTTCAACAAGGCATAGCAGCAGTCATTGTCATTATCTCTGATGGCACAGCTGTGACAAAACTAATGGTTCTTTCACAAGCCTGGGAACCATTGAAAATGCCTGCAGCATTGCTAATTCCCCTGGAAACCGTGACACCCCCCCCCAAAAAAAAATATTATGGGAGTCGAAAAACCAGTGTTTGACGTATGGTTTATGCACACTAGGCCCTCTGTGCAGAAAGTAGAGACTTCAAATGCTGTATCAGTCTGGATAAATGAGTACCAATGCTGTAATGAAGGTGATAGAATGAAAAATGTAAAATGGCGACTGCCTTGCCGGTGATTCCTAAACTCGTCCTTTAACAGCATCCCGGGGCTGAGGATGCTAGCCTACTGTAAGAGGAGGCCATCACAGTCTTACACATCCCGGCGCTGAGGATGCTAGCCCACTGTAAGAGGAGGCCATCACAGTCTTACACATCCCGGGGCTGAGGATGCTAGCCTACTGTAAGAGGAGGCCATCACAGTCTTACACATCCCGGGGCTGAGGATGCTAGCCTACTGTAAGAGGAGGCCATTACAGTCTTACACATCCCGGGGCTGAGGATGCTATGCTACTGTAAGAGGAGGCCATCACAGTCTTACACATCCCGGGGCTGCGGATGCTAGCCCACTGTAAGAGGAGGCCATCACAGTCTTACACATCCCGGGGCTGAGGATGCTATGCTACTGTAAGAGGAGGCCATCACAGTCTTACACAACCCGGGGCTGAGGATGCTAGCCTACTGTAAGAGGAGGCCATCACAGTCTTACACATCCCGGGGCTGAGGATGCTAGCCTACTGTAAGAGGAGGCCATCACAGTCTTACACATCCCGGCGCTGAGGATGCTAGCCCACTGTAAGAGGAGGCCATCACAGTCTTACACATCCCGGGGCTGAGGATGCTATGCTACTGTAAGAGGAGGCCATCACAGTCTTACACATCCCGGGGCTGAGGATGCTAGCCTACTGTAAGAGGAGGCCATCACAGTCTTACACATCCCGGGGCCTTGGATGCTAGCCTACTGTAAGAGAAGGCCATCACAGTCTTACACATCCCGGGGCTGAGGATGCTAGCCTACTATAAGAGGAGGCCATCACAGTCTTACACATCCCGGGGCTGAGGATGCTAGCCCACTGTAAGAGGAGGCCATCACAGTCTTACACATCCCGGGGCTGAGGATACTAGCCCACTGTAAGAGGAGGCCATCACAGTCTTACTGAACACAAATGACATATTTAACCTTTGTCATTGTGCCATTTCAAACTAGATTCTTATGATGAGTATAAAAAAAACAATTGGGCTTCGTCCTCTATTTCTATGGAAATGCCAACTGCACTACATCAAATGACCAACATGGAGAGATGATGAATATAAAGTGCCAAATCCTCCCTTTACTATGATGATTGCTGCATCAAAAAAATATATATATATCAGGAAGTTAGCATGTGAGTGGTGAGTTCAGACAAATTATTAATTAAATTATATATAGAAGAATTGGAGTGATTATGAGATCATTTGATCAAGTATTGTGAGAGTCAGTCAAAGTTCTCATTATGACCAGATATGGGTCTTTTTATAAATAATAGTGTGAGAGAAATATAAGTGAATACATGCAAACTGGCCCATAATTCCACCTATGCAACAACATAGGACTATACATCCTTTAAGCAGGGTTTATACAGACATTGAAAAGTCAAATTCGGGACTTCAGAGACTTCTTAAAAGGACTTAATTGTAATTTTCAAGGACCTCAACTTTATAGAATTATAAAATGTAAATAATCGTACAAATAGAGCCTAATATAGACCCTTCCCCCCCACACACACACCTTTTTTGTTTGTTTGGCCTTGCAGTGCATTGATATTCAAATGAATATTACATTCTACAATATGTAACATTAATGTGGACATGGTGACTAAATATATTGGATGGATGCAGATTTTCCTGTACCCTATGTGGCTGACACAGGCACACATGATAAAGCTATGAATAGCGGCAGCATTAATCTCACTATTTGAATCTCACCATCATTGTTTTTATAATGAGAAAGTGAGCAAAAACCATGTTCCTTTTTTTAATGGAAGGATTTGTAGGGAAAGCCAAGTTGAAGCCAGCATTAGACTTTGTCATCCCAATAATAACCACACGTTTACTGCAACAGAGTAGCACAACAACATTCAATTGATTCAGAGTGAAACAAACAGTAAAACAGTGTAAACATCTCTGAAGACATCTATATCGGTCCGCTAATACAAAAACAGATAAAAACATGAAATCACAGATAATTATATCGGTCCGCTAATACAGGAGTAAAGTCCCAGCTGAAGACATCTATATCGGGTCTGCAGACATCTTTTTTAAATTGCACTGAAGACATCAGATCGGTCCGCTAATACAGGGTAAAGTCCCAGCGTGAAGACATCTATATCGGTCCGCTAATACAGGACGCGTAAAGTCCCAGCGCTGAAGACATCTATATCGGTCCGCTAATACAGGACAGTAAAGTCCCAGCGTGAAGACATCTATATCGGTCCCCAGTCCCACTGAAGACATCTATATAATACAGGACTAGGTCCGACATCTAATACAGGACTAGTAAAGTCCCAGCGCTGAAGACATCTATATCGGTCCGTCAGGACTAGTAAAGTCCCAGCTGAAGACATCTATATCGGTCCGCTAATACAGGACTAGTAAAGTCCCAGCGCTGAAGACATCTATATACAGGACAAGTAAAGTCCCCGATGAAGACATCTAATCGGTCCGCTAATACAGGAGTAAAGTCCCAGCTGAAGACAAATCGGTCCGCTAATACAGGACAAGTAAAGTCCCAGCTGAAGACATCTATATCGGTCCGCTAATACAGGACTAGTAAAGTCCCAGCGCTGAAGACATCTATATCGGTCCGCTAATACAGGACTAGTAAAGTCCCAGCGCTGAAGACATCTATATCGGTCCGCTAATACAGGACTAGTAAAGTCCCAGCGCTGAAGACATCTATATCGGTCCGCTAATACAGGACTAGTAAAGTCCCAGCGCTGAAGACATCTATATCGGTCCGCTAATACAGGACAAGTAAAGTCCCAGCGCTGAAGACATCTATATCGGTCCGCTAATACAGGACTAGTAAAGTCCCAGCGCTGAAGACATCTATATACAGGACTAGGTCCGCTGAAGACATCTATATCGGTCCGACAGGACTAGTAAAGTCCCAGCGCTGAAGACATCTATATCGGTCCGCTAATACAGGAAGTAAAGTCCCAGCGCTGAAGACATCTATATCGGTCCGCTATACAGTCTAGTAAAGTCCCAGCTGAAGACATCTATATCGGTCCGCTAAATACAGGACTAGTAAAGTCCCAGCGCTGAAGACATCTATATCGGTCCGCTAATACAGGACAAGTAAAGTCCCAGTGAAGACATCTAAGTCCCTAATACAGGACTAGTAAAGAGCGCTGAAGACATCTATATCGGTCCGCTAATACAGGACTAGTAAAGTCCCAGCGCTGAAGACATCTAAGTCCGCTAATACAGGACTAGTAAAGTTGAAGACATCTATATCGGCCCGCTAGTAATGAAGACCCTACAGGCTGTAAAGTCCCAGCGCTGAAGACAAACAACAGGAGATGATCAACATCAATGATTAGTAAAGTCCAAGCGCTGAAGACATCAGGTCCGCTAATACAGGACTAGTAAAATGAAGACACTAATCGGTCCCATGGTAAATTCCCAGCGTTGAAGACATCTATTGGGCTGTTGTTGTGTCGCATTCCAGCACTTGGGCTGTTGTTGTGTCGCATGCACTATCACAACAGCTGTTCGTCACTTGATTGTTATTTGGAAAATTCCTTCCTGGATCAGATGATGAAGTGTGAAAATATCAGGGCGTAACTAATCAGCTGGACACCAAATGTGCATCCAACAATTATTACGCATAATTATTGAAGAACCACATTAATGACAGTATCGATTTAGGTTTTAAGTATCAAGATATCGTGACTCCTTCGGGTAGAAGCATTAGATTTTGCAAAGGCATACATTTTTGGGGATTTGTGTGCCTATGAAAACTGTTTCCATCCCATAACATAAGGAGACACGAAATGTTACGTAGTTCCACTGCATTTCTGAAATCTCTTTACAAAAAACTGTCAGACAGCAAGATCCAGGATTCTTACAGGGTTAAAATCCTATGTCTAATTTAACTGATTAATGATTCATGTATGATAAAAGGGCATAAACTGCCATAAATGAAAGGACAGAAAAGGAATGGTTTATGTCACACAATTCAGGACTAATCCGTCAAGACACCAACCATGACAAAAGGGTTAAACGTAGGTTTTAAATCAAATCGTGAATTTCATTGAATATACTGTAGCTATGTTGCCCTTATATCTTAATGTAATGACAGACAAAAAAAATTGGCTAATTATTATCGATGACTTATGAACAGCTGTAACAAGTTGTCCAGTGTAGGAAATCCTCACTGGTACACTGGTTTATAGAAAGACCTAGAATCCAAATGCATCAGAACAAGCATGTGATCTTGCCTAATATGGCTGCAGGAGTGAGTAGGTGGGTGTGGGTGGGAGTAGTGATGACACTGCACTTCACTATCAATTGTAAGTCAAAATATGAATTGAAGGTAGAAGAAGTCAGGGGTTTACTCTATGTCAGGAGGCTGGCCTATGACCTGTAAGCGTGCCGAGGGTGTTGTGTTTAGAGATTCAGACACTCCTCAATTTAGAAACATGTAGCCCGCATGTGCAATTCCAGGGTGGTTCCATGGCCTTACTACGTGAGACTAACATTGAGAGACTACATTGAGAGAATGTACAAGCTCTGTGGTTAGGCTGCTACAAAACAATTGTCACTCACAGACAGATATGTCACTCATATAGTCATATGCTGCTGAGGTTGCTATGTTACCTGGTGTTATGGTAAAAGTCTAGTTTTGATGACACAAGTGAAACAATGTTGAATCACTAATATTCAGATGTTATTGTACAACAACCTATGCAGTGAGCCTCCCTTGTCAACATGTGTTCCAGAGGTTTTTTTTCATGGATAAACATTTGATGTTAGGGTAGATTATAGCATCTCAAATAGCCTACGAATATGAAACTAAGGCATGTCATTATCATCACTGCCAATTGTCAGAGCAAGATCGGAATTCTCATCATCTGGTTCAGAAATGCGTAGCAGCCAGCTAGCTATGAGTACAGATGCTTCTAATATATTCAATATTCAACTGTGGCCCCTGAACTGGTTATCCCCTTCAATTACATTTACGTGATTGAAAGTGTCATTTTAAGAGGTATTATTGAGGAAAAAGTCAATGATGATAGCCTATTTGCCAAGTCATCTATGTGTTTTCATTACTAGCAATATATTCTTAACCATCACAAATATGAAACATGAATTGCCCATCACTGTACCTCTGTGGTTTACCATTAAAGATAGAGACAGTATTTCAACTAAATTACACAAAACCTATTGATATGATAAAAAAAACTCATATATAGGAACCAACATAGTCTCAAATAAGAAGTAGACACATTTCAAATAGGCCTACATTATTATTCCAATAATGGCAATGAAACGTATATGAGAATAATAAAACCACTGCAATAATATTACAGGGGGAATTATTTGCACAAGTGTATGGCAATGATTTACAATCCACGGTGAAGAAACAATAAATAACAGGCTGATAACGAATCATGAATAATTAGGCTAGAGGAATATTAATGGTCATGAAAATGATAGCCTAATCATGAAACCTCTGTGGAGGCCAAGGTGTTTCTTTCACTCAAATGTGGCTTTTTAAAACGCTTAAAACCATTGGGGGGCACAAAGACACCGGTCAGCCTGGGCAAAATAAAATGTAAAACCTATAAAGGCGCTATTGATGAGCCACTTGTGCAACGGCATGCCAGTCTCGCTCGGAAAAGCAGGAATGAGACCGACCGTCAGGTTTTAGTCATATGCTTACGTATAAACTGAAATTAAGCCTAAATTGTAATTTAACCATGGACTACATCAAAATACACAATAAACCACAATTATTAATCAGGCGTTTAGTCACCGTAATTGTGAAACGTTTTGCTTCTGGATAAATTGCCCTCATGCAAGTTTTTCTCAAACTATTAAACGTCAGATTATCATTGATGTTTTCGTTAAACACGTCGAACAAGATTTTTGACAGAGTCGCATCTATAGAGAGCAAACTCCACATATGGAGTAACTTACCGTTAGCTGCGGTAATCAGACCTGCAAAAATAAGCAGGGTATGCTTAAATTTCCCCATCGCAGTCATGTTCGTTGTTATTCCACGCAGCCACCGGTTTCTTGGGTTTTGTTCAACGATCACAAAAATGCATAGAGATCCAGCTTTGGCAAGAAGATGTGACGCCTATGGTGCAGGGATTCGCCTATATTAGCTCTCATATCATCAAGAAAGGCTACTGCAGAGATACGAGATTGTAGAGATGAGACCCAAATAGGTTTCCTGGATGCAAGTATAAAGACAGAATGCGTAGGCAACTAGGAGATTGCAAGAGAGGAACGAATAGAGGGTGCCTGTATCCAACGGAAGGAGTTGGACTCAACCATCATATATGATGCAGGGGAATTGTAAATCAATCTGAGTGCCTTCACGGCAACTTTAAGACTGGTAGCCTACCATTCTGAAGAAGCACCAACACAGGTGCAAATGCATACAACCCAGTGAAACGCATGTTAGCGCCGTAATATCGACTAGTTACGAGACCAAGTGGCGACACCGTGACCAACAAAAATGACATGTTTTTACATTGATATGTTGTACGTTTCTGCTTTACACGAACCCGAAGAATAAAACCAAATTCACTAGATCACACGTGTATATTGATACACCCGTTACATAACCGATCAAATTCATATGTAAAGGATTGTTGTGTGTAGCCGAGGTGTTGATGGTCTGACGTTTGCCCAGTATGTAGGCAGTGTAAACACCGCTGCTTTATAGACAGTTAATGTAACACTACATAATATCATCACTCTCTCACTATCACCAATGTTATGCTCCCTCCATTTGGTTAGGTAACCTACAAAGACATACATAGACATCATTATATTTCATTAATGCACTTTTGTTTCAGAAGGTGTGGATGACTGAAGCTGAGATTCCCTTTACAAGGCGGATGTTTACTTGGATCTATTCGATTATAAAGTACTCTAGTCAAAAAGATCCTGTAGGATTAGGGATTTTTCCAATAGAATCCTATACGTTTTTTTCTAGGTTAGCCTACACTACCCGGATTGCTGTACTGAGAACAAAAACGTGGCATTTTCCTGAACAGGTAACTAATGGAAGAAAACTTATCCAATTTCAAATGTTCAAATAGGCTAGATCACAATTTGTGTTTGGCTTTTCTCGTGGTCATTACTCCAAAAAAGATCACTGCCAAAATGAAAAGTATTATGGTTAGTCCAGCTATTTTCTATTAACTGCGTCAAGTACACTGGACAGCGACACAGTAAACTAAAACGTGTAACTGCTGCCATCTAGTGAAAAGTAGGACTTTTTTTGGAATGAGCCAAAGTCCACCATATATTTACATTTACAAACAATTAATCAAGGGTCTATGCAAACAAGAGTTCTGCTGAGATTTATATTTGTTTATTTTGTTATCCATAGATGAGACAATTCAAATGTAATTCAACACACATTAACAACCAGGTAGACTAATGTTCTATTCTGAATGTGGCACTGAAAGCACTGAATTAGATATTAATATGGGTGTGGACATACACATGTCATTTTCTGTTGCTCTAGATTAATTTGAATAACAAACTTCCCTGAGCTGAATATTATAACTGATTAACAGTGACATTGATATTTCTGTATAGTCTGCAAGGTCTAAGTATGCCATCATGCATATTTCATTGAGGGATTCATGCATTGGCTGTTCAGTGAACCACGCTTGAGTGATGAGTGTAATAGCCTATGCTTTAATTCAGTGTACTAGCACAGTCTAATAGTCTATGCTTTAGTTCAGTGGACTAACACAGTCTAATAGCTTGTGCTTAAGTTCAGTGTTCTAACACAGTCTAATAGCCTATGATTTAGTTCAGTGTTCTAACACAGTCTAATAGCCTATGATTTAGTTCAGTGTTCTAACAGAGTCTAATAGCCTATGATTTAGTTCAGTGTACTAGCATAGCCTAATAACCTATGATTTAGTTCAGTGTACTAGCATAGCCTAATAACCTATGATTTAGTTCAGTGTACTAGCATAGCCTAATAACCTATGATTTAGTTCAGTGTACTAGCATAGCCTAATAACCTATGATTTAGTTCAGTGTACTAGCATAGCCTAATAACCTATGATTTAGTTCAGTGTACTAGCATAGCCTAATAACCTATGATTTAGTTCAGTGTACTAGCATAGCCTAATAACCTATGATTTAGTTCAGTGTACTAGCATAGCCTAATAACCTATGATTTAGTTCAGTGTACTTAGCATAGCCTAATAACCTATGATTTAGTTCAGTGTACTAGCATAGCCTAATAACCTATGATTTAGTTCAGTGTACTAGCATAGCCTAATAACCTATGATTTAGTTCAGTGTACTAGCATAGCCTAATAACCTATGATTTAGTTCAGTGTACTAGCATAGCCTAATAACCTATGATTTAGTTCAGTGTACTAGCATAGCCTAATAACCTATGATTTAGTTCAGTGTACTAGCATAGCCTAATAACCTATGATTTAGTTCAGTGTACTAGCATGGCCTAATAACCTATGATTTAGTTCAGTGTACTAGCATAGCCTAATAACCTATGATTTAGTTCAGTGTACTAGCATAGCCTAATAACCTATGATTTAGTTCAGTGTACTAGCATAGCCTAATAACCTATGATTTAGTTCAGTGTACTAGCATAGCCTAATAACCTATGATTTAGTTCAGTGTACTAGCATAGCCTAATAACCTATGATTTAGTTCAGTGTACTTAGCATAGCCTAATAACCTATGATTTAGTTCAGTGTACTAGCATAGCCTAATAACCTATGATTTAGTTCAGTGTACTAGCATAGCCTAATAACCTATGCCTTAGTTCAGTTGGTCACGTACTATTGTTTTCTTGGCAGCAGCACGAGCCATGTCATTCTGTTAACTACCTGTAGATATTGAGTACCTGTGGCTTATCACTATTACTATGTAAAATGGCCACTGAAAAGCAAGGACATACAGACCTTTAATCATAATGAATATTCAAAATATTTGTACATTTAAATCTAAATAAAAGAGTAATCCTCTAAATATGAGTGGGTTGGAAAGTCATGAATTTATGAGCACACCAGTGGACTCCTTGCCTTACTCAGTCACCTACTTGTCACTTAGCCTACTTGTTAGTTAAATTCAGTACTACAGTTTATGATACTATTTTCTCATAAAGAAAAATAGCATGACATTCAATTCATGGATTTATTGATCTATTTGACATTGATGTACTGCAATGGGCCTGTCTCTGTGTTCTACAATTTATGGAAGGTTTTGGGGCCAATCTATCAAACCATTTGAGGCTGCCTGTGAGTGCAAGTTGTTATGAGCACTGCGTAAGCAAAAATTCTACCTATTGCACCCAACTTATGACAAACACATTTGCTAATGACAGTACTCAGCAAATAAATGACACCACAATTCACTCACCATCCACCCACAGGTTGCAGGTATGCAGTTCAGCGAGGGGTGATGATTGGCAGCGCATGCACGCAAAACTCTTGTGATTAATTAACTACCACAGATCCCGAAGAAAATTAAAATGGATTTTAATGGAAGAAACAATCAACCAATGCATTGCAACCGTTGTATGCTTCTACCCTGTTACCCTGCTAGTTTCTCTTATAAGTGGAAAGTAACACTTTTTTACAGTAATATCATAGTCTACTATGTTATTGTAATTGCATCGTCATTTTATAGCATTTTTTTTTGTAATTGCATAGTAATTGTATTGTAATTGCATAGTAATATTATGTAATGTATTTGTAATTGCATAGTAATTGCATTCTAATTGTATTGTAATTGCATATTAATTGAGTTTAGCAGTTTTTGTGATTGCTCAAGTGGAACATGAGAGCAGTTACATTTTACATTTACATTTTAGTCATTTAGAAGATGCTCTTATCCAGAGCAACTTCAAATCAAATTGTATTTGTCACATGCTTCGTCAACAACAGGTATAGACTAACAGTGAACGTCTTATTTATGGGCCCTATCCGAACAATGCATAGGGTGAAAAATATATACAAAATAATAACACAAGGAATAAATACACAAGGAGTAAAGATAACTTGGCTACATTCACAAGGTACAAGTACTGAGTTGTGTGCAGGGGTACGAGGTCATTGAGGTAGAACTGTACATATATACTGTAGGTAGGGATAAAGTGACGAGCAACATGGTAAATAATAAACAGTAGCATTAGTGTATGAGATGAGTCAAAAGAGTTAGTACAAAGAGGGCCAATGGAGATAGTCCAGTTAGCTATTTGGTTAACTATGTAGTAGTCTTATGGCTTGGGCGTAGAAGCTGCTCGGGGTCCTGACGGTTCCACACCTGGTGCAGCGGGAGCAGAGAGAACAGTATGTTACTTGGGTGGCTGGAGTTTTTGACAGTTTTTAGGGCCTTCCTCTAGACCACCTGTGGACACAGATGAACATGAAGCCTCTCCACTACAGCCCCATCGATGTGAATGGGGGCGTGCTCAGCCCTCAGTTTCCTGTAGTCCATGACCAGCTCCTTTGTCTTGCTGACATCAAGGGAGAGGTTGTTGGCCTGGCACCACACTGCCACACATCGGTGGTCTCATCATAGTCGGTGAGCAGCAAACGTAATGATGGAGTCGTGCGTGGCCACGCAGTCGTGGGTGAACAGGGAGTATAGGAGGGGACTAAGCACGCACCCCTGAGTGGCCCCTGTGTTGATGGTCAGCGTGGATTATGTATTGTTGCATACCCTCACCACCTGGGGGTGACCCATCAGGAAGTCCAGGTTCCAGTTGCAGAGGGAGGTGTTCAGTTCCGGGATCCTGAGCTTATTGATGAGCACTATGGTGTTGAACGCTGAGCTGTAGTTAATGAACAGCATTCTCAAATAGTTGTTCCTCTTCTCCAGGTGGGAGAAGGCAGTGTGGAGTGCAATAGAGATTGCATCATCTGTGGATCTGTTATGTGAGTCATGACCAGCCTTTAAAATAATTTCATGGCTACAGATGTGAGTGCTATGGGGCGATAGTCATTTAGACAGGTTACCTTGGATCAATTAGGGTTAAACTGTTTGCTCAATGGCACATCAACAGATTTTTTTTCACTTAGTCGGCTCGGGATTCAAACCAACGATTTTCCAGTTACTGGCCCAATGCTCTTAACCGCTAGGCTAGAGTTACAGTTACTGGCCCAATGCTCTTAACCGCTAGGCTAGATTTACAGTTACTGGCCCAATGCTCTTAACCGCTAGGCTAGAGTTACAGTTACTGGCCCAATGCTCTTAACCGCTAGGCTAGAGTTACAGTTACTGGCCCAATGCTCTTAACCGCTAGGCTAGATTTACAGTTACTGGCCCAATGCTCTTAACCGCTAGGCTAGATTTACAGTTACTGGCCCAATGCTCTTAACCGCTAGGCTAGATTTACAGTTACTGGCCCAATGCTCTTAACCGCTAGGCTAGAGTTACAGTTACTGGGAACTCTGGGGGCTTTCTGGCAACTCCATTACCATGCAAGTTACTACCTACCAAATCAGAAAGTAATCCCCAAAGCATGAAGTGTTCCTAATTTAATACAAACTCAAGTCAAAGACACAATGTCTTTCAAACATTATTAAATAATGCTGACAGTGACACAGCACTAAAGCCTGAAATTAAATTGTGCAACAGGTGAGAACAAGATTTCAGGAAAACAGAAAGTAATTAGTGCCGATGGCTTTTTGGGTGCAGATGTCTCAACTTGGAGATTTTGGGAGGAGATAAGCAAGACTTGATTTGGAAAACCAAGGTCTCAGTATCAGTCAAACCATCAGTAGCTATGGAAACTTCATAACTTTGATTTAGTGATTTGGCAATGGCCACTAATGAGACTTTCAAAGTACAATTTTGTCCCTCATTAATTACTAGACTCTTAGATTTTGAGTATCAGTAACACATTAAGTTGGCTAGGTGTGTAGAGTACTGGTTCTCAATCCTGGTCCTGGGGACCCAAAAGGGTGCACATTTTTGTTTTGCCCTAACACTACACAGCTGATTCAAATGATGAACTCATCAAAAGGCTTTGATGATTTGAATCAGGTGTGTAGTGTTAGGGCAAAAACAAAAGTGTGCACCCCTTTGGATCCCTAGGACCAGGATTGAGAACCACTGGTGTAGAGAGAGTGATATGGATGTTAGTAGCATACTGACCATATAAGCAGACTGAAGCAAGTAGATTAGTCATTCAGAGTTTTAGAAGGCATTTCTGTTGTATGTTTCACTTGATGTGATGGCAAGCAGTTGGACACATCATAGGAGGTTGGTAGTACTGTAGGTTACAAACTTGAAGGTCAAGAAGACTCATTAAACCAAATATTCATCATTCTTCATTAGAAGGGTAATCACGGTCAGCAGGAGCTTTAAAGGGGCAATCAGCAGTTGAAACAATAACAAAGCCATATCCCTGCCTCTGTTTCAGTGAAATACTGAGGGAATGGGCTGGAGAAATGTTACCACTCTCATAGACATAGCTATGGATGCAAGAACTGACCATCCCTGATATCAAAATGATAGTTTTAACCATGTTTTGAGGCTATATAGAGTTTACATTTACCTTCTTTACAAACATTGGAGTAAAACAAGCTTATCTTTTGGGGTACAACAGTTGAACTAAGCTCATGAGGCATTTATATTAAGTTATATTCTTCAAGTAACAATATGGGTACATTTTATTAATTTATAAGTCCAAAAATGGACTACATATAACACATTGCAGATTGCCCCTTTAATCTAGCTCTACTAGCCCAAATAATATGAACAAATGTTGTAGATAATAAATCCCTGCCCTGGCGATGCCAAAACATGTTACTGTATGTACATTATCATGTTTTCATAATAAACCCATAGACTTTATGAAAGGATTGTGTTTTGATATATAATCAAAAATGGTTCAAGAAGTAATCTTAAGTTATTTATTTTTTTAAATGTATATACTGTATATATCTGTTGGAAATCATGTTATAAAATGTTAGAATGTTTGACTTTAATCAATGAACCAAGCCATTTCATTACAGGGATGTCAGAAGATTCCTGTTCTTTGGGATAGCATGGGAAACATCTCTTAACAACTTACAAGCCGTTTCAGTAATGGTTACTTTTATAGTACTTTCTGACTCACATTTCCTCAATAAAGTATTGGCCAAAACCTACTTAAATCTGTGTACGTAACTAACATTTTAACTCAAATTTCCAAACGGACAATAATCAAATGTACATGAACACGTGTGTACCATAACCTAATTTTTAATTCATTATTGATTCCTTAAGAGTACGCAATCAAAATAAGCAGAATCCATGCATCTTAATGGACTGCGACCTTGAACTTAACAGCACTGGTCATGCTGTTGAAGTGCACCTCATGCATTTCAGATGCAATTCTTCTACATAATAACCTTTAAAATGTACCTTGGGACCTATAAACAGGTTTTTGAGAGGACACAACATCTGTGCTAGACCATCAACCCTCTTTAGATGATATGGCAATACACAGTCATCTATTTCAACAACAAAACACTCAATCAAAAATAGTGAGAAAACTTGCTGACTTGATTATTTTGCCTTATGTCACTTATTAGAACCACTCAAAAATGTCCTATGAGTAGAATATCATTAGAGGGACTTCTAAGAAAAGGGTTCTAAGAATAAATATATTGACTATTTTCATACAGAGATGATCTGAACATGATGTTCCACATCATAATAAGAGATGATGCCGACTTTCTAGCCATCGCTGATCATCTTTTCATTTTCCTTTGGTTTTGTCTTGTCTTGTATTACACCTGGTTCCAATCCCATTCATTATATGTTGTGTATTTAACCCTCTGTTCCCCTTCATTGTCATTGTCGGTGATTGTTTGTTTGTAAGCTTTGTGCAAGATATGTTCTGGTGTGCAAAAGGTTTTGTACTCACTTTTATTATTAAACTGCTCCATTTTATACCAAGTTCGATCTCCTGCGCCTGACTTCCCTGCCACCAGCATGCACCCTTACAGAATCACCGACCAAGTATGGAGTCAGCAGGAGCAGGTACCCCGGTTATAGGGAAGGAGGAGTGCGTCCGGGAGCATGCAGCAATGCTTCATCATCTTGGCACCGCCATGGACCTCGTTGTCTGGGCTATGGACCACTGGAAGAGACAGGGAGTTCTTCCAGTGCCTCCACCAGAACAACCAGGGTCTTCTCTGAGTGCCCCTTTTCCACCTGGTTCCAGTGGGATTCATCTCTCCCTGCCCCAGGAGTACGACGGAGAGGCTGCGACCTGCCAGGTGTTCCTGCTTCAACTGGAGCTATACATGGCGACCGTCCACCCGGCACCATCGGGCCGTGAGAGGGTGTCCGTCCTCGTCTCGTGCCTCATCGGGAAAGCCCTGGAGTGGGCCAACGTCGTGCGGAGAGAAGGAGATGGACCAGTTTGAGGAGTTCACCCTCTGTTTCCGGGCAGTCACCGGCCACCTGCCTGAGGGTAGAGCGGCGGGTGAGAGCCTCTTCCATCTGACCCGGAGATGAGGAGCACCTAGGGCCCTGATCGACCATTAAAGCTGCAGTCTGCCCAAGGACATCTGTCGGGAGTTGGCCTGCAGAGACACCACTCTCACGTTCGACCAGCTGGTGGACTTGTCCATCCGGCTGGACAACATGCTGGCTACCCGCGGACG
This sequence comes from Oncorhynchus masou masou, assembly GCF_036934945.1. NCBI lineage: Eukaryota > Metazoa > Chordata > Actinopteri > Salmoniformes > Salmonidae > Oncorhynchus > Oncorhynchus masou. The sequence continues at coordinate 13,190,765 of NC_088242.1, forward strand.
TTCTGGTGGTTCCATCCTCCCGCACACCCTCTCAGATACCCATGGAGCTGGGAGGGGTGGTGCGCAGGGAGACCGGAGGGGGTTCCCGCTCGTACACCATCTGTGGCCGCAGAGGCCACACTGCCGGTCGGTGTCGGGTTGGTTCCTCTGGGTATCGAGGCAACAGTCAGGGTGCTCTGGCGTCACCCCAGGTGAGCCGGCACCATTCTCACCCAGAGCCCTCTGTTGCACAGATGTTTGTGTTTGTCATTTTCCCTGATTTTCCCCCGCATTCCCAGCATAAGGCCCTCTTCGATTCATGCCCGGCTGGGAATTTTATTGACAGAGCTTAAGCCCATAGTTTAGGGATCCCCATCGTTCCTGTGGATGTGCCTTTCCCCGTTCATGCCTTAGATAGTCGACCATTAGGGTCAGGGTTGATAAGGGAGGTCACCGTTCCTTTGGGCATGGTGACGCAGGGGGGTCATATGGAGAGAATTAGTCTCTTCCTTATTGACTTTCCTGCATTTCCCGTGATGCTGGGACTACCCTGGTTAGCTTGTCATAACCCCACTGTTTCTTGGCCACAGAGGGTGGTCGCGAGAGTGCTTGGGTAGGTGTTTAGGGATTTCCGTTGGTTCTACTATGGTGGAGAGTCCAGACCAGGTCTCCACCGGACGCATTCCCCCTGAATATGCCGATTTGGCTCTCGCCTTCTCCAAAACGAAGGTGACTCAATTACCACCTCATCAATGGGGCGATTGTGTGATAGATCTCCTGGTAGACGCTGCACTTCCCAGGAGTCATGTGTATCCCCTCTCACAGGCGGAGACAGAGGCTATGGAAACATATGTCTCCGAATCCCTGCATCAGGGGTACATTCGTTCCTCCACTTCACCCACTTCCTCCAGTTTTTTTTTTGTGAAGAAGAAGGAGGGCGCACTTCTTTACCCTTTCTAACAGACCAGGCTCACAGAACGCGAAGGCAGACGCATTGTCCCGGCTGTATGAAACAGAGGAGGGGCCCATGGATTCCGCTCCCATACTCCCCGCCTCCTGCCTGATGGCGCCGGTAGTGTGGGAGCTGGACACGGACATTAAGCAGGCGTTTCGTGCAGAGCCTGCTCCCGTCCAGTGTCCCACTGGGCATCTGTACATCCCGTCTGCTGTCCGTGACTGGTTGATCTATTGGGCCCACACGTCACCTGGTCATCCTGGGATCGGTCGGACAGTGCGCTGTTTGAGCGAGAGGTACTGGTGGCCTACCTTGGCTAAGGACATGAGGGTTTATGCTTCCTCTTCCTCTTCCGCCCAGTGTAAGGCTCCTAGGCACCTGCCCAGAGGTAAGCTACACCCCTTACCCGTTCCACAGCGGCCTTGGTTGCACCTGTCATTGGATTTTCTTACTGATCTTCCACTCTCACAAGGTAACACTGCGATCCTGGTTGTTGTGGATCATTTCTCTAAGTCTTGCCACTCCTCCCTCTGCCCGGACTCCCTACGGCCCTACAGACTGCGAAGGCCTTGTTTACACATTTCTTCCGGCACTACGGGGTGCCTGAGGATATAGTGACTGATCGGGGTCCCCAGTTCACGTCTAGGGTCTGGAAGGCGTTCATGGAACGTCTGGGGGTCTCGATCAGCCTTACTTCGGTTTTACCCCAAGAGTAATGGGCAGGTGGAGAGAGTGAACCAGGATGTGGGCAGGTTCCTGCGGTCCTATTGCCAGGACCGGCCGGGGGAGTGGGCAGAGTTTGTGCCCTGGGCCAAAAGGTTAATGCAGATCGCCTACGCAGTGAGACCCCGGTGTCCGCACCGGGGGGCCGGGTCTGGCTCTCGACCCGAAACCTGCCCCTCTGCCTGCCCTGCCGGAAGCTGGGTCCACGGTTTGTTGGGCCATTTAAAGTCCCGAGGAGAGTGAAGGAGGTTTGTTATTGGTTACAGCTTCCACCCGATTACTGTATTAACCCCCAGTTCCATGTGTCTCTCCTCAGGCCAGTGGTGGCTGGCCCGCTCCAGGAATCTGAGGTGCGGGAGGTTCCTTCGACCCCCTCAGGACATCGGGGGGGGGGGGGTCCCTGGTGTACTCTGTTCGCTCCATACTGGATTCGAGGCGCCAGGTGAGGGGCCTTCACTATCTCGTGGAGTTGGAGGGGTACGGTCCGGAGGAGAGGTTCTGGGTTCCGGTCGAGGACGTGTTGGGCCCATCGATGCTGCAGGAGTACCACTGTTTTCATCCGGACCGCCCTGCGCCTCGCCTCGTCCCTGAGGCCGGTATCGACCCGCGGCCGGAGCGGCGCGGCAGGGGGTGGGGGGGGGGGCACTGTCATGCACCGAAGTTGGTCCCTCTCCTTGTTCGGGCGGAGTTCGGCGGCCGACCTTCTAGCCATCGCTGATCATCTTTTCATTTTCCTTTGGTTTTCTCTTGTCTTGTATCACACCATTCCATTTACCACAATTGAGAGGTTCCATTTACCACTATTGAGAGGTTCCATTTACCACAATTGAGAGATTCCATTGACCACTATTGAGCCTCAACAAAAGATACATTTAGTACCAGGAATGACATTGACGTTTAAGGTTAAGTTTCTGATGAGTTGTCAAATTAGGTCTTTCAACCTCCAATCCGGGGGGAGGTGGAGGGGCTCAAAATAAATAAGTGAACAAAGTATTTATTTAATTCCTTAAACCATGGTTCCCATACACCCGGATATAGCCCTTAGCTGTGTTAAATTGGCCATATATCACAAACCCCAGAGATGCCTTATTGCTATTATAAACTGGTTGCCAACATAAATAGAGCAATAAAAATAAAGGTTTCATCATACCCGTGGCATTCGGTCTGATATAACACAACTGCCAGCCAATCAGCATTCCGTGCTCGAACCACCCAGTTTATAATAATGCATATATAATACATCTCTCATTTATAATATTTAGAGTACATTAGAATAAAAATGTCATTTGGCCTCTACTTGCATGGTCCAGATTATCAGACACTTTTTCCACCTTTAGCCAATTTTAACTCACCACTATCTGTAATGAAATTTGAAATCAGGTTTGTAGTGTTGAGAATTTCAGGCTCGCTAGAGCTTGAATTGAAAACCCCTGCTGGTTCTGCAGGTGGCGGCTACTGGGTCAGGTCTTCATCTGTACCGGATGCCCAGATATCCCTCCGGCAGCTCTCTCCTGATACCTGCTCAGAGACTAACAGAAACCAATCCAACAACTGAAGAAAGGTTACTAAAAATAGTTTGTGACTTTGCCACTATCCTTGAATTAGAGGATGTTATATGGAATCTGAGTTGTAGCATACACACGGCTGAAATCATATCATAAAACGCAGACCCGAACAAAACCTACACTATAAACAAATAAATACAATAATGTAATATTATTTTGCAATAGTTCAGTCAACAACATTTAACCTGCATGAGTATGGTTGTTGGATATGGTTGTTCTGGCCATTATCTACCCTGTATTTTTTAAATCCGTTATAATAATAATTTTTGGGATAATGAATGTATAGGAACTAACCCAAAGTAAATGCATGACTTGATATTTTGGGCTCCCGAGGGCGCAGCGGTCTAAGGAACTGCATCTCAGTGCTAGAGGCATCACTACAGACCCTGGTTTGATTCCAGGCTGCATCACAACCGGCCGTGATTAGGAGTCCCATAGGGTGGCGCACAATTTGTCCAGGGTGGGCCGTCATTGTAAATAAGAATTTGTTCTTAGCTGACTTGCCTAGTTAAATAAAGGTTAAAATTGGTTCAACCTACAAACTTGATGGGAAATAGGTATTTTATGTGTAGACTTGCCAGGCTAATAACGGATGTGCTGGTCACCTCAATTACATTCTGACAACGTTTTATAAACAACGCGGTCATGCAGCACATCAATCACCACAGGGTGTAGGGGCTATTCATTATTTTGTCCGTGGGCAAGAACCTTGAGGAATATTTTCAATCAAAACGGGTCTTACATTATGATCAAATGAGATAGGGATGATTGATCAACGTGAAGTTGGTAATGCACAATACGTCTATTTATCACATACAGAGAGGTAACAGGAATATGAGACAATAATACAGTGATAATGGCTTTTGCATAACTTTTCGATCAAGCAAATTAAACAAATTCTATATTTCTTCTCAAACACCTCTGAGATGCTTTGACTAAACATCCTGAAAGGCAAATTGGTAATTATCTGACACATTACGGATTTAAACCAAGTTTCTGCAAGTAAATCGCCCCACTCAATCAAAATCCCACTTGGACATGGTCTGAAATTTAAAGATGTACAAAATAAACATGGAAGCAGTTGCTGACACCCTGAATCGAGTTCAGACTCTTTGTAGATCACATTATGTTTGTAGATCACAAACAAACTGTGTTGAATGGGATTGAGGAACTCTTCAATATCAATGTTTCCTTAACCTCAATAGACTCTGCACTCAAAGGGATATTATGTTTTTAAAGGGATAAAAGCAATACGAGTGCTTTTTGAATTCACTCACAAAACGGTCAAGAATTCACTCACAAAACGGTTGAGAATTCACTCACAAAACGGTTGAGAATTCACTCACAAAACGGTTGAGAATTCACTCACAAAACGGTTGAGAACTCTCACGTAAGTGGATTTCATCAAACAGAGGAGCTGTGAGGCTACATCAAAGATATGGTTCCATGTAGAAGCAATAGACATGCCCTGATGTATCAAGATGTACCGTTGCTATGTTTACATTACAGTTAGATGCAATTTCATGCACAACATTTTTTAAATTTTTTTGTAAGATTATATATATTTTAAACAACACAAAACATACACATGCAAACGACATCGCACAAACAGGCACAACGTTTTCAAGGACAAACCCTTACTTGGATGGGTCAACTAAGTTGAACGCTTGGCTCTGAAAAGGGACTTCATAATTAAGCAATAAGGCCCGTGGGGGGGATATGTTGTATGGCCAATATATACCACGGCTAAGGGCCATACATACCCCTGAGGTGCCTTCTTGCTATTATAAATTGGTTACCAACGTCATTAGAGCAGTGAAAATATATTTTTGGTCATACCCGTGGTAGACGGACTGATACACCAGGGCTGTCAACCAATCAGCATTCAGGGCTCAAACCACCCAGTTTATAATAAGACATATATAATACATCTCTCATGTATAATATTTAGAGTACTTTAGAATAAAAATCTAGAACTTGAAGTGGATAAAAATGTCAGAGCATTCAACCTCTACTTAATAGCATATTCAAGCAGTGGACAAAAATCCAAGCCTTTTCAAATTCATATTCTGGAGTTCTCAGTTAAGGTGTGAGGTTAGAACAAACAGAATGCAGAACTATGCCGCAGTCAGTCAAGCATTAATATCTATAATCACTGTGTATTTCGATTCACATTCGTAACTGACTAGGGACATCTTTCTCAGTATTGCCACCAAATGACCTCCCATGACACTAAGTCAGAATACATAATTGTCACGCCCTGGCCATAGAGAGGCTTTTATTCTCTATTTTGGTTAGGCCAGGGTGTGACTAGGGTGGGCATTCTATGTTCATTTTCTATGTTTTGGATTTCTGTGTTTGGCCGGGTATGGTTCTCAATCAGAGGCAGATGTCTATCGTTGTCTCTGATTGAGAACCATACTTAGGTAGCCTGTTTTCCCACTGTTAGTTGTGGGTGGTTATTTTCTGTTTAGTGTTGGTTGCACCTTGCAGAACTGTTTCGGCTATTCTTTTTGTTATTTTGTGTTCATTCAGTTAAGATAATAAAGATGAGCACGTACCCCGCTGCATTTTGGTCCAATGACACCTCTTCTTCTTCCGACGAAAGCTGTGACAATAATGACATGAGCTTCATTCAAAACATTAAAAAAATAAACCCTTTGAAACTCAACTAAGAGAGACCAATATGACAAAGAAATGTTTTTTGTTTGTTTTTACAAACAACAGATAGAAAATACATTAGACCAGCATGGTACACACCTTACTGTGCATCAGACGCCAAGTAGACATATCACTGTGAAATGAATGATGATGAGGGGGAATAACATGTGGTGTGTTCATTGCAGGCAAAGGGTTCCACCTTCTCATTTCAATCCAACCCTGTGTTGTGAAAAATGAGTAACGTGCCTTTGGCTTTAACAATGTGCCAAATGTATTCGCTCAAGGCTTTACCCGGGGAAGGTGCCCAATGTTGTGTCTCACACACAGTATGCATTCACATTTTTTTTAAATCCATGGACGCTATGTTTAATTTACTGCACTACCTCAATGGGGAGATGACCTTTGATCATCACCAGACAATGTAGGTCATTGCAGCGTTGATCTAATCAAGAAGCTGTAATAAACAAATGGATGCTCAAAGTAGGAATTTTTGTGAAAATGTCAGACTTAACCAGGTCTTTTGGTTAACTTTTAATCTGCTCTAATGACCCCTCCAGGATGTCATTTCTGTTTGGTGCATTTCATGTGGATGTACAGTGTGTAACCCCTCTCTGTGAACTAAGCAATTGATCGTGTTTATTACAAAGAGTAAACTTTCTACTGCCCACAGACTAGACTAGATTAGGGAGCAGACGAGGCGAGGAGGCGAATGACGGAGTTGGTCATTGAAGGCAGTCAGTTAACAGTGAGTGGGTGAAGCTGCTTGTATGGAAGAGCTACCCGGGGGTGTGGGAAAAGAGGCCAGCGCAGAAATACATCTTAATTAGACATCTGTATCAAAGGAAGGATAAATAGATTGTCCTGTAATATAGTTCTTCTCTGTCCATTTAGACCCTGATAAAGAAAATAAACTTGTGATTGTCATTGAAAGTAACAAGTGATTCTCATTGAAATTAACAAGTGATTCTCACTGAAAGTAACAAGTGATTCTCACTGAAAGTAACAAGTGATTCTCATTGAAAGGCCAGCAGGATGTTTACTTTCATAGGTTGCTTTGAAATGTTACAAATATGATCACAGTACTTTGTGTGCATATTTAAAATGCATTTTAGTTTAATCATGGGTATGTCTGTCATTGCTGAGAATAACCATGTTTTGTTTTCCAAGAGTATTTTAGAGATCAACATCTTCAGTGTCTCTACTTTAAAACCATTTATGGTTAATTGTGTAGTAAGTGGGATGATCTTTTGGGAATACCTACAGTCCAGACCAATTCTATTCAGAAATAGTTGTAAGGGGATTGCATGAAAAATACAAATTTGAATCTATGGCAGTTAGTGTAGGTAGCACTGTGTAAAGATGCACTACAAAGAAATACCAATGCTGATTCAATTGACTGTCTCAATAAAAAAACATTTGTGTATCTCTGCACACTCTAAGGTATTTTTCTCAATTCAAACTTCAATTTTGCCTCATTATGCATGCTAATGCATTCACACCTATCTCAATTGTACTTCACACTGCCTTCTCCCACATGAACAAGAGGGGAAATAACTATGTGAGAATGCTGTTCATAGACTACAGCTCAGCATTCAACACCATAGTTCCCTCCAAGCTCATCACCAAGCCAGTGACCCTGGACTGAACCCCCCCGATCTGTAACTGGATCCTGGACTTCTTGACAGGCCAGCCCCGGGTGGAGAGTGTAGGCAGCAACACCACCTCCACCATGCTGATCCTCAACATGGGGGGGGGGGAGACTAGTCAGGAAAGATGAACTGCGCAAAGTACAGAGGGATCCTTGATGGAAACCTTCTCCAGAGCACTCAGGACCTCAGACTGGGGCGAAGGTTCACATTCCAACAGGACAACGATCCTAAGCACACAGCCAAGACAATGCAGGAGCGGCTTCGGGACAAGTCTCTGAATGTCCTTGAGTAGCCCAGCCAGAGGCCAGACTTGAACCCATTTGAACATCTCTGGAGAGACCTGAAAATAGCCGTGCATCGACGCTCCCCATCCAACCTGACAGAGCTTGAGAGGATCTGTAGAGAAGAATGGGAGAAACTCCCCAAATACAGGTGTGCCAAGCGTCATACCCAAGAAGACTCAAGGCTGTAATCGTTGCCAAAGGTGCTTCAACAAAGTACTGAGTAAAGGGTCTGAATATTTATGTAAATGTAATATTGTGCGTGGATTGATGAGGGGGAAAAAACGATTTAATCCATTTTAGAATAAGGCTGTAATGCAACAAAATGTGGAAACAGTCAAGGGATCTGGAAACTTTACGAATGCCCTGTAGCTCCATGCTTGTATATTTTATTTTATTCCTCTTGTGTTACTTTTTAATTTTTGTTTCTATTATTCAACTCTGCATCGTTGGGAAAGGCTTGTAAGCAAGCGTTCCACGGTACAGCCTACACCAATTGTATTTGGCACATGTGACAAATACATTTTAATTTAATTTGACACCCCACATCCTAGGATTTTAGGATTTCAGGTCCTCATTCTGAGGCAAAGACAGGGCTAAGCTATTTTCATTCTGTTCAGCGATCCACAGTGCAATTACACAGAATTTGCAATTAACACTGAAAGTCTTTTGTAAATATGAGATCCGTGCCATCACAAGCTTCCAAATGTAAAATACATCCAGGATCATCATGACGTCATAGCTCATCTAATTCTTGGCACTTGATTGTTTTACTTCACCATGTAATTCCGTAGCAATGTAATTCCCTTTGTGATGCACGTGCTGCTTTGCTTTCCTGTTCATAAAGTGGATAAAAATAGAGATATTATCTTGACTTGAGTCCTTTTAAGCTAAAAAAAACTTTTTGCTCTAAGCAAAAAGTACCAGCTGCTGGTCGTCTGTATATCCTCAGATTCTGACACTGATAATGAATAAATAAAACATGGCTGACATCCTGTGATTCGAGCCAGAGCTATCAAATAGGATTTGCTTTAATTGAGGGTGCAATCCTTTTCCTTCCATTTATCTGAATATGCCTGAAGGTTGAATTTTAATAAGATATACAATTTGATCAGAATTCGAGAGCCTTACTTTTACAACACCCGTAACCCTTTCCTGCAGTCAATGACCAAAAGCACCTTTTTTTGGCCTCATGGCTGGAATGTTTTTCATATTTTTCATAATTTCATAATTAATAAAGATGTTTGTTTTTTAAATGATGAAAATCCAGTGTTTATATATCAAACAATGTATATCAGTCTTCTGTGATGTATATGAAGTGTAATACTGAGATGCAAACTCAAAATGTGATACATTTCAACTCTATATCTGACATAGTACAGGTGTCTTCTTTTTTAAGCACATAACCATGTGTGTGAGGTGGATACTTTTGTTTCAAAGTAGATTCGTTTAAGACCACCAAGAATCACCCTGACCGTGATTTAGCCCACTACAGTATCGTTAAGCGAATCGTCTAGCAATCATTCTGCAGTCAAATACTTGCAGCTAATGAGCAATGCACACTACAATTTACACTTGTATTCCAAATATATAACTGAGGGGGATTTCACAAAAGATTTGTGCTGTATTTCCAAAACAAAGCATCTATTCCCATCGCTATATTGACATGAAAATTCCATGAATAAGATCCAATGATTTGTGACTAACTATTGGCAAAGTAGCCCATGATCATGGACTCAGTAGAATTTTTCCCAATGTATCTTCTATGTTTTGATTGACAACTTATCTTGTGGGAAGAAAAGTCCTGTGTCAGGTTGTTTTTGGTTACCTTTTGGTCCACAGAGCATCAATTTACAAATCACTGCTTAATTATTATTGAAGACGTAACATGCCCAGACTCATATTTTACACGTTTAAGCATATGATTCTTCTTCTTTCTCTATTTAGAATTTGCACCCAAAAAAATCCTTTATTAATTCTTCAATCGGCTGTCTGATTAATATACAAACAAGTGAATTGCAGCATCGTGCTATTATGGGGGAAAGCTCATATTTCCATTTGACACTGCTCAAGCTGAGGACTATTTCAGATTTGCTTCATTACTCCTGCTGGGGTCACACTAACACAATTTGTTTAAAGGTTAAAGGTCATGCCGTGAGCTAATGAGGAGAGCGTTATTCAGTTGCAGGTATCACTTTAAACGTCAGGTCTAACGAGGCCTCCAAGGAAAATGAAGAGAAGATTTAGAATCTGCCTCCTTATGGAGTCATGCCTTGCCAACTCATATTAAATTAACATCTGTTCGCCAGTCTAATGGACTGGTTAATTGCCTATTGCAATGTACTGAATTTGAGATGCCGTTGCATTAATCAATCAAACATTGCAAATCATTGGATTGTCAAGATGATGTTGTCTCCTGAATAAAATGAGTGCATGAAGACATCTTTGACAGCTGCTGATGAAAATGTAATGGCAAAATGTAATCCCTTATATTATTTTAGTAGTTGACACCAGGATGTATGTGAAAATGTCAAAACTTTTTTACAAAGCAATGCTTCAATGCTTGGTCTAAGCAAAAGGGGGGAATGTACACCTAATATGCAATAACAACACATTTATCCTAAGTAACATACAAGCATACATATTTGTATTGGTGACCTCAGCAGAAAGTGAACAAACAGTCCTGGTGTTGCAAGCGCCATACTCTACCAACTAAGCTACTGTCGTGACATTGTATTAGTTCATGTGACGACTGTTGTTCCTCGAATGATTAAAAGTTTCTAATTGCCTGATTAACTGAATCAAGCAATTATTAACTCATTAACCTGGGGCACCATGGGGAAAACTAGTTTTTATTGAGTTTCTATTTCACAAATTAACTCAAAGAATATCAGAATATCGATTTTACAACAGCCGCTAATTAACCAGTTACCACTTACAATCTCGTTTTGAACGTCGTATAGCCCGTGAATCTGCACGGACCCAGGTCTCACCAATGAGCTCGTACCACACCAATCTGAGTTCAATATTTATTTACTAAAAAGCGAAAATGATGATAAAAGATACACATAGTGTCACGGTCGTCGTATGAAGGAGAAGAGGAGGACCAATGCGCAGCGTGGTAAGTGTCCATTTTAATAATAATACTGAACACTACAAAAATACAAAACAACAACGTGAAATGGAAAATCGAAACAGTCACCCACAAAACACAATAGAAAACAGGCTACCTAAATATGGTTCTCAATCAGGGACAACGATTGACAGCTGCCTCTGATTGAGAACCATACCAGGCCAAACACAGAAATAGAAAATCATGGAAAAACTAACATAGACAACCCACCCAACTCACGCCCTGACCATACTAAAACAAAGACATAACAAAAGAACTAAGGTCAGAACGTGACACATAGACAAAACACATTATAGGCTATTGATTAGAACTTAGTATAATGGGCCACACTATGGGCGTGTTAACCAAAATGTGGATTTCAAAGAGAGAGAAAAAGAGAAAGTACACGAGAGAAATATACATTTGGGTGAATTTGTCACCTATGCTTATTCTAACCCTAGCCTTGCCCCAAATTTCCGCTCTTATGGGTCAGAATATAATGATGTAATTACGCGGGGTAGACCTCCGAGGATTCTCTGCGTGGACCGTTCAGGGGACCTTTCAGCTACTCGATGATGCACTTCTCCTGCGCACCTCTCTGATCGTCCTCTCGATGTCAGTGTCCTTTTGGCTTAGAAGTCTGTTCCCTCGCCCTTGCTATGGAAGGGGTCTTCTGAGGACAGACAGCTTTATAGCTCAGAGCTCACAGCATAGGAATGAAACCTTTGTGGGTAACAAATCGCGAGCAGGCTGAAACGTGAGCAGGCTGCATCGTGAGCGCGCTGAATTGTGAGCAGGTGAATCGTGAACAGGCTGCATCGTGAGCGTGCTGAATTGTGAGCAGGTGAATCGTGAACAGGCTGAATCGTGAGCAGGCTGCTTCTGAAAATTGTCTGAAAATTCAGTGAGGTTGAGAACAACGATTGGTTCAACATATTTATTTGTTTATTTTGATCCCAATTAGCAAGTAACAAAACACTGACACACTGATAGACAAGGACTGTCACATAAATGTAAAATACAACGATATACAAACAATACTCAATAAAAATGTATAATAATAATACAAACAATACAACAAAAATAATGTGTATTAGAGTGTGTCTGCCTCTGCATGTGTGTCTGTGTGTGTGTATCTGTATCTGTGTGTGTGTGTGTGTGTGTGTGTGTGTGTGTGTGTGTGTGTGTGTGTGTGTGTGTGTGTGTGTGTGTGTGTGTGTCTGCGTGTCTGTGTGTGTGTGCGTGTGTGTGTGTGTGTGTATCTGTGTGTGTGTATCTGTGTGTGTGTGTGTATGTGTGTGTGTGTGTGTGTGTGTGTGTGTGTGTGTGTGTGTGTGTGTGTGTGTGTGTGTGTATCTCTGTGTGTGTGTGTGTGTGTGTGTGTGTGTGTGTGTGTGTGTGTGTGTGTGTGTGTGTGTGTGTGTGTGTGTGTGTGTGTGTGTGTGTCTGTGTGTGTATGTGTGTCCTCACAGTCCCCACTGTTATATGATATATTGTTTCATCAGATTTTTAAGGTAATTTTGTTGTTTGCTTAAATGGAAATGGAAGGGAGTTCAATGTGATCATGGTTCTGTATAATACTGTGTTGCCGTGAATTACTTTTGGTCTTAGGGACTGTGAAGAGACCCCTGGTGGCATGTCTTGTAGGGTATGTATCGGTGTCAGAGCGGAATGTTATTTGATTATGCAGACAATCTGTAATCTTAATCACTGTAAAACTTCTCATAAAAACTAGAAGAGAAGCAGTTAATCTCTCGTCAACGCTCAACCAGGAAAAACTGGCATTCATGTTGTTGATATTAGTTGTGTGTGTGCATTTAAGGGCAAGGCGTGCTGCTCTGTTCTGAGCCAGCTGCAGCTTTATTAGGTCTTTCTTTGCTGCACTTGACCATAATACCAAACCGTAATCAAGATGGTACAAGACCAGAGCCTGAACAACTAATACAGTTGATATTTTTTAAAACGGACAAATCTCTCCCCAACAACTTTGTCAGTATGACTTGACTGTGATAATTGACCATCCAGTGGAATACCTAGGAGTTTAGCTTCCTCAACTTACTCAATGGTCACACCCTTTATGCACAAACAGTTGAGTTTTTTTTATTTTTTTATGTATTTAAGTCCAGTTTATTATTATTAATCACCCATTCCGATAATGACTATAACTCCTTATTTTGATTTTCTGTGAGCTAACTGGCTTTGGGTGCTGACATGTATAGTGTGGAATCATCCGCATACGTCATTCTTGTGTAAAACCATTGGCAAATCATTTGTAAAAATAGAGAAGAGTAATGGCATAAGGAAACTGCCCTGAATGACACCACACTCTACATAGCTTATGTCAGAGAAGCTTCCATCGAAGAACACTCTCTGGGTTCTATTGGATAAATAACTCTCCAAGCATGTGATGGCAGGTGATTTAAAGCCATAGCAAGTTTCTTCAATAAAAATGTATGATCAATAACAGCAAAGGCTGCACTGAATTCTAACAATACAACTCCAACTATCATCTTGTTATCCATTTATTTTGACCATTCATCAGTCATCTGAGTCAGTGCAGTACTAGTTGAGTGCCTTTCTTTGTATGCGTGCTGAAAGTCAGTAGTTAACTTGTTCTCTGAAAAATGCCATTTTATTTGGTCAAACACAATTCTCTCCATCAGTTTACTAAGAACATGCAGCAAACTGATTGGGCAGCTGTTAGAGCGAGCAAAGGGTGCTTTACTATTTTTAGGCAGTGGAATTACTTTAGCTTCCTTCCACGTCTGTCAACACACACACACTCCTTTAGTCTTTGATTAAAGATATGCTGTAGCAAATAGGGGTGGCAATACAGTCTGCTACCGTTCTCAATAGTTTCCCATCAAGGTTGTCTATACCTGGTGGCTTATCATTACTGATGGATAACAATAGTTTTCCCACCTCTCCCACAATAACTTCACAAAATTCAAAACGGAAATCGTTCTTTTAAAATTAGATCTTTATACAAAGATATGATGGCTCACTATTCAATGTTGTCATTTTACTTGTGTTTCAACTTTTACTTGTGAAATAGCCATTGAAATGAATGGAAATGTTGAAAGGTTTTGTTATAAATGACCCATGAACTTCAATGAACGATGGAGATTAATTGGGTTTTTTGCCAATGATATAATTTAAGATACTCAAAAGTATTTTTCCAATGTGTTTTATGTAATTTATCTTTTCTCCTTTTTTAAAGTTTAGTCACAACATTTCTCAATTTACGGTATGTCAGCCAATCAGCTGAGCAGCCTGACTTATTTGCCACTTCTTTTGCATAATTCTTTGAACCAGAAAATGTTTTAATCAATCCAGATGGCTCTAACAGTTCTCACAGTTAGTTTCTTAAAGGTGCACACTTGCCAACACCTGACATTAATACTTTTACAAATACTTCTAGTGCTGCATCTGAATTTACTTCCTCGTGCCCATCAAACCAACATACACATGTACATGTTTTACATCTTCAACAAGAGTCCTGACGTCTTATGAATTATTTTAGGCCCAACATTTGACACTATGGCTTTCCTCATTATTGCCACAATGTTATGGTCACTACATCCAATGAGAACTGAAATTGTTTTGCAAAGCTCTGCAGCATTAGTGAAGATATGATCAATACAAGTGGATGTCACAGATACAACACTATTGGTGTCCACTCTAGTTGGTTGAGTGATAACCTGGGTCATGTTACAGGCATTAGTCAGAGTTAGAAGCTTCCTCTTGAGAGGACAGATAGCTGCTAACCAGTCAGGTCACCCAGAAAATAGACCTCTTTTAACATCACACACACTATCACCCAGAAAATAGACCTCTTAACATCACACACACTATCAAGCATTGCACACATATTATCCATATACTGTTAGCACTTTGTGGCCTACATTAGTCCCCCAAAACAAGACACTTTAGATGAGGCAGGTGAACTTGCAACCACAAGATCCTCTCTAAACTTTACAGGAATATGGCTCTGAACATATACAGCAACACCTCCCCATAGGCATTCCTAGTCTTTTCTGTAGATGTTATATCTTTGTATTGCTACTGCTGTATCATCAAAGGAATTATCTTACGTGAGTTTCAGAGTTGGCCAGTATATGAATGTAATGGAAGTTATTGATTTCATTAACCTTATTAACCTTTCTAAGGCTACATATATTAATATGGGCTATGTATAGACCTTTCCTGGGTAGCTTATCAGAGAAATAACTAATATGGAGAGAAACGTAAATGAATACGTAAAATAATACATAAAATAAAAATAAAAACATTGTTTAGCTAATAGTCAGTCAATCAGGCACTTGTGTCAGTTGGTGTATGTGTGTGATGTTGGGCCGGAGCTACTGACACGGAAGCTTGGTTCTATCACTCCTCCCTGGCTTTTTGGAGGGAGAGTGGACAATGAGCTTTTCGTAGAGAATCTAGGCAATATCCCCACACTCTCTGGCAACTTTCATAGCTGGGATAAGCTATTTCTGCCTCTGGCGCACAGCTTCAGAGAAGTCCTTGTTGACGAAGATGTTGGTTCCTCTCAAGTTCTTGGCTCTCTCTAGAACAGCCATCTTGTCCTTGAACCTTGGGAACTTGACCACTATCGGCCTGGGTCTGTCACTTGGGCTGCTTACAGGTTACAGGTTACTGTCGGCACGCTCCACCTCAATCTTCCTATGAAGCTTTAAGACTCTGGTATGCCATCCATAACAATGTTATTCCTCCTGGATTGTCTGTACAGAAAGTCTGTTTTCCCAGGCATCCGTAATAATGAGTCACAGGCAGTGCTGATGTCATCTCGCACGGACTTGCAGTTTATTATAATCTTGCTGATAATCAGGACATCCACCTCTCCCTGGGAGAACTACAAACTGTTCCTAAGGTCTTGGACCTCTCTGGTCATATCGTCCATTCTTTTGTTAGTTGTGTCCATCAGTATTTGGACAAAGCTCTTGAAGCTATTTTCCTGTTGCTGTAACAATTGCTTGTAGACATATTTTTTATGATTTAAAAGGTCACGCACCTGTGATAGCCAAACACTGTCCTCTCCATTACTCCAACCTTCTTTAACTTTGGGTGGCATGAACTAGGTTTCAGAACCATGGACAGCAACATCAAAGCTGACTGTAAATATAAGGCATGCCATTGGAAGCCCTAATAGTTTTCTACTAGCAAAACCACAAAAATTATAAATGCCTATAATTCTATTGATATCGAAGTCCAATTACCTCAGAAGACATCGATCGAGGTAGATTGCTGTGCTCCATTTTCCATTAATTAATTGCGCATCAATTACTTCTTCACAGAGTGGAAAGATCAACACATTCCTGGGAACAAGTCTAACAACTAACCAAGATGAGTAAAAAAGATTGATTCCTTTGTGAACTGCACATCACAGCACTGAGATTGTTACATTATGAATGAACCACAATAGGATGAAGTTTCCCCTATACAACCCCTTATATTCTGATCTTAGGTCAGTTCTATGTTTCCCCTCTGAGTTAAGATTTGAGGGAGGGTAGGCTGATACTAGATCTGCGCCAACATGGAAAACAGAACAAAGGAAACGTCTAACAAGACTGGCAGAAACCTGCTCTATCAATTCTCCTGGGCAACGCTTCACATGTAATTATACAGCCAGCTTAGATGAGGACCTATGCAATTACAATTGTCTGCCGAATCAATTTCAATTCTGCTCAGCCTAACTGATGCACCTTCATCTCTTTTACTAACGGATTCTGCCTTGAGATGCACAGGTTTGCCATTATTGATCCTCATTCGGGGTGTATCTTGCCTGCATTGAGTGAAACAGGTTTTCAGTCTCATGCTTCCATTGAGCCCATGCAGACGTTTTACACAGACTGTCAATCTGCAATGAACCTGTTTTACGAGCGAGCCAAACTGGTTGACTTCGCTTGACTTAATTTTGTTCTTGTCAACTGAATATGAAAGATATTAGTATTCCATTGAGGCGTGTGGCAGTTTGCAACCCTGTATTTAATGGAATATTTGTGTGACTGAAATTGGAAGTAAATATAAAATGTGGATTAAGCAGGGGCGCAACTTTAACTGGAGATGGGGGGGACATGTCCCCCCACATTCTGAAATAGCATTTTTGTCACTCCCAGTTTTATAATTGGAATGTCATACAAAAACAGACACCTTTAGGACCATGCGGACGCCTCAAAGCGGTCGGGTAGGCTGTTTATGTCCCCCCACTTCTAAAACCAAAGTTGTGCCCCTTCGATTAAGTACAAGTAAACAAATACAGAATCTTAAAATTCCTATTTTTTTCTCCATTTGCAGACATCTCTCAGCACCTACACTGCATGTATTATTAAAGAAGAAAGTTAGGGAGTGATCGAAAAACTAACACAGCTTCAACAAGGAACGTGCTTAATCTTTGACAGCACTATAACAATTTTTAAAGTTCAGGCATCATTAAGTTTATATATTGCCTAAAGCTAAACATATAGTGCAGAGTACAGACAGACATCTGCCCTTGAGGTATGTTGACACAGGTATGTCATACAGATGTAGGTGTCATGTCTTGTTATGTCTGTTCCTGTCCTTTCTCTTCATTCTCTCTCTCTGCTGGTCTTTTTAGGTTACCTTCTCTGTCTCTCATTCCTCAGCTGTTCTACATCTGCCCTAACTAGCTCTTTCACTCTTCCCCACCTGTTCTCTCTTCCCCCTCTGATTAGGTCTCTATTTCTCTCTCTGTTCCTGCTACTTTCAGTGTCTGATTCTTGTTTGTGTTTTTTGATGCCAGAAGCAAGCTGTCGTCTCGTTTGCTTCCACCTTGTCCTGTCCTGTCGGAGTCTGCCTGGCAGGAGCATCCTGCACTATACTAACGTTCTTTTTGTTCCGCTGACAACGTTGGAAGAGGATTTATGCCATTCCTGTATTTTCATTAAAGAACTCTGTTTTCTGTTAAAACCGCTTTTGGGTCTTCACTCAAGTTCATAACAGAAGAATCAGACCAAGAATGGACCCAGCGGCTCCGGACCCTTTTCACTCCGCCGTCGAGATCCAGGGAGCGATGCTAGGCAGACACGAGGAGGAATTGTCTGCTGCTCAACATGCCGTTGAGACCCTGGCCGTCAAAGTCTCCGACCTCACAAGACGGGTTCACCAACTCCACCTCGATCCACCGCCCACTTCCAGGGTTTCCGAGTCTCCGGAGCCCAGGATCAACAACCCGCCGTGTTACTCTGGGGAGCCCACTGAGTGCCGCTCATTCCTCACTCAGTGTGATGTGGTGTTCTCTCTCCAGCCCAACACTTACTCCAGGAGCGCAGCCCGCATCCCCTACGTCATTTCTCTCCTTACCGGACGGGCGCGTGAGTGGGGCACGGCAGTCTGGGAGGCGAGGGCTGAGTGTATTAACCAGTATCAGGACTTTAAGGAGGAGATGATACGGGTTTTTGACCGTTCTGTTTTTGGCGAGGAGGCTTCCAGGGCCCTGTCTTCCCTATGTCAGGGGAATAGATCCATAACGGATTATTCTATTGAGTTTCGCACTCTCGCTGCCTCTAGTGACTGGAACGAGCCGGCTTTGCTCGCTCGTTTTCTGGAGGGTCTCCACGTCGAGGTTAAGGATGAGATCCTCTCCCGGGAGGTTCCTTCCAGTCTGGACTCCTTAATAGCTCTCGCTATTCGCATAGAGCGACGGTTTGATCTTCGTCGCCGAGCTCGTGGAAAGGAGCTCACGTTCTCCGTTGCTCCCCTCTCCACATCACTGCCACCTGCCGCATCACTGCCACCCTCCTCCGCCGGCTCGGATGCTGAGCCTATGCAGCTGGGGGTATTCGCATCTCGGCCAAGGAGAGGGAACGGAGAATCACCAATCGCCTCTGTCTCTACTGCGGCTCCGCTGGTCATTTTGTCACCTCATGTCCAGTAAAAGCCAGAGCTCATCAGTAAGAGGAGGGCTACTGGTGAGCGCAACTACTCAGGCCTCTCCTTCTGGATCACGCACTACCTTTCCGGTCCATCTCCGCTGGCCCGGTTCATCTGCTTCCTGCAGTGCCTTGATAGACTCTGGGGCGGAGGGCTGTTTTATGGACGAGACCTGGGCTCGGGAACATGACATTCCTCTCAGACAGTTAGGGAGCCCAGGGCCTTGTTCGCTTTAGATGGTAGTTCTCTCCCCAAGATTCAGCGTGAGACGCTGCCTTTAACCCTCACTGTCTCTGGTAATCATAGCGAAACCATTTCTTTTTTAATTTTTCGTTCACCTTTTACACCTGTTGTTTTGGGTCATCCCTGGCTAGTGCGCCATAACCCTTCTATTAATTGGTCTAGTAATACTATCCTATCCTGGAATGTTTCTTGTCATGTAACCTGTTTAATGTCTGCTATCCCTCCTGTTTCCTCTGTCTCTTCTTCACAGGAGGAGCCTGGCGATTTGACAGGGGTGCCGGAGGAGTATCACGATCTGCGCACGGTGTTCAGTCGTTCCAAGGCCACTTCTCTCCCTCCACACCGGTCGTATGACTGTAGTATTGATCTCCTTCCGGGAACTACTCCCCCCCGGGGTAGATTATACTCTCTGTCGGCTCCCGAACGTAAGGCTCTCGAGGATTATTTGTCGGTTTCGCTCGACGCCGGTACCATAGTCTCCTCCTCCTCCCCCGCCGGAGCGGGTTTTTTTTTTTGTTCAGAAGAAGGACGGGTCCCTGCGCCCATGCGTGGATTATCGAGGGCTGAATGACATAACAGTTAAGAATCGTTATCCGCTTCCTCTTATGTCTTCAGCCTTCGAGATCCTGCAGGGAGCCAGGTTTTTCACCAAATTGGACCTTCGTAACGCCTACCATCTCGTGCGCATCAGGGAGGGGGACGAGTGGAAGACGGCGTTTAACACTCCATTAGGGCACTTTGAATACCGGGTTCTTCCTTTCGGTCTCGTTAACGCTCCAGCTGTCTTTCAGGCACTAGTTAACGACGTCCTGAGAGACATGCTGAACATTTTTGTTTTCGTTTACATGGACGATATCCTGATTTTTTCTCCGTCTCTCTCGATTCATGTTCAGCACGTGCGACGCGTCCTCCAGCGCCTTTTGGAGAACTGTCTTTATGTGAAGGCTGAGAAGTGCATTTTTCATGCCGCCTCTGTCCCTTTTCTCGGTTCCGTTATTTCCGCTGAGGGCATTAAGATGGATCCCGCTAAGGTCCAGGCTGTCATTGATTGGCCCGTTCCTAAGTCACGCGTCGAGCTGCAGCGCTTTCTGGGCTTCGCTAATTTCTATCGTCGTTTCATCCGTAATTTCGGTCAGGTGGCAGCTCCCCTCACAGCCCTTACTTCTGTTAAGACGTGCTTTAAGTGGTCCGTTTCCGCCCAGGGAGCTTTTGATCTTCTTAAGAATCGTTTTACATCCGCTCCTATTCTTGTTACACCTGACATCTCTAGACAGTTTGTTGTTGAGGTTGACGCGTCAGAGGTGGGCGTGGGAGCCATTCTTTCTCAGCGCTCTCTCTCTGACGGCAAGGTCCATCCTTGCGCGTTTTTCTCTCATCGCTTATCGCCGTCAGAACGTAACTATGATGTTGGTAATCGCGAACTGCTCGCCATCCGCTTAGCCCTAGGCGAATGGCGACAGTGGTTGGAGGGGCGACCGTTCCTTTTGTCGTTTGGACTGACCATAGGAACCTTGAGTACATCCGTTCAGCCAAACGACTTAATGCGCGTCAGGCTCGTTGGGCTCTGTTTTTCGCTCGTTTCGAGTTTGTTATTTCTTATCGTCCGGGCTCAAAAAACACCAAGCCTGATGCTTTATCTCGTCTCTTCAGTTCTTCTGAGGTCTCCACCGACCCCGAGGGGATTCTCCCTGACGGGCGTGTTGTCGGGTTGACTGTCTGGGGAATTGAGAGGCAGGTAAAGCAAGCACTCGCTCACACTCCGTCGCCGCGAGCTTGTCCTAGGAACCTTCTGTTCGTTCCCGTTCCTACTCGTCCGGCCGTTCTTCAGTGGGCCCACTCTGCCAAGTTAGCCGGCCACCCCGGCGTTCGGGGTACGCTCGCTTCCATTCGCCAGCGTTTCTGGTGGCCCACTCGGGAACGTGACGCGCGTCGATTTGTCGCCGCTTGTTCGGTCTGCGCGCAGACTAAATCTGGGAACTCTCCTCCTGCCGGCCGTCTCAGACCGCTTCCCATTCCCTCTCGACCGTGGTCTCACATCGCTTTAGATTTTATCACCGGACTGCCTTCATCAGCGGGGAAGACAGTTATTCTTACGGTTGTCGATAGATTCTCTAAGGCGGCTCATTTCATTCCTCTCGATAAGCTCCCTTCTGCTAAGGAGACGGCTCAGATCATTATCGAGAATGTTTTCCGAATTCATGGCCTTCCGTCTGACGTCGTTTCCGACAGAGGCCCGCAGTTCACGTCTCAATTTTGGAGGGAGTTTTGCCGTTTGATTGGGGCTTCCGTCAGTCTCTCGTCCGGCTTTCATCCCCAGTCTAACGGTCAAGCCGAACGGGCCAATCAGACTGTTGGTCGCATTTTACGCAGTCTTTCTTTTCGTAACCCTGCGTCTTGGTCAGAACAGCTCCCCTGGGCAGAGTACGCCCACAACTCGCTTCCCTCGTCTGCTACCGGTCTATCCCCTTTTCAGTGTAGCCTCGGGTACCAGCCTCCGCTGTTCTCATCTCAGCTCGCCGAGTCCTGCGTTCCCTCCGCTCAGGCTTTTGTCCAGCGTTGCGAGCGCACCTGGAAGGGGGTCAGGTCGGCACTTTGCCGTAATAGGGCGCAGACTGTGAGGGCCGCTAATAAGCGTAGGACCAAGAGTCCTAGATATTGTTGCGGTCAGAGAGTATGGCTCTCCACTCAGAACCTTCCCCTTAAGACAGCTTCTCGCAAGTTGGCCCCGCGGTTCATTGGTCCGTTCCGTATTTCCCAGGTCATTAATCCTGTCGCAGTGCGACTTCTTCTCCCGCGCTATCTTTGTCGCGTTCACCCGGTCTTCCATGTCTCCTGTGTTAAGCCCGTTCTTCGCGCCCCCGCTCGTCCCCCCCCATCCTTGTCGAGGGTGCACCCATCTACAGGGTTCGTAAGATTTTGGACATGCGCCCTCGGGGCCGTGGTCATCAGTACCTAGTGGATTGGGAGGGGTACGGTCCTGAGGAGAGGAGTTGGGTTCCCTCTCGGGACGTGCTGGACCGTTCGCTGATCGATGATTTCCTCCGTTGCCGCCAGGTTTCCTCCTCGAGTGCGCCAGGAGGCGCTCGGTGAGTGGGGGTACTGTCATGTCTTGTTATGTCTGTTCCTGTCCTTTCTCTTCATTCTCTCTCTCTGCTGGTCTTTTTAGGTTACCTTCTCTGTCTCTCATTCCTCAGCTGTTCTACATCTGCCCTAACTAGCTCTTTCACTCTTCCCCACCTGTTCTCTCTTCCCCCTCTGATTAGGTCTCTATTTCTCTCTCTGTTCCTGCTACTTTCAGTGTCTGATTCTTGTTTGTGTTTTTTGATGCCAGAAGCAAGCTGTCGTCTCGTTTGCTTCCACCTTGTCCTGTCCTGTCGGAGTCTGCCTGGCAGGAGCATCCTGCACTATACTAACGTTCTTTTTGTTCCGCTGACAACGTTGGAAGAGGATTTATGCCATTCCTGTATTTTCATTAAAGAACTCTGTTTTCTGTTAAAACCGCTTTTGGGTCTTCACTCAAGTTCATAACAGTAGGATCTTAATTTGAGCCAGTGTGCTACAGCAGGAAAATAATCCTGCAACAACAGAAAATGTGAATTATTATGTGGATTATAATTAATGGACATTTTTCATAAGGGAAAATCAACTCTGAAGTTTCAAAGTTGAAATTACAAACTTCAGAAGCTTTTCATACCTCAAATAAGCTGCGTTTTTTAAATGTCCTGCATTGCAGGAAAGTTCTCCTGCAACAGGGTGATCAAATTAATTAAGATCTTACATCTGTATGGTCACCCAAATGAACCCGTTCCAGTATCAGTAGCCTAGTGATCATTGTGTGATTAAACTATTTTGTGCGATTACTTTTGATACAGTAAGTCAAAGCAGTCCTGAAGACACTTACAGTGCCTTGCGAAAGTATTCGGCCCCCTTGAACTTTGCGACCTTTTGCCACATTTCAGGCTTCAAACATAAAGATATAAAACTGTATTTTTGTGTGAAGAATCAACAACAAGTGGGACACAATCATAAAGTGGAACCACATTTATTGGATATTTCAAACTTTTTTAACAAATCAAAAACTGAAAAATTGGGCGTGCAAAATTATTCAGCCCCCTTAAGTTAATACTTTGTAGCGCCACCTTTTGCTGCGATTACAGCTGTAAGTCGCTTGGGGTATGTTTCTATCAGTTTTGCATATCGAGAGACTGAAATTTTTTCCCATTCCTCCTTGCAAAACAGCTCGAGCTCAGTGAGGTTGGATGGAGAGCATTTGTGAACAGCAGTTTTCAGTTCTTTCCACAGATTCTCGATTGGATTCAGGTCTGGACTTTGACCTGGCCATTCTAACACCTGGATATGTTTATTTTTGAACCATTCCATTGTAGATTTTGCATGTTTTGGATCATTTTCTTGTTGGAAGACAAATCTCCGTCCCAGTCTCAGGTCTTTTGCAGACTCCTCAGGTTTTCTTCCAGAATGGTCCTGTATTTGGCTCCATCCATCTTCCCATCAATTTTAACCATCTTCCCTGTCCCTGCTGAAGAAAAGCAGGCCCGAACCATGATGCTGCCACCACCATGTTTGACAGTGGGGATGGTGTGGTCAGGGTGATGGGCTGTGTTGCTTTTACGCCAAACATAACGATTTGCATTGTTGCCAAAAAGTTCAATTTTAGTTTCATCTGACCAGAGCACCTTCTTCCACATGTTTGGTGTGTCTCCCAGGCGGCTTGTGGCAAACTTTAAATGACACTTTTTATGGATATCTTTAAGAAATTGCTTTCTTCTTGCCACTCTTCCATAAAGGCCAGATTTGTGCAATATACGACTGATTGTTGTCCTATGGACAGAGTCTCCCACCTCAGCTGTAGATCTCTGCAGTTCATCCAGAGTGATCATGGGCCTCTTGGCTGCATCTCTGATCAGTCTTCTCCTTGTATGAGCTGAAAGTTTAGAGGGACGGCCAGATCTTGGTAGATTTGCAGTGGTCTGATACTCCTTCCATTTCAATATTATAGCTTGCACAGTGCTCCTTGGGATGTTTAAAGCTTGGGAAATCTTTTTGTATCCAAATCCGGCTTTAAACTTCTTCACAACCGTATCTCGGACCTGCCTGGTGTGTTCCTTGTTCTTCATGATGCTCTCTGCGCTTTTAACTGGCCTCTGAGACTATCACAGTGCAGGTGCATTTATACGGAGACTTGATTACACACAGGTGGATTGTATTTATCATCATTAGTCATTTAGGTCAACATTGGATCATTCAGAGATCCTCACTGAACTTCTGGAGAGAGTTTGCTGCACTGAAAGTAAAGGGGCTGAATAATTTTGCACGCCCAATTTTTCAGTTTTTGATTTGTTAAAAAAGTTTGAAATATCCAATAAATGTTGTTCCACTTTATGATTGTGTCCCACTTGTTGTTGATTCTTCACAAAAAAATACAGTTTTATATCTTTATGTTTGAAGCCTGAAATGTGGCAAAAGGTCGCAAAGTTCAAGGGGGCCAAATACTTTCGCAAGGCACTGTATGTGCAGTATTTAGTTGAAGAGTTTGTTGACAGTCAGTTGAACCATCTATAGGGGATTAACAAAATAAAGTGTGAATCCCGTTGAACAATGATATTTCAAACAGGAAAAACAGAGATGAACAGGTGAGAGTTGAGAAACAAAAACTATTTCAAAGAACCATTTTGTCAGCATGAGGTAATAGTGGTGAGCCTGTTGTAGCAGTGATCCCCAGCTTGATAGAAATAGAAAGAAAAACTGAAAAACTGTGTCTCTTTGAAGATCGACAATAACAACTTGGACTGGCCCACTGCAAAAAAATGGTTGAATCAATGTTGTTTCCAAGTTATAATTTTTTAAATATTTGATGACATTGAATCAACGTGGAAAACTCATTGGATTTGCAAAATGTCATCAATGTAATGGAATTTCACATTTTTTTCATCCAACTTTGAACCTAAATCCAATGACATTTTGAAATGTTTTGTTGATTTCATGTTGAATTCACATTAGTTGACGCAAACAAATGTAAATCAAAAATATATGTTGAAATGGCGTCTGTGCCCAATGGGTTTTCTAGAAAAGGCTATAGGTTTCAGGCACTAAAATATTTATTGTTCACTTCAGGTAAAATGGCAATGAAGACTTGTTATAACTCGTAGTTGGTTATCTTTTTTTATCACAGACTTACAGTATGTGGGGTAGACCAAACTTTTGTGGCCCACGACCACATTTTGATATCTGAAAATTGAAAAAAATGATCTAATTTACAACCGATGCTTACTTTTTATTAAGGACTATGGCAGTCAACTGAAAAACATTCTAGAAGTATTTAAGATTGTCTCCTCAACTCATCATCACATGCTTTTGTTAATGTGGGCCTATGACAGTCAATTGAAAATTAGTCTGACATAATATATATTATTTAACCACCGCTAATGAGATGGGTGTGCTTGATGTATGTCGCATCGGACCTTCTCAAAGTCAAGGGGCGTAGACGACAGTGCGCACCTCATCTCTGCTGTCATATCTGGATCGAAACGTGGTTTTAATGCAGAAAAGAGCACTGAATCCAGCTTCACACAGATATGAGCTGGCACAGGGTGCCATGGGCACTCTGAAAAGGTCAAATCATGATGTCAATCATCTTCAGGTCAGAAAGTCAGAGCTCTAGAAAAAGGCCGGAGTTCCAGAGTTGGAATTTCAAGTTGACTGTTCAAAACGATTTTTCCCAGTCAGAGCTAGTTTTTTCCCCGAGTTCACAGTTGTCTTGAATGCACTGAAGTAGATAGTTGGAGTTTCCATTTGTTTTGAACGCAGCATTAATGCTCAGAGGCAGGTGGCAGGGTATTCCCTTTGAGTCAGGAACCAAAACTCCTCCGTAGTGACCCGTGAATGTATTTGGTCACATGACAGCCTGATCCGCTGTTCGATGTTACTTACCGTCGTGTCAACTGAGCCAGGATCACAGTCAAATTGATTGGGAAGTAGGTACCAAAGTGCTCTTCCAAGCGTTGGAGGTGAGAAGCCATCACTCGTGTGGGAAACTTACTGATGCTGTTTCAGGCATGCATTCAATGGATGTTGTTTGATGTAGTATACAATCGAAGTTATCTGCTACAGTATATCTGTGCTCAGCTCTTTTGCTGCCAGTTTCTCTCAGTGTATCATACAATGCCTCCATTTTGCAGAGGGAGACACATTCAGAACTAGAGTGCAGAGGCCTGCCCGCCATAGATGGAGCCCCATCTGTGCAAAATCCCACCATTCAATCCCATGGAATACTTTTTTCATCACAATAGCCATGCAGCACACTAAACATCCCCTGTGCCCTTTCATGCTCGGGAATAGTGAGACAAAACAATATGTCCCTGTGAATATGATCCCCCTACATGTTTAGCGAACAAAAGTCAATACGTAGGCATCTTGTCCCTCACAGCCAAAGTCCATAAGCAGTTTTTTTTTGTGTCAGTTTCCTCTTGATTGCTAGAAATAGCATAAATTCTTAGTTTAACAGTGTTACCTGACAAAGGTATTGATGTAAGTTTCTGTGCCTCTACTTCACCACACATTGTTTTTACCATATCAGTTGCGGCCAGTAATATCAAAGTCTCTGCAATATGTGTGGTTTCATGCTGTAGCATAGCAGACCTAGCCATTCACCGTGGGAATGATTCAAGTGCAATGGTCAAGTGCGGCCTTTTTCCATGATCTAAGGGCGCTCTCTGCTTGAACTTCTTAGATTTTAGATGTTTAAGGTTAACCACATTCCAATGATTTTGAGATACAAAGACAATATTTGTACATGTATTTTTTTTGGGTCGCGACCCTGAGTTTGGGAACCGCTGCCATACAGAGTTCAAGTAAAGCTTGATAGTTCAAACGGATCTTTGTCAAACATTTCTCATGTACATATGTGTCACATACACTGAACATTTAGTAAAAAGATATGTCTTGTCCAACAGCCTAATGAAATGTGTCCGTTTTCTTTTTCTCCAGTGCTCTCAACATGTCATCGTAGTATGTCACACACACAGTGTCAAGCTTCTTATCGTTCAAAGATTCAAATTTATAGAGGAATTTCAAAAGAGAACTCAATAACAAATATGTATTTTTAATTAGGGTTAATATTTCATTTTGATTCACAGGGCTCATCAAATTTCAAAGTCAATATTTAATCAATTATTTTCATTGAATCTGTCACAAACGTTTGTTGCAATTTATTCGATCTGGAATAATGTTGTAAGTTACACGGAGACAGAAGTACTGCACGATACAGCCTTCCACACCAACACCGGAATTAATATGAAATGACAAATTACTTTTGTATGTTGATTGTGCAGCTCCGTGGTACTGATCGTCCCTTATATCTCTCTTACTGCTTATAAAATCTCTCACATGGAGAACACTGCGTGTCCAATTTTTATCACATTATATAACATTTCTGTAAACGATAAGCTAATTTAGACAAAACAAATATTTCAAATAAAACATTTTGTGAAATTAATTTGATAACCTATTTGGCATTGAAAAAACAACATTTGGGTCTATGGCCTAAGGGGCACAGGGGCACATGCCCCCTCAGATTTGTCATGTTTAATAAAAAAAAAACTAAACTTTTAGGACGATACAGACAGCTCAATAGGTATGCTTAGAAATGCAGAAAATAGAAAAAATATAGAATTAGGCATAATGATTATGGCTTTAGATTGCAGGAAAAAGCAGTTTTTTGTGTTTCAACTTGCAGATGGTTCCTGCTGCCACCACACCCACAGGTCAAAACAGCAGTAAGCCTGCTGCAAGAGAGAAATTACAACTTCGTAAACTAGGAAAAGGGGATAACTAGTCAGTTGCAAGACTGAATGCTTTCAACCGAAATGTGTCTTACGCATTTAACCCAACCTCTCTGAATCAGAGAGGTGCGGGAGGCTGCCTTAATCAACAGGGAGGTTAACTGCTTTGCTCAAAGGCAGAATAGCAGATTGTTCCACCTTCCCTCTCAGTTAGTGGCCCAGCACACTTAACTACTAGGCTACCTGCCCCTCTAGTCTCCTCACCTTCCTCTTACACTTTGTGATTAGACTTTTTGTAATAGATGGAAGATGGTCATCAGCACCTCAAAAGGTGAACATCCAGGTAATACAAAAATGGATAGGAGGTTACATTAGAATGACACACTCTGTAAAATGATCTAACAGATACTGTAGGGCCTACTGAATTATGATACGAATCAGAGACTAAATTGCCTGTCATGCAGTAACATACCATGGTAGCATTTCCCTACAGTATCTCATTTACAAAATTCAATTGATATGCAATAGCAGTGGACATTGTGGCCTAATTTGCATTTTTTCCGTTTGATATTTTTGTGGCAGACCATGATTTAGACTGGTATAATTGATTGGCAAGTCTCTCTCAAAGGTAGCATGCTGCTGAAGTAAAAACATGTTTGTGACACAGTTGGTGAGAATAAATGATGACTGAGGTCAGACTGAGGTGAAAATGAACTAACTTTCTCTTTTGAATGCAGGTCGCCTAGCGGTTGAAGGCATTGGGCCAGTAACTGAAAGGTCACTGGTTCAAATCCCTGAGACAACTTGGTGAATCTATTGTTGTGCCCTTGAGCAAGGCACTTAACCCTAGTTGCTCCTGTCTGTCGCTCTGGATAAGAGAGTGTCTGCTAAATGACTAAAACGTCAAATGTAATGTAACACGTCATGTCACTGCATACTTAAAGCATGGGTAAGCCCAGAGAATTCTGAAATGTATTCAATGGTCTTCTATGAAGTTGGCAGATATATCATAGTCTTCGAGCTAAATTCCTATCTTGGGTTGGATTAAATAAGAAGACATTGCAAACACAGTTTTAATTTGACTTAAAGCTTTGAGGGATAACTACCATGAGAAATGTTTAATCAGCTTAGACGCTTGTTTCACAATGTAGATCAGTATTCATGAGCCACAGTGAAGGTGTACCAAATAATTTAGTTTATGTCCCTATGGAAAGAAAAATAATTATCACACTTTAATCTGTGAGGACGAAATATACCAATGCATAATGCTTTGTGAGAAGCTGAGGGATAAACTCAACAAAGTTTGTTTGTGTTACTCAGAGTAAAGAAGCACTTGAGAAAGAAAAGTCAATTACAACATTTGAGGCTGTTGTTTGATTTTAATTTGATGCTTAAATCATTGAATCCAATGAGTGTGGTGTTTCCTAATCCATCAAACAAAGGATGAAAGATCAAGGATATTTTGCCTACAAATCTGTAGAATATGTTACAGGAGCAGAGCACTGAGTTCAAAGCTGTCCATTGCTGATGTATATGAATGCTCCTAGTGGAGAGGTTGTGAAGTTCAGATGTATCTATACAGTGGCCCGACAGAGTCATATGTTCTTATCACGACAAGAACCTCTCTCAGTTTCTGAACACCAATCATGTCAGACTACTTAACTACACATGCTTGTCAAAGGCAAAAGTTTTGTAGACATCTACTCTCCTCGAGAGGCAGAATCCACACGAGATGTTCCTGTATTATCCACACGGCCCAGCGTCTCTGTTTCAGGATATAAAAGGGTTAGTATTCTCTACTTGAATAGAAGATGAAGAGCATTCCCAGCTGTCACAGGTCATTGTGTTAGGTAGAAGCTCCGGCAGGGTAAAGATAACAATTTATTTAACAGATGAAAAGGTTTGTTTACTTCGAACATAACCTTAGTCTCATTATTGGCATTCCTTTCTCTCTGTCTGATGACTGTAGATGGTCTTTGTCTCTATTTGTGACTGACTTCAGATTTCTTTTAAATGTTTACTTAAGCTGATGCAGATACAAATGCAAATCGACAAATTAATGAATAATGATGTTTTATTTTAAGGCATTACAGCATGGATTTGTATTAACCTTAAGAGGCTAAACAGCACGGAAACCTGTTTGAAAAGCAGTGAAAGATATACAATTAAGCTGTGTACATACAGTACTGTACATTCAGAAAATATTCACACCCCTTGACTTTTTCCACATTTTTTTTGTGTTACAGCCTAAATTTAAAATTGATTCAATTGACATTTTGTGTCACTGGCCTACACACAATGCGCCATAATGTCAAAGAGGAATTATGTTTTTTATAATTTTTAAAAACTTAATACAACTTAAAAGCTGAAATGTGTTGAGTCAATACGTATTCAACCCCTTTTTTAATTCAAGCCTAAATAAGTTCAGGAATAATTTTGCACGCCCAATTTTTCAGTTTTTGATTTTTAAAAAAAGTTTGAAATATCCAATAAATGTCGTTCCACTTCATGATTGTGTCCCACTTGTTGTTGATTCTTCACAAAAAAATACAGTTTTATATCTTTATGTTTGAAGCCTGAAATGTGGCAAACGGTCACAAAGTTCAAGGGGGCCAAATACTTTCGCAAGGCACTGTATATATATATATATATATATATCTCTAAAATTATCTGGCTCTAAGATTATACATCGCTAAGATTATCTGACTCTAATATTATACATCGCTAAGATTATCTGGCTCTAATATTATATGGCTTTAAGATTATATCACACTAAGATTATATGGCTCTAAAATTAGGCGAGGTGGAGCATCAGACTTCAGCGTCATGGTTGGTGATACAGCAGCTACAGCCAAGAACTGTGTAAGGTCGATGTATGAGCCACTGCAAAAATCTAATTAGCATTTTACAAAATCCCCCATCAAAATCAGTCAGTTTAAACATTGGATGCCACATTTCTAGATAAAGGGACCTTGAAAACACTTTCAGCAGCATTAGTGCAGCCTTACTTTGACTATGCATGCATAACCTGGTAGAGTAGCTCCCCTAAATTCATCAAGAACAAGCTACAGACAGCTCAGAATAAAATGTCAAGGGTCATTCTGAATCTTAGCCCTCAGGCTTATTTTGGCCCTTCTCCGCTCAGGGAACGACAGTTGCTATCTGTTGATAAAAGGTTCACTAAGCTGACGCTGAGATTGGTCCATAAAATTGTGTATGGTACTGTACAGTTGCACAGTATCTAAAAAGCTATTTTACTACTATTTTGTGCAATGTTGATTCAAGAGCTGTACTGGCCAGAACACATTTTTCTATACGGCAGAGGTAGAGTGGAACATCTCCAGGCTGAGATAAAAACTGTTTCTGCCAGTCTTAGATTCTAACACTCCTGCAAGGCTTGGTTAATGTTGAGATGGCCTCCTAGCCAAGTGTTCAACTGTTCTGCACTGATTTGTTAGATGTGTATATATTATGTAAATATGTGGACATTGTGTATGATCAAATGTATGGCAGAGTGTCCATGTCACTTGTTTTGCCCTGCAGCCACTTGCTTAGCAATAGAGGACCACAGTGGAAACATGTATCTTGTTTTTTTGTGTATATAATCCTCTGCAATGATGGTACGTGTATTTGTTGCCTGGTGTTGCTTCTTTATGTAATAAAATAAAAGCATTTATTTTTATTTAAATGTTATTTAACTTGGCGAGTCAGTTGAGAACAAATTCTTATTTACAATGACGGTTAAAATAAAGT
This sequence comes from Oncorhynchus masou masou, assembly GCF_036934945.1. NCBI lineage: Eukaryota > Metazoa > Chordata > Actinopteri > Salmoniformes > Salmonidae > Oncorhynchus > Oncorhynchus masou. Next base: position 13,222,398 of record NC_088242.1, read on the forward strand.
ATAACTTACTGGGTACTGCATACGCAAAATAAAAACCAATGTGAACCAGTCATAGTAAACAATTGTTCAAGTAAATGCTACCATAAGGGTTGTTCTGACAAATTCCATGTACAGGCTCACCATACATCCTTTCAAACCACTATCCCTATGTTTAATTTTTTTTATTTAACTAGGCAAATTAGTTAAGAACTAATTCTTATTTACAATGATGGCCTACACCGGCCAAACCTGGATGACTCTGGGTCAATTGTGCACCACCCTATGGGACTCCCAATCATGGCCAATTGTGATACAGCCTGGCATTGAACCAGGGTCTGCAATGATGCTTCTAGCACTGAGATGCAGTGTCTTAGACCCCTGCGCCATTTGGGAGCCCGCTCATGCAGCAGTGAGCAGTGTATTTGTACATCCCCATGGATAAAGTAGTTCTGTCATGTATTGCATCCCTCACAAACAGTATCTATGCAAATGTTGGTTGTCGTCTCAATGGCATCTGACAAGAATCACCATCAAGCAAACACAACTGGTTCTCTACTTTGTGTTCACCTAGGGGGGGAGTAGGCCAAATGCCCCTGCTGTTCTTATGGCAGACAATCCAATGTTTCTTTGGAGGAAACTCTGTGTCGTGTCCAAGAATCTTATCTGGATTGAAAGCAGTAACACAGTTCAAAATACTGTAGAGGTCAACGATTGGAGCTGTAATTTTAGTACATTATGCAGCCTCTGTGTAGCCTACATGTTTCTACAACCTGTTTAGCAAAAAAGTGCAGTGCCATCAAAATCACAAGCTGGTGTAAGTCAGTTCAGTGGGATTGATATGAATGGAAATGTTGATGTAACGATTGTCGTCGGGAGAAAAGGTCCAAAGTGCAGCGTGGTACGTATTCATAATCATTTTAATAAAGATGAATACTGAACAAAAACACAAAAACAACAAACCGACAAACGAACAGTTCTGCAAGGTGCAACAAAAACACTAAACAGAAAAGAACTACCCACAACCCATAGTGGGAAAACAGGATGCATAAGTATGGTTCTCAATCAGAGACATCGATTGCCTGCTGCCTCTGATTGGGAACCACACCAGGCCAAACACATAGAAATAGAAAACATAGAACACAAAACAAAATACCCCAACTCACGCCCCGACCAAACTAAAATAGAGACATAAAAACAGAACTAAGGTCAGGATGTGACAGTTGAATGGTGCAGATTTAGCTAAAACAAGAGTTATTTAGGGTTTTGCGTGTGTTTCATTTAGAAACGCAGGTGTCAGTTTAAAGTGACAAGCTTAACAGAGCATGAAAAGTGTACAGTGCTCTGACAGAAACTAGAGGATGGGGACTAATATACACATGGCATGTTTAGTGGAGCTGTCCTTCAGACCACGTAAACATACACTAACAGGGACAATGTGCAGCCTTACTTTTTACTGTTTTACATTCAGTTACATAATAAATGCTGCCTTCAGAACTTTATAAAAGGCCTTTTGTGACGAATGTGGACGTGTTGACTTTTCCCCAAACTTAACTGTGACAAACTTCAAACATTTCTATGGCAGTAACCTGACCTGCCTCTCACATGTGCCAATGCCCCTAAAGCAAGGATTAAAGTGGATTATAGAAAATTAATTTCATTGGTTATCCACGTCTAGCATAAACATGATTTTAATGTCATTACATTGTTTGTCCCTTAGGCAAGAGAAGTCACTACTTGAAAGAGCAATGTTTATAGCGCTCATTGGGACAGCCTCTGCAGTAAGTCACAATGTTCATGTCCCACAATGGCATCTCATGGGGGTTGTCCGACATTAGAGTAATTTAAAGTAATCAAACTTATTGAATTAACTATCCGTCATGGTATCATTGGCTCTAATCTGTTTTGAACCACAGTGGTTACATTTTGGGACAAAACAATCAACATCATGGTATCATTGGGTCCAATTAAGAAATAAAGCATGTGGGATATGGCCAATATACCACGGCTAAGTGATATTCGTATGCACGACGCATTAAGGAATGCCTGGACACAGCCCTTAGCCGTGGTATATTGGCAATATACCACAAACCCTGAGGTGCCTTATTGCTGTTTTAAACTGGTTACCAACGTGTTTTGTCATACCCGTGGTATACGGTCTGATATACCACGGCTGTCAGCCAATCAGCATCCAGGGCTCGAACTACCCAGTTTATAATCTGTTTTGACACAGTTGTTGCATTTTGGGACAAAACAATCACTATTATTTTGCATCTGGAAAAGGAACAGGCTGGTTTTGATTTAATATGAAGTAGAGTTCATTGCAGACCATCTGATCCTAAAAAGTGTTTCTCCCAACTTAGCCTTTTTACAATAATAAAGTCCTCTATAACTGCCTCTCTAAGTGCTATAAATGGATGCCCTCTCTAAGCACCTTCTCGTAGGAATGTACTTCCATTGTTCTTCTATATTTAAGATGTTAAGCACCTCTATGGGCCAATGCATAAACATTTCAGAGTTTCCAAGCACAGCCAAACTGATTGACAGGGCAGTAATTTAGCACAATCATCCCACCCAGATAAGACAAGTAATTAAAGTTATACTACAGAGTATAGACTGAACCTGCTTCTCTTTCTCTCTCTCTTTCTCTCCTTCTCCTCCACTCCCTCCCTCCCTCCCTCCCTCTCTAATTACTCATAGAAATAGAGTTCATAATAGTGCTAGCAGCGTTTTGTTTTCACAGAGATTATGTCAGACTGTACTGTATGTCATCTTGGTTACCGATACAAATCAACTCAGTCAAGGGTCGTACTGGTTCAACTTGACAATATATTTGAAATGCAGTTCCCTGTGTCACCCTCAACGAACTCTACTTTGTCCTCAATGCTCTCAACATCTTCTTCAAGCTACTAGCAGCTCAAATACCTTTCATTTTCTGTCTGACACATTATATAGGCTATGTGTTAGCCACAAATCATCTGTTAAGGCTCCTCGGTAATAATGCATTGACAGTTATGGTGGAGAAAATGGTGGGTCCATCTTTGCAATGAAGTGAGCCATCAAGAAAGAACTCCTTTAATTCTGCTCCATTGCCATTTCGAGACGGCTAGGTAGTTTTATATATATTTCTTTCAACTTATATGGCTTTAGAAATGTCAGTGCCATTTTCAAATCACCATTTCTTTTATCATTGCAGTATGTTTACTGTTTTCCATTTTAAAGGCCACTTTGGACATTTGACCAATAGTCTCCCTCAATTAAATGTTGAATATGGCTGACACAGCTATAACACAGCTATAACACAGCAATTGCCATCTTGCCTGGCTACCCAGACTCCTTGCTCCGGCCAAATGTTACGCCACGCCCACGGACGTTGGTTTCTTCTCCACAATGAGTCTAGATCTGAGTACCTAGCCAACAGATCACCGAATGCGAGCACATTCTGGGATGTCTGATTGGACCAGAAAACGATGGGTTGGGCCAGAGCCAGAACACACATGGGTAAAGCAGAGGTTCGAACATGCTTCATTGGCTTTGATTGGTGAGAGACGATCCGATCGCAAATGACTTTGTTTTGTACAACGCCCCTCGTCACCAAAAACGACTTCAATGACGGCAGTCTCAGAATAACGTATCTAGCGAATGGCAGAGCAGCGGAAGAATTTAATGTGAATTGTCTGGCTAATGGCCTCCTACTTTTCACTTTGCATAAATCTTTGTCTAACCAGTATCCACACATGTATGTGACTATAAAAAGAGACAAACTGCATAGTTACATTTTCCAGTCAATCTTCTCCAAGAGGCATTTGAGTTTTGCTGCCCACCACAAAATGAATGTAATTCCACAAGGCTTCCTCTAGATAGTTATCCATTCCACAGCTCTTGCTCTCTATACTCGTCGTTGTATGTAATCTTTCATAAGAAGCGCATAAGGAAGTGATCTTTAATTATATCCCTTGGGAATTTGAAAATCCTGCTCAATTTCTGTCTGCGTATCTGTATATTTTTGCCATCCCGGTCCCTTTGTTTACTGATTAAATGATTATTACAATTTCGAGCAACCTGCCTATTCATGCACTCGATCTTGTTGACGCTATGATTATTTTTTATGTTTTTCAACTCTGAACAATTTGTCATAGTGATCTTGATGTTATGTACCTCTGATACAGCACAATAGAACCATGATGATGTTCCTATCAAAATGCACAGGCTCACATTTGGCTGTCAATAACAGCAGGCTTCCTTTCATTTTTTTTGATTGTAAACAAACTATTTTTAGAAAAGAACAAAACAAACATATTGATTCAACAGACACCATCTCCAAAATATTGTTAGTGGGTATTACTTTTGTTTAGACTTGTTTTTGCTTTTAATTCAAAAGGATTAAAAATAAACTCTATTTTCCATTCTCTACGTGTTCATGCCTTCTTAACCACTTTGCATATTGGGAACAATCAAAGAAGATAATAAAAGAAACACCAACAGATGGACAAGGAACAACTTTTTTCATATATGTACTGTGAATTATGAAAACCTTGCACGCTAAAGACGGAATGGGTTTTCAGCAACGGAGAAATATTTGTTTTTAACTACACTGTGCCTCATAATCTAGAGAGATTGGGTACAGCACAGCCAATGGAGTTAGCCTTTGTGTTATAAACCATTGCATGTATAACAGAGTTGACAATGTACAGTAAATTTACTCCACAGCTAACTTGAAATATTGCTGATGGAGCAATCAAATTTGATAGCTCAACCGGTTGGTATGATGTCAAGGAGGGCAGTCAAGCGTGTCTGAAGGCCAAGGATCACTGGTTTGAACCTGGTATGGGGACACTGGAGGAAAGTAAACTGTTGTCTGTGGCAAACATGCTTTTCTTCTCCCTCCTCATACTGTACTGGTGTTTAACCAGATTGAAGGAGGGATGCCTGTCTATTTGCATTACAGCACATTACATTTCAAGGGAGAACACAAATATGAGGAAATATGATTAATTTAACTCAGAGTAGGTGACGTCTTATCACCACAAGCCATTTCAACGTAGTTCTCAGAGTATGAATTGAAGGAATGAAAAAAGTGAAAAAAGGAACTTGGGGAGAGCCAAGTTTCTGACCTGGTTAATCCCCCTTTAGTGGATCTCCTGAAAGTGAACAATGTTCAAACATTCAAACATGCAAATATTCAGAGAAGAATGATGTTATTTGCAAAAGACAAAAGAGAGGTGAATGTGTTGGTGTGATAGACGATCTTCAGGATAACAGTTTAATATTTTTCAAAATGATTTCAAAATTAGTGTCTGCTCCTGTCTGGAAAGGAACACATGAATAAGTAAAATGACAGGCAAATCTCTCATGAAAATTACAAGAAAAGGTAGAGGACACAAATTAAATCTAAATCTAAAATCTAATTCCCTTACTGCCATGTCTGTGGAAAACAGTCAAAACACACACATAGGTAAATTAAAGAAATTAGTCATCTGAAAAGATTTTGAGAACAACCACACTCCTCCAGACAGTATGGGTCGATCAACACATCATTTGAGTTATTTCCAAAGTTAAGCCTATGGTGGTGCTATGTCTTAGAAAACATAGAATGTGTTTCACAGCATAGAGATGGGTGATAAACGTGTTATTTTATTGATCCCTTCAACAATGGGGCTGTGCAAAAACAACCCAACTCCCCAGGATAAGAAACAAAGCAACATGTGAGATGTTGATGGATGGCATTGCCAGTGAGTTGAGCTGAGGGGCCACAGGTAGCCTTGCGGTTAGAGTGTTGAATACATAATTAAAAGGTTTTTGGTTCAAATATCCCAGCTGAAAAGGTGACAAGTCTGTCGATGCAGGAAGTCTAATGTGCTCTCAGATAAAAAGTTGCTATCGAGAAGCAAAAAGGGTCATTTGGCTGCACCACAGGATAACCCTTTGAATAACTTATTTTGGTTCCAGGTAGAACTCTTGTTGGTTCCATGTAGAATCACAAAAGGGTTCTACATGGAACCAAAAGGAGTTCTTCAAAGGGTTCTCCTAGAACCCTTTCCGCAGAGGGTTCTACCTGGAACCAAAAAGGGTGCTCCTATGGGGGCAGCCACAGAACACTTTTTCTAAGATTGTACTATGACTGACCCTGTAAATAAACACATTTCACTGCACCTAGCCTTATTGTATGTGACAATAAAAGATTTTTGTTGAGATAGACGTGTCTGTTTAGCATTTCAGGACAGAAGGGAGTCAAAGCAAAAATATTACGGTGCATTATGAAAAACACACTGTTGCTGCAGCACATCTCCAGCACTTTAGGGTCAGTCCTACCCCGAAAACACTCCCGGGTCTTTAACCCAGCGTTGCGACTTTGAATGGATAAATGCAAATGTGGAAGCTCCAAGGAAATATTTATAACAAGCAGAAGAGAAGATTGCATTATGAGATCTACAATGTGCTGGACTGAACGTGATTATCCTGCTTTCAAACAGGAGAGAGGGGAGAGGAAATTAGGTTATGTTTAATTACCTTGTTTTTATTCACCAGTAACCTTGAGAAGGGGTGGGCTCTGTCCTTAAGGCTATTAACTAATAAGTTCCTGCGATGTGATTTGGCTGTAAGTTGCAGACGTTTTGTATTGGATTTCAGGTAGATCAGATGGTACGGGTCATGTCCTTTGGATTCAATAAAATATTGTACACACTGCTAACATCCCACTTTAGAGAGTTAAAAGAAACTTAAAATAGATATTCTTCCAGTGTTGAGGACTGTATAAACACTTTGGTTCAACTTGCTCTCAAAAATCGACTTTGAAAGTTTGCGTAACATGACATTACATTTATAGTCTCATGGTTCCAAGGGAACCAGTCTAGACAGGCTCTTCAAAAATCACAGGCCTTTATTTTATGAAAACTGATAAATGGGTTTCTCGAATCCGACAAATATTCTTCAACTGCTCCCAGAAGATATATTTAGATTCATGGATTTAATAAAGTAATGAAAAGTAGTCAACAAAAATTAACCCACAGGTGGCGCCATGTTTCTTGATAGGTTCTCCGCTCGGCATAATGTATGATCCATCTGGTGGCTGAAAGACAGCACATTATTAACATATGGCAAGATGTTGCCCAATGAAGTGAATGGCATTGACAACCATTCTGACATTGCAGGGTTGTTTCAATGAAATTATATTATATCTATAACTCAGTTACCGCCTTTGATTTAACTGGGCGCTGTAATAATATAATGTACTTTAGATTACTTTTGTGCTACTGGGTCGGGATGTCTATATTTGAAAGAAAGTCTGGTCAATATTATGTTTCAGTAGAAAAAAAACTGTACAAAATGTCAGATGCTTCAGCTCTATCATAAGATGTTAAAAAAAGTCCTGTTGCTTTAAAAAAAAAAAAAAATCATATGAAGCCACAGTAATATTTATTGACAAGTTCTTAGAGGAACAAACCTATAAAAAGATACTCTAAGAAAGTCACTATTCAGGAAGTGAAGTATGAGTCAATCTGGCATGACAAAACCTGCATGGTAAAGCAAAGCAGTACCAATACACGTGTATTGGGGTGGATTCCTGGACTAAAAAGCTAACTCAATGGATAACACATTTAAAATATTTTTGTTGTTGTTAAGGATTAGGCTTAATCTGTGTCTGAGAAACCACCCCTTCATGTTTAACATAGGTAAATCTTACACCCACATTTGTCCATACAATTGTTACTGAATGTTGATGGTTCACACAATATCTAATGGTATTGTTGTTTCACATTATTGGTATTTCACATTCTCTGCTTGAGAAAATATCACGCATAGCATTTCCCCCCATACCTTGATAAGTCTGAGATGCATCTTCTTTGAATAAATTCACTCAGCTGGCTGCATCTAGATGAAAAGAGATATGAAGTCCAGCTGTTTGTGGATCAAGAGCCAGCTTCCTGTGTTTCTACATGACTGGACAAGTAAAGAGACTTTAAAATATCTTCCCCTGATTTCAGCTCTGTTGGTTTACCTCCCTGGAATTCTCTTGTTTTATCATTCTGTTGTGCAGACATGAAGCGAAGGATGAGACATGAGGACCAGCATCTCCAGTGTAGTGTGGCATTCAAAGCTTCAAACATTTCTCATAAAAACGTAAAAGCTAAATAAATAAAACATCCAGGAGTAGCACAGTATGCTATTGCATTTTCCAACAGTTCATTGATCTTCAAACTTTCAAAGAAATATTAAAACGTTTTTCCTCTTTCTAATGACCAATGCGTCCTGGATATGTCCACATGTGACTGCACACATGCAAACATATATACAGTACATGCTCAAAGACAACAATGGGTACTGAAATGAAACACAGTTTTACAGTCGAACTTCACAGCCCGATTATTATTCTGGCCACGGACACAAAAATGGCAATAAGATTTCATCCGAAGCATATTAAACATATAAGAGGAAAATATAAAGAAAAAAAACAGCTGAACTACGCAGCATTATATACAAATGCAGCATGCTATAGGTCTGAACAGAACTATATATGTATTGTTTTTTGTATTAAAAAAATAAATATATTTTTTGTAATTGTTTTACATTTTTATTCCGGATCCCTATTAGCTGCTGCCAACGTACCATAAACTCAATAAAACAATACATAACACAGCACATTATTACACACTACTCTACCATAACACACAGTATGTACAATTCAAAATAATACAGCAAAATAGCAATATTAAAATGTATGTGTGTGTAGAGTGTGTGTGTTGGCATGTGTTTGCGAATGCCGTGTGTGTGCCTTTGTGTATGTCTCTTCACAGTCTGTGGTGTTCCATAGTTTTATGTTTTATAATTCAGACTTTACTGTTCGTCTGAGTTACATGATGTGGAATAGAGTTCCATGTAGTCATGGTGCTATGAGCAGCCATTTTGGAATGCGAGACTCTTTCAAGGAAAATTGGCACTCTATTACCAGACTCCTTGAAGAGAAACCACGATGGTGCATAGAAGAAGAAGACAGGTGAATAGATGACACATGGTGACTCCTTCATGACTCCTTCATGGTGACACAGCAGCACCATGGTAAATGAGGGATCAAAACATTTAAAAAATTAGGAGTCAGGAACTACGCAGAGACGGTGCACAATTAATTATCCCTCGACATAGGCTACACAAAGATAGAGAGGAGAGCAGAGCAGTCCTTCTGTTTGGGATTATTTCTGTTCATTTCACTTTATGTGGACCTTATATGGACCTTATATCGTTGTGTGACCCCTGAAGCATCTGTGGGAGGAAGTCAAAACACCACATCATATTCATTCGTTGTTACATTTATTTTAAAGGCTACAACATGGAGTTATGGAAGTATTTAAAATACAGAAAAGTCCAGAATTATCTTCCCTAGTTTTTCTCAATACCTAAATATTGCTTCAAAAATAGGTACACACAGGGCACACACGTCAATTCAATGTCTATTCCACTTTGGTTCAATGTCATTTAAATGATATGACATGGAAACAATACTGATACAACCAGTGTGTTCCCAATGTGTAGCTACTTAAAATGGGGGATGTTACTATCAAAGTAACATAATATACTGAAGTAAAATATAAACGCAACATGCAATGTGTTCGTCCCATGTCTCATGAGCTGAAATTAAAATATGCCAGAAATTTTCCATACGCACAAAAAGCTTTTTTCTCTCAAATTTTGTGCACACATTTCTTTCCATCACTGTTAGTGAGCATTTCTCCTTTGCCAACATAATCCATACACCTGACAGCATATCAACAGCATGATTAAACTGCATAAACTGCACAGGTGCATCTTGTGCTTGGGACAATAAAAGGCCAGTCTAAAATGTGCAGTTATGTCACAGCACAATGCCACATACAGTTGAAGTTGGAAGTTTACATAAACAAGTTTTAATAACTCAAACCTAAGTGTTTCAACCACTCCACAAATTTCTTGTTAACAAACTATAGTTTTGGCAAGTCGGTTAGGACAACTACTTCGTGCATGACACAAGTCATTTTTACAACCATTATTTACAGACAGATTATTTCACTTATAAATCACTGTATCACATTTCCAGTGAGTCAGAAGTTTACATACAGGAAGTTGACTGTGCCTTTAAACAGTTTGTAAAATTCCAGAGAATGATGTCATGGCTTTAGAAGCTTCTGATATGCTAATTGGCATAATTTGAGTCAATTGGAGGTGTACTTGTGGATGTATTTCAAGGCCTACCTTCAAACGCAGAGCCTTTTTGCTTGACATCATGGGAAAATCAAAAGAAATCATCCAAGACCACAGAAAAAAATGTTTAGACCTCCACAAGTCTGGTTCATCCTTGGGAGCAATTTCCAAACGCTTGAAAGTACCACCTTCATCTGCACAAATAATAGTACACAAGTATAAACACTATGGAACCACGCAGCCATCATATCGCTCAGGAAGGAGACGCATTCTATCTCCTAGAGATTAACGCACATTGGTACGAAAAGTGCAAATCAATCCCAGAACAACAGCAAAGGACCTTGTGAAGATGCTGGAGGAAACAAGTACAAAAGTATCTATATCAAACCTGACTCCGTTACACCAGCTCTGTCAGGAGGAATGGGCCAAAATTCACCCAACTTATTGTGGGAAGCTTGTGGAAGGTTACCCGACACGTTTGACCTGAGTTAAACAATATAAAAGGCAATGCTACCAAATACTAATTGAGTGTATGTAAACTTCTGACCCACTGGTAACATGATGAAAGAAATGAAAGTTGAAATAAATTATTCTCTCTGCTATTATTCTGACATTTCACATTCTTAAAATAAAGTGGTGATCCTAACTGACGTAAGACAGGGAATTTTTACTAGGATTTAAATGTCAGGAATTGTGAAACACCTTAGCCAAATACATTTCAATTCAGTTTATGTGAACTTCCGACGTCAACTGTATGTACGTTTTGAGGAGTGTGAAATTGGCATACTGACTGCAGGAATGTCAGAACATTTAATATACATTTTTCTACCATAAGCCGCCTCTAACTTCATTTTAGAGAATTTGGCAGTACGTCCAACACACCTCACAACCTCAGACCACCTGTAACCACACCAGCCCAGGATCTCCACATCCGGTTTCTTCACCTGTGGGATTATCTGAGACCAGCCACCTAGGACAGCTGGTGAAACTGGTTTTGCATAACCGAAGAAGTGTTTTACTGATGTCAACGTGTTCCCCATTGTGGCGGTGTGGTTATGGTACGGGCAGGCAGGCAGACAGGCATAAGGTACATAGGGTACTCTCCAGTTGCATTTTATTGATGGAAATTTGAATGCATATAGATACCGTGATGAGATCCTGAGGCCAATTGTTGTGCCATTCATCCTTTGCCATCACCTCATGTTCCATCATGATAATGCATGGCCCATGTCGCAAGGATCTGCACACAATTCCAGAAAGTTGAAAATGTCCCAGTTCGTCCATGGCCTACATTCTCACCAGACATGTCACAGAAGTCCTCTAGGTGTCAGGCAAACAGTGAGAGCATTACCCCCCAGAAGATCTCTAGGAGTCAGGCTAACCGTGAGTCAGTGCTGCTCTCCAGAAGTTGGTTAACCATCAGTAAGCACTGCTGTGTATCAACAAGTGAAGATCTCACTCTGCAGAGTTGCTAATCGGCATGATCTGTGGTTGGTTACTTTAGAGTCGTGTTCTTCTACCCTGGTCTAAGGGATGTAGTCATGCTGGTCAGGCTACAGGTGGGCTGTATCAAGTTGCATTTTGAACTAATGTAAACTTGAAATCTGTGTCACTCGATTTTTAAACAAGTTAGACTACTCATTAAACTTCAATGCCTAGTTTATGGAAAAGTCCAAATTATACATGCATAGCTCAAAATACGGTATGGGAACTGCCCCAAACGAAGTCAAGTTGAACATAATTACACAATTTCACAGAACACTATTGAACCCTGTATTGACGGTCTCATTTTCCACTCTGACAACGATTTCAGCTTAGTCAGCTTGTCCAACCTGTAATCGCTAATAATGTGGACCCTATACAACATGAACTAGTGAACCATGTCAAGACTCCATTTGATCGATAGAAGTCGATTTCTTGCTGACTTTTTATGACATATCTGGGTTAGAAAGAAGCAAGGTGTGTAGATTGTAGAGCACTGGGATCTAGATCAACTGGAGCTATCTTTGTTAATTATCAGTCCTACATAGCGGTGGCATATAGCTAGAAACAAAAGTGCTTTTGACAATAGCAATGCCACAATTGAATTATTTTTTGCATACACGTCAATCAATTCAACGGTAAGAGAGGAAAAACGTGGACACGTCTAAACGGTTTTGGTGACCAAGAGTTTAAGCCATTATCTAAAAGGAAAATATTAATGTGCCTATCCTATGTCAAGAGGAATTTAGGTGATGAGATGTGTTGTGACGCATGGAGAGGAGACCCCAAAAGGGCAACTTTTGGAACTGAACCAAAATAGGATTTTTTTTCCTGTCTCTCTCATTAAGTCAGACAGCTTGGACAGTCAGTGGTCTGGCATATCAATAATTAATCATTGGCATGCATAATTAGTGGAGGAATTATGGACAGCTGTGAGGAACATCCAGACAGAGGCCCAATGAAGAAAATTCATCTGCACAGTAAGGGATCGAGTATTGCCTCCTCTCTTGCTCTTTCGAAATGTCGAGAGCTTGGTACTATAAGGTTCTACCTGCATTTTTGTCAACATATAGTTATTGACATAGCCTTGTTCTGTTCAGTGTTCTCTACCTACTGTGCATTCAGAAAGTATTCACATTGTGTTGTGATTAAATTGATACGTCACTGATCTACACACAATACCACATCATTTCAAAGTTAATTTTTGTTTGTAGACATTGTTCCATATTAATAAAAAATGTAAAAGCTAAAATGTCTTGAGTCAATATGTATTCAACCCCTTTGTTATAGCAAACCTAAATAAGTTCAGGAGTAAGACTGTGCTTAACAAATCACATAATAAGTTGGATGGACTCATTCTGTGTTCAATAATAGTGGTTAACATGATTTTTGATTGGCTACCCCATCTCTGTGCCCCACACATACAATTATCTGTGAGGTCCTTCAATCGAGTAGTGAATTTCAAGCACAGATTCAACCACAAAGACCAGGGAGGTTTTTCAATGCCACAAAGAAGGGCACTGATTGGTAGACATGTAAAAAAAACAGACATTGAATATCCCTTTGAGCATGATGAAGTTATTAATTCAACTATGGATTGTGTATCAATACACTTAGTCACTATAAAGATACAAGAATCCTTCCTAACTTTTTCCAGAGAGTTTCCAGAGAGGATGGGAACTGCTCAGGGATTTCACCATGAGCCCAATGGTGATTTTAAAACAGTTACAGAGTTTAATGATTGTGGTATGAGAACTGAGGGCGGATCAACAACATTATTGTTGAGGTACTCCACAATACTAACTTAAATGACAGAGTGAAAAGAAGGAAGGCTGTACAGAATAAAAATATTCCAAAACATGCAACCTGTTTGCAACTAGGCACTTAAGTAACACGGCATACAAATGAACTGTATGAAGAATTGTATGCATGGGGCAAATCTAACACAACACATCACTGAGTACCACTTCATATTTTTAAGCATGGTGGTGGCTGCATCATGTTATGGGTATGCTTGTCATCAGCAATGACAAGAGAGTTTTTTAGGATAAAAAGTAAAGGAAAACCGCTAAGCACCGGCTTTCTGGCAATGATCAACAACCAACTTGATAGAGGTTTAATAATTTTTTAAAGAATAATGGGCAAATATTGTACAATAAAAAAACAACTCTCAGCTGTAATTGCTGCCAAAGGTGTTTCTACCATGTATTGTCTCAGGGGGGGTCAATGCCACAGGCAGCCAGTGGCACCTTAATTGGGGAAGACGGGCTCATACTATTGACGAGAACAGAATAAATGGAATGGTATTGAATACATCGTATTTTTTTTAGATTGCTGAACAAAAATGACAATTAAATCCATTTTTAAACCTCTTTTGTAACACAGAACACTATGGAAAAATTCAAGGGGCTTGTATAGTTTCTGAAGGCACTGTAAAATCAAATCAAAGGTTATTTGTCACGTGCGTCGAAATCAGTGAAATGCTTACTTACAGGCTCTAACCAATAGTGCGTAGGAAAAAAAAGTGTGTGTGTGTGTGTGTAGGTAAGTAAAGAAATAAAACAACAGTAAAAAGACACTTGAAAATAAGAGTAGCAAAGCTATATACAGACACCGGTTAGTCAGGCTTATTGAGGTAGTATGTACATGTGGGTATGGTTAAAGTGACTATGAGTATATGATGAACAGAGAGTAGCAGTAGCGTAAAAAGAGGGGTTGGCGGATGGTGGGACACAATGCAGATAGCTCGGTTAGCCAATGTGCGGGAGCACTGGTTGGTCGGGCCAATTGAGGTAGTATGTACATGAATGTATAGTTAAAGTGACTATGCATATAAGATAAACAGAGAGTAGCAGCAGCGTAAAAGAGGGGTTGGGGGGGACACAATACAAATAGTCTGGGTAACCATTTGGTTATCTGTTCAGGAGTCTTATGGCTTGGGGGTAAGAATTGTTGAGAAGTCTTTTTATCCTAGACTTGGCACTCCGGTACCGCTTGCCATGCGGTAGAAGAGAGAACAGTCTATGACTGGGGTGGCTGGGGTCTTTGACAATTTTCAGGGCCTTCCTCTGACACCGCCTGTGTGGAGGTCCTGGATGGCAGGCAGCTTTGCCCCAGTGATGGCCTGGGCCGTACGCACTAGCCTCTGAAGTGCCTTACGGATAGAGGCCGAGCAATTGCCGTACCAGGCAGTGATGCAACCTGTCAGGATGCTCTCGATGTTGCAGCTGTAGAACCTTTTGAGGATCTCAGGACCCATGCCAAATCTTTTTAGTTTTCTGAGGGGGAATAGGCTTTGTCGTGCCCTCTTCACGACTGTCTTGGTGTGTTTGGTCCAATCTAGTTGGTGTTGATGTGGACACCAAGGAATTTGAAGCTCATCCTGCTCCACTAGAGCCCCGTCGATGAGAATGGGGACGTGCTCGTAGCTCCTTTTCCTGTAGTCCACAATCATCTCCTTAGTCTTGGTTACGTTGAGGGATAGGTTGTTATTCTGGCACCACCCGGCCAGGTCTTTGACCTCCTCCCTATAGGATGTCTCGTCGGTGTCTGTGATCAGGCCTACCACTGTTGTGTCGTCAGCAAACTTAATGATGGTGTTGAAGTCGTGCCTGGCCATGCAGTCGTGGGTGAACCGGGAGAACAGGAGGGGACTGAGCACGCATCCCTGGGGAGCACCAGTGTTGAGGATCAGCGTGGCAGATGTGTTGCTACCTACCCTCACCACCTGGGGGCGGCCCGTCAGGAAGTCCAGGATCCAGTTGCAGAGGGAGGTGTTTAGTCCCAGGTTCCTTAGCTTAGTGATGAGCTTCGATGGTACTATGGTGTTGAACACTGAACTGTAGTCAATGAATAGCATTCTCACATAGGTGTTCCTTGTGTCCAGGTGGGAAAGGGCCGTGTGGTGTGCAATAGAGATTGCATCATCTGTGGATCTGTTTGGGTGGTATGCAAATTGGAGTGGGTCTATGGTTTCTGGGGTAATGGTGTTGATGTGAGCCATTACCAGCCTTTCAAAGCACTTCATGTCCCGTTGGTAGGATATTCGTCATCGTACATCGTCTAGTTTATTGTCCAATGATTGCAGGTTGGCGAGTAATATTTACGGTAACAACAGCTTCCCTAGTTGTCTTCTGCGGGTCCGGAGGAGCCATCTCCTCCGGCGCCATTTTCCATCCAGAAGGATGTCTTAGCATGGTCTTAGCTGTGTACTTAGGGTTGTTGTCCTGTTGGAAGGTGAACCTTTGCCCCAGTCTGAGGTCCTGAGCGCTCTGGAACAGGTTTTCATGAAGGAACTCTTTATTTTGCTTCCTTTATATTTCCTCGATCGTGACTAGTCTCCCAGTCCCTGCCACTGAAAAACATCCCCACAGCATGATGTTGCCACCACCATGCTTCACCATAGGGGTGGTGCCAGGTTTCCTCCAGATGTGACACTTGGCATTCAGGCCAAAGAGTTCAATCTTGGTTTCATCAGATACAGAGAATCTTGTTTTTCATGGCAAACTCCAAGCGGGCTGTCATGTGCCTTTTACTGAGGAGTCGCTTCCGTCTGGCCACTACAATAAAGGCCTGATTGGTGGAGTGCTGCAGAGATGGTTGTCCTTCTGGAAGGTACTCCCAATCTCCACAGAGGAACTTTGTAGCTCTGTCAGAGTGACCATCAGGTTCTTGGTCACCTCCCTGACCAAGGCCCTTCTCCCCTGATTGCTCAGTTTGGCCGGGCGGCCAGCTCTAGGAAGAGTCTTGGTGGTTCCAAACGTCTTCAATTTATAATGGAGGCCACTGTGTTCTTGGGGATATTCAATGCTGCAGAATTTTTTTTGTACACTTTCCCCAGATCTGTGCCTAGACACAATCCTGTCTCGGAACTCTATGGACAATTCCTTTGACCTCATGGCTTGGTTTTTGCTCTGACATGCAACTGTGGGACCTTGTATAGACAGGTGTGTGCATTTCCAAATCAATTGAATTTACCACAAGTGGACTCAAGTTGTAGAAATAAATGGAAACAGGATGCACCTGAGCTCAATTTCGAGTCTTATAGTAAAGGGTCTGAATACTTATGTAAATAAGGTATTTCTGTTTTTTATTTTTAATACATTTGCTAAAAATGCTAAAAACCTGTTTTCATTTTGTCGTTATAGGGTAAGGTGTGTAGACTGACGAGGAACAAATGTAATTTAATACATTTTAGAATAAGACTGTAATGTAACAGAATGTGGAAAAAGGGAAGGGATCTTGTCAAGACTCAGGAGAAGACCCAGATGCAGACAGTTTCAAAGTAACAAAAATGTATTACAAAAACAGGGGGGCTGGCAAATGGCAGGTCAAGGGCAGGCAGAGGTCAGCAATCTAGAGCAGAGTCCGAAAGGTACAGAGTGGCAGGCAGGCTCACGGTCAGGGCAGGCAGGTTCCGGTTGGAGCGAGCGGTCGCATCTACACTTCGGTCCGCAGGTAGTATAACTTTTCATTACATTTCGTTATAGTACAACGGTTTGATTTGTCTAATCTTAGCAATTTCTTCTTAGCCAGCTACATAGCCGTCTTTGTATCAACGACAATTGCATAATTATCGTATTTCGTCGTCCTAACGTATCTGCCCAGCAGCTAGCTAAGCAGCTAGCTAACATCCACTGTCCACTAGCACTGTAGAAACTATTTCACTCAACTGAACGACTCGATTAGCGTAGTGTCAGCTAGCTACATAGTTGTCTTCGTATCCAAGATAATTGTGCAGTTTAGAGTGTGTAGACTTAGAGTGATTATCTTAATTTACCGAGGTTAGCTAGCCAGCTATTTGTCGTCCTTAACGTAGGAAATGCTGCTAGCTAGCTAGCCAACAGCTAGCCAACCTCTACCGAATTGAACTCTAACTACCCGGTCAACATTCCGCGTCGCTCCACAGGTAGTATCACATTTTCATTTCACTTCATTACAGTACAACGGTTTGATTTGTTTGATCGTAGCTAGCCAGCTACATAGCCGTCTTTGTATCTAAGACAATTGTGTAGTCTAGAGCGATTTTCTAGGTTAGCTGGCCAGCTAT
Source organism: Oncorhynchus masou masou (assembly GCF_036934945.1). NCBI lineage: Eukaryota > Metazoa > Chordata > Actinopteri > Salmoniformes > Salmonidae > Oncorhynchus > Oncorhynchus masou. Next base: position 13,240,078 of record NC_088242.1, read on the forward strand.
TGTCGTTCTTCTAACGCAGCTAGCCAGCTAGCCCCGAATAGCAGCTCTGTAGTAACTATTACAGTACAACGGTTTGTTTTGTTTGATCGTAGCTAGCTAGCTACATAGCCATCTTTGTATCTAAGACAATTGTGTAGCCTAGAGCGATTTTCTAGGTTAGCTGGCCAGCTATTGTCGTTCTTCTAACGTAGCTAGCCAGCTAGCCCCGAATAGCAGCACTGTAGTAACTATTACAGTACAACGGTTTGTTTTGTTTGATCGTAGCTAGCTAGCTACATAGCCGTCTTTGTATCTAAGACAATTGTGTAGCCTAGAGCGATTTTCTAGGTTAGCCAGCCAGCTATTGTCGTTCTTTTAAGTAACGGAACGCAATCAACCTTGCTAGCTAGCCAGCTAGCCCCCGAATAGCAGCACTGTAGAAACTATTACACTCGACGGAACGACTTGATTAGTGTAGTGTCAACATCGCAGCCACTACCAGCTAGCCTACTCCAGCAGTACTGTATCATTTCAATCATCTTAGTCAATAAGATTCTTGCTACGTAAGCTTAACTTTCTGAACATTCGAGACGTGTAGTCCACTTGTCATTCCAATCTCCTTTGCATTAGCGTAGCCTCTTCTGTACCCTGTTAACTATGTGTCTATCTATCCCTGTTCTCTCCTCTCTGCACAGACCATACAAACGCTCCACACCGCGTGGCCGCGGCCACCCTAATCTGGTGGTCCCAGCGCGCACGACCCACGTGGAGTTCCTGGTCTCCGGTAGCCTCTGGAACTGCCGATCTGCGGCCAACAAGGCAGAGTTCATCTCAGCCTATGCCTCCCTCCAGTCCTCGACTTCCTGGCACTGACGGAAACATGGATCACCACAGATAACACTGCTACTCCTACTGCTCTCTCTTCGTCCGCCCACGTGTTCTCGCACACCCCGAGAGCTTCTGGTCAGCGGGGTGGTGGCACCGGGATCCTCATCTCTCCTAAGTGGTCATTTCTCTCTCTCCCCTTACCCATCTATCTATCGCCTCCTTTGAATTCCATGCTGTCACAGTTACCAGCCCTTTCAAGCTTAACATTCTTATCATTTATCGCCCTCCAGGTTCCCTCGGAGAGTTCATCAATGATTGATGCCTTGATAAGCTCCTTTCCTGAGGACGGCTCACCTCTCACAGTCCTGGGCGACTTTAACCTCCCCACGTCTACCTTTGACTCATTCCTCTCTGCCTCCTTCTTTCCACTCCTCTCCTCTTTTGACCTCACCCTCTCACCTTCCCCCCTACTCACAAGGCAGGCAATACGCTCGACCTCATCTTTACTAGATGCTGTTCTTCCACTAACCTCACTGCAACTCCCCTCCAAGTCTCCGACCACTACCTTGTATCCTTTTCCCTCTCGCTCTCATCCAACACTTCCCACACTGCCCCTACTCGGATGGTATCGCGCCGTCCCAACCTTCGCTCTCTCTCCCCCGCTACTCTTTCCTCTTCCATCCTATCATCTCTTCCCTCTGCTCATACCTTCTCCAACCTTTCTCCTGACTCTGCCTCCTCAACCCTCCTCTCTTCCCTTTCTGCATCCTTTGACTCTCTATGTCCCCTATCCTCCAGGCCGGCTCGGTCCTCCCCTCCCGCTCCGTGGCTCGATGACTCATTGCGAGCTCACAGAACAGAGCTCCGGGCAGCCGAGCGGAAATGGAGGAAAACTCGCCTCCCTGCGGACCTGGCATCCTTTCACTCCCTCCTCTCTACATTTTCCTCCTCTGTCTCTGCTGCTAAAGCCACTTTCTACCACTCTAAATTCCAAGCATCTGCCTCTAACCCTAGGAAGCTCTTTGCCACCTTCTCCTCCCTCCTGAATCCTCCTCCCCCTCCCCCCCCCTCCTCCCTCTCTGCAGATGACTTCGTCAACCATTTTGAAAAGAAGGTCGACGACATCCGATCCTCGTTTGCTAAGTCAAACGACACCGCTGGTTCTGCTCACACTGCCCTACCCTGTGCTCTGACCTCTTTCTCCCCTCTCTCTCCAGATGAAATCTCGCTTCTTGTGACGGCCGGCCGCCCAACAACCTGCCCGCTCGACCCTATCCCCTCCTCTCTTCTCCAGACCATTTCCGGGGACCTTCTCCCTTACCTCACCTCGCTCATCAACTCATCCCTGACCGCTGGCTACGTCCCTTCCGTCTTCAAGAGAGCGAGAGTTGCACCCCTTCTGAAAAAACCTACACTCGATCCCTCCGATGTCAACAACTACAGACCAGTATCCCTTCTTTCTTTTCTCTCCAAAACTCTTGAACGTGCCGTCCTTGGCCAGCTCTCCCGCTATCTCTCTCAGAATGACCTTCTTGATCCAAATCAGTCAGGTTTCAAGACTAGTCATTCAACTGAGACTGCTCTTCTCTGTATCACGGAGGCGCTCCGCACTGCTAAAGCTAACTCTCTCTCCTCTGCTCTCATCCTTCTAGACCTATCGGCTGCCTTCGATACTGTGAACCATCAGATCCTCCTCTCCACCCTCTCCGAGTTGGGCATCTCCGGCGCGGCCCACGCTTGGATTGCGTCCTACCTGACAGGTCGCTCCTACCAGGTGGCGTGGCGAGAATCTGTCTCCTCGCCACGCGCTCTCACCACTGGTGTCCCCCAGGGCTCTGTTCTAGGCCCTCTCCTATTCTCGCTATACACCAAGTCACTTGGCTCTGTCATAACCTCACATGGTCTCTCCTATCATTGCTATGCAGACGACACACAATTAATCTTCTCCTTTCCCCCTTCTGATGACCAGGTGGCGAATCGCATCTCTGCATGTCTGGCAGACATATCAGTGTGGATGACGGATCACCACCTCAAGCTGAACCTCGGCAAGACGGAGCTGCTCTTCCTCCCGGGGAAGGACTGCCCGTTCCATGATCTCGCCATCACGGTTGACAACTCCATTGTGTCCTCCTCCCAGAGCGCTAAGAACCTTGGCGTGATCCTGGACAACACCCTGTCGTTCTCAACCAACATCATGGCGGTGGCCCGTTCCTGTAGGTTCATGCTCTACAACATCCGCAGAGTACGACCCTGCCTCACACAGGAAGCGGCGCAGGTCCTAATCCAGGCACTTGTCATCTCCCGTCTGGATTACTGCAACTCGCTGTTGGCTGGGCTCCCTGCCTGTGCCATTAAACCCCTACAACTCATCCAGAACGCCGCAGCCCGTCTGGTGTTCAACCTTCCCAAGTTCTCTCACGTCACCCCGCTCCTCCGCTCTCTCCACTGGCTTCCAGTTGAAGCTCGCATCCGCTACAAGACCATGGTGCTTGCCTACGGAGCTGTGAGGGGAACGGCACCGCAGTACCTCCAGGCTCTGATCAGGCCCTACACCCAAGCAAGGGCACTGCGTTCATCCACCTCTGGCCTGCTCGCCTCCCTACCATTGAGGAAGTACAGTTCCCGCTCAGCCCAGTCAAAACTGTTCGCTGCTCTGGCCCCCCAATGGTGGAACAAACTCCCTCACGACGCCAGGACAGCGGAGTCAATCACCACCTTCCGGAGACACCTGAAACCCCACCTCTTCAAGGAATACCTAGGATAGGATAAGTATCCTTCTCACCACCCCCCCCTTAATGATTTAGATGCACTATTGTAAAGTGGCTGTTCCACTGGATGTCAGAAGGTGAATTCACCAATTTGTAAGTCGCTCTGGATAAGAGCGTCTGCTAAATGACTTAAATGTAAATGTAAATGTAAATAAAAAACAGGAAAATTAGAAAACATGAACGAGAGAAAGACAGGAGCACGGGGAAAATGCTGGTAGGCTTGACGAAACAAAATAAACTGGCAACAGACAAACAGAGAACACAGGTATAAATACACTGGGGATAAGGGGGAAGATGGGTGACACCTGGAGGGGGTGCAGACAAGCACAAAGACAGTTGAAACAGATCAGGGTGTACAGGATCTGAATACTTTCCAAATGCACTGTATACCCCAGTGACAGTCAGTGCCGTTTATGATGAGGGAGGACAATTTTTATTTTTCATGACCATTGTCTTATTTCTACTACAGCATGTTGGATGACTGTCATTCATATTCCATTCACCCAGTTCAATGTAACATCGATAGCTTTAGGCTAATACGACTCAAATTTTCCCTATATCCATCATGAGGTTGCAACAACCTAGCCTATGAAGGAAAGTTTACAACGCAGGTGCACACAGGTTGAGAGAAATGTTTGAGATGACAGACAGTGACACATGGACAGACACTGACACATTCAATACCGTTTTGCACACTCTTGCCTGCACCTAGCTTATCTAGGGTGTAATCAGTAGACCAACAGTTGCAAACAAGAGTTTCCATTGGACAAATTCAGGTATTTTTATCCCCGTTTTGTTTGCTTCAGAGTCGGTGGGATGAATACACCCATGATCCCGCATGAACACAGTTTTCACTTTCATAGCATCCACGTTGTATTCCTTCTTGCCTCTATGCACTCCCCTCCTCTTACCTTTTCCCTTTGTTTGTGGACTTCAATGAACAAAACATCAGCTGTATGTGACCAGGCATAAAAAAACTTTCCAAGTCAAATCAAGTCATAACCACTACATACAGCCTACATCGCTATATTAGCTAAAGTAATGTCCTAGTCAACATAGCTAATTGAACTAATGCGTTAGTTAACCCGTTACAATCATGCAGTAATGTTACAGTGTATAGTCAGTAAACAGTTACACCAGCGGGCCCCGGTGGAAATAAATTAATAAAACCAAAAGATTACCTTGACTTGTAAGAATTCTAGTGTTGTGTTGGATAGTCATAGCCAACTAGCTAACATAGCGTCCCTCTGTTTGAGCAACTTATATCTCTCTCTCGCTCTCTCTCGCTCTCTCGCTCCTTCATTTTTTAATGTATTTGTTCAAAACTGTTCAACTATTGTATTTTTCTCTCTTTGAGTCAACTACTCACCACATTTTATGCACTGCAGTGCTAGCTAGCTGTAGCTTACGCTTTCAGTACTAGATTAGTTCTCTGATCCTTTGATTGGTGGACAACATGTCAGTTCATGCTGCAAGAGCTCTGATAGGTTGGAGGATGTCCTTCGGAAGTAGTTAAATTATTGTGTAAGTCTATGTAAGGGGGTGAGAACCAAGAGCCTCCTACATTTTGTATTTCAAGTCAATGTACCAAGCGGAAGGCTAACTGTCCTCCGGCTACCCCATGTTGTTACCCTACAGAGTGCTGTTTAGGCTACTGTAGACCATTGCAAAACAGTGTTTTAATCGATTATTTCGTGACGTGAATATATTTAGTATAATTTTACCTAAAAAGGATAACTTTTTCAATGTTTTACCATTTTTATTTTTATGAAATTCACTGAGGAGGATGATCCTCCTCTTCCTCCTCTGAGGAGCCTTCACTGTTGTATACTGTACACTGTTAATTGTTCTCTAAGTATCCTAATTATTTCCAAAGTATACTAGATCAAAATTGCTGACACCTAGGGTTGGGCGGTATGCAGATTTTCATACTGTCATACCATTTCTGTACCATACCAAATGTGCACACAAGGGGCACTATTTTTATTATTTTGATGCACAAAAAATGTAGGCAACAAAGAACAGACATTTTATTTTATTTTTATTGAAAATCATATCGCTGGTATTTTGAAATACCCCAGTATACGGTATCAATGGTATATAACCCAAGTATATCGCCCAAGCCTACTGACATCATTCAAATCACTAAGGGTTTGGAACATTAAATACTATCTCAGAATCATAGTAAATTGAATGTGCAACAGTTGAGTACAGTGGAGCACAGTTAGTACAAGCACTGATTTACTAGCATCAGTATCGCCAAGTAAAGGTAGGTTGAAAATGATTTCCCTTTGCATAGCCTTTCCTATACTAGAACCCTATATGGAGGATTATCCATCCAAAATACAGGGATCTGACGAGAGGTTTATCATTCTTGAGATATGTTGCACCCTAGTTGCAATTACCTACTAAAATCCATGGATGACAGAGACACAGTGACACGAAACACACATGATGTGCTTTGAAATTAGGGCTAGGCCACACCGGATGCAAGAACAATAGCCAAACTCGATCCTACTCAACGGCAACAACATCCCCATGCTCATACCTGAAGGCCTGAAGTATGAAAAAGACGCATGTTTTGTTTATGTTCTTGTGGATGCAAAATTCTGCCAAATTCTCTAAAACAACATTGTAGGCAGCTTATGGTCGTTTTTAATTAAACTGCAGTTTTTGTCAGCATTCTAGGCTAGCTAATGCTACAGCAGCCTATTGGATTCCATGAAAATACAATGCCTAGCATTGGGGTGAGTAGCTACCGGATGTGTTGTAGATACCAATGGGTTGCTTTAGCAGTAGTTAGCCTAGCATGCTGATGAAAACGGCAGTTAACAAAAAAATAGCATTATTTCAATCTTATCAATGTCTCATTTTGTTTAATTAAAAAAATTGGAGTACAGCGCCCTCAAATTAAATGACCACCAAATGTAATTTAATCAACTGCCCAAAGACCAGGCTAGACAAACCTTATGGTTTCAGGCTATTACGCTGCGATGATGATGGAAAGCTGTGGGCTCCGGTTACTCGATACATTTATGTGTGATTGAAGAACTTAATTACCGGTAAGTTGCAAACACTTGTTTGTTTTTAACTAGCTATGTGTATTGCATAAAGCTTGCTAGTTAGCTTGTAGTGAAGGACTAGTGAACTATATTCATCCAAATAACTACTATAATATTCTTCTGCAAATTGGATTTTTATGCAAACCTGGATATTCCACCAAGTAGGTGTAGATATCGCCATAGGCTACTTTGGGCCATTTGGTAGGGTTGGCTCCACAGCTGGTCTCCGGGCAAGTTGAAAGGACATATAGGCAAGCCAACAAGAAATCAACTTTTCTAAATACCTAAACCGTTCAAGGGCAGGCAAAGACTCAAAGGAGTTACGCGACACATCTAAAATTAGCGAATTAGATTGAAATTAACTTCTCTCTTTAGTCAGCCAGCTAACCAGTGAAAAAACTAGGGGTAAACAAATAGTGATGTAAGTATAATGTGACAGCTTCACTGTCAGTGTTAGCAGGTCAGGTAACAAATTAGACTGGCAGAATAAGATTCATACAAATAATTTGTTGTTGTGACAGCCAAGTATGTTAATAATAATGTGAGGTTGCTGAAAATGTTAATTGAAACTACAAAAAAGTTAGCTTGCTTAGGATGCCGCCAAAGTTAGGCTAATTACATGGGAGTAACAGGAGTACCCTGCGGCTTTACCCAACTCGGGATGTCAAATCAAATCACATTTTTCTAAGTTGTGAGAACACTCGGAGCAGGCAATGTTGAAAAGTAATCTTTAGACATGTTGTACTTTTCTTAAATGTTGTTTTGTAATTGAGTAAAACAAGCAGACCACAAGAAAATTGTGTTTGAATAGGTCAAGTTTATGCTGTGAGCCAATAAAGTAACCTATGTAACCACAGGTTATTTTCCCACAGGTGGGCAGGGCCATGACATTCTATCAAATATCAGCTGGGACTATTGTAAGTCAAAATGTGATTGGTTCATTCCACTGTCACTCCAAAATTCTGCTCTAATAGAGTTGAATGGCGGAGGCCTTATGTCCATTTCTCACATTGTGGGATCTCCCTTCTACACACTGCTGCAACATATCTTAATTATTGGCAACTAAAGCATTGAAGTGGGTCCTGAACATAGGCCTTTACAGAATAGCAAATAAAACCTAATCTGACCTCATCAGGTAGAAACTCTGTGTCAGTGCTCAACAAGACAAACAGTCTCGGTCTCGCTATTTCCACCGGGTACATGTCTCACCAAACGGCAGGCGTCACAAACACTGGGAATTCTTTTCATTTGATCCACCTCTACACTCAATGCTACCCCACTGATCACCCCTTTTAGCGGCTCTGGAGAGCAAAGCACACCACAGGTTGAGCCCTGGACCCCGTGACCCGATTCCTCTAGAACAGGTATTCCCAAACTGGGGTACGCGCAATGCCTTCAAAGGGTACGCCAAAGAAAAATGTGATTCATATTCTTCACATTTTCAAACAGTACATTTATATTTTCCAACGGGGCTATTCATTTGAGTGAGTTTTTTTTCTCACCTGAGAAGCCTTGTTTCACTGCCAAAAAATAAATTAAACCATCTAGTATTCAGTGAAATAACAACACAATGTCAAATAAAGGTAGCCTATTCAAATAATGAATATGAAATCACATTAACCATTATCCTCTCATGGGAAATCTTCACTCTTGCACAGACATTTAAAAAAAAGACCATTTGAAAAATTAGCCACAGGAGTTTTTTGAGCGAGAAAAACAACTTTCGACTAGTAAGACATGTATAAAAGCAACAGATACCATTAATAAGAAGGGGCTAGAAGCCTCTTATATGGTGAGCTACTGGGTGGCTAGGACAGGCAAGCACCATACTATCATGGAGAACTTTATTCTTCCTGCTGCCGCCATTAAGGCTAGGATAATGCTGGGGGAAAAGTCCAAAAAGACAATGCCTTCCTCAAACAACACTGTTTCAAGATGCAACAGTAACATGACAGGAGATGTTTTGAAACAATTACATGCAAGCCAGTGAATTATACACAATACAGCTGGAAGCATCAACAGAAGTGGCGGGCCTGGCACAGCTCCTGGTATATGTTCGATGGGAGGTCAATAAGGAAGACATCCTCTTCTGCAAACAACTGGAAACCAGGCCAACATGAGGATATTTTTAAAGTACTGGAAAGGTTTGTGACATCAAATGGACTTTGGTGGTCAAGATGTGTCGGTGTCTGTAGTGACGTTGCAAAAGCCATGACATGGAGATAAAGTGGAGTGGCAACGCGCTTGCAAGCAATTTCTCCCAACGCCACTTGGGTACACTGCAGCATCCACCGAGAGGCTCTTGCTGCCAAGGGAATGCCTGGCGGCTTGAAAGACATTGTTGACACTGCAGTGAAAATGGTTAACTTTGTTAAAGCAAGGCCCTGAACTTGTGTATATTTTCTGCATTAGGCAATGATATGGGCAGCGACCATGTAACGCTTTTACAACGTACAGACGAGCGCTGGTTATCAAGGGGCAAGGTATTGACACATTTTTTGAATCGAGAGACAAGCTTAAAGTTATCTTTACTGACCATCATTTTCACTTGTCTGACAGCTTGCATGATGACGAGTTTCTCACACAACTGGCCTATCTGGGTGATGTTTTTCTCACCTGAATGATCTGAATCTAGGATTACAGGGACTCTCCGCAACTGTATTCAATGTGCAGGACAAAATTGAGGCTATGATGAAGAAGTTGGAGCTCCTTTCTGTATGATTTATTTGTGTGTAAATGAACACAAGCTTACAATGTCAAATGTGATATAGCGAAGCACCCGCGTGAGCTTGGTGAGCAATTACGCATGGACTTTCCCGAACAACTGGATTCGTTATCCCTTTCAGGCCCTGCCTCCAGTCCACTTACCGATATCTGAACAAGAGAGCCTCATCGAAAATGCAACAAGCGGTTCTGTGAAAATGTTATTTAATCAGAAGTCAATGCCAAATTTCTGGACAGGGCTGCGCTCAGAGTTTCTTGCCTTGGCAAATCGCGCTGTTAAGACACTGATGCCCTTTGCAACCATGTACCTATGTGAGAGTGGATTCTCTGCCCTCACTAGCATGAAAACTAAGGCACAGACTGTGTGTGGAAAATTATTTAAGACTGAGACAATACAACCCAACATTGCAGAGTTACAGTTGAAGTCGGAAGTTTACATATGCCTTAGACAAATACATTTAAACTCAGTATTTCACAATTCCTGACATTTAATCCTAGTAAAAATTCCCTGTCTTAGGTCAGTTAGGATCACCACTTTAGTATAAGAATGTGAAGTGTCAGAATAATAGTAGAGAGAATTATATATTTCAGCTTCTATTTCTTTCATCACATTCCCTGTGGGCCAGAAGTGTACATACACTCAATTAGTATTTGGCAGCATTGCCTTTAAATTGTTTAACTTGGGTCAAACGTTTCAGGTAGCCTTCCACAAGCTTCCCACAATAACTTGGGTGAATTTTGGCCCATTCCTGCTGACAGAGCTGGTGTAACTGAGTCAGGTTTGAAGGCCATCTTGCTCGCACACACTTTTTCAGTTCTGCCCACAAATGTCTATAGAATTGAGGTCAGGGCTTTGTGATGGCCACTCCAAAACCTTGACTTTGTTGTCCTTAAGCCATTTTGACATCACTTTGGAAGTATGCTTAGGGTCATTGTCCATTTGGAAGACCCATTTGCGACCAAGCTTTAACTTCCTGACTGATGTCTTGAGATAATGCTTCAATATATCCACATCATTTTCCTACCTCATGATGCCATCTATTTTGTGAAGTGCACCAGTCCCTCCAGCAGCAAAGCACCCCCACAACACGATGCTGCCACCCATGCTTCGAGGTTGGGATGGCGTTCTTCGGGTTGCAAGCCTCCCCTTTTTCCTCCAAACATAACGATGGTCATTTTTGTTCTATTTTTGTTTCATCTAACTAGAGGACAAAAAGTATGATCTTTGTCCCCATGTGCAGTTGCAAACCGTAGTCTGGCGGTTTGATGGTTTTGGAGCAGTGGCTTCTTCTTCCTTCTTCTTCTTCCTTCCATGAGCGGCCTTTCAGGTTATGTCGATATAGGGCTCATTTTACTGTGGATATAGATACTTTTGTACCGGTTTCCTCCAGCATCTTCACCAGGTTGCGCGCACCCCGCTAACCAGCTAGCCATTTCACATCGGTTACACCAGACTAATTTCGGGAGTTGATAGGCTTGAAGTCATAAACAGCCCAATGCTTGAAGCATTACGAAGAGCTGCTGTCAAACACACAAAAGTGCTGTTTGAATGAATGCTTATGAGCCTGCTGGTGCATACCATTGCTCAGACAGACTGCTCTATCAAATATGCTGTTGTTCTGGGATTGACTGAATACAAACAGTGTAGCTATTCCCTCCGCAAGGCAATCAAACAAGCTAAGCGAAAGTATAGAGACAAAGTAGAGTCGCAATTCAACGGCTCAGACACAAGAGGTATGTGGCAGGGTCTACAGTCAATCACGGTTTCCAAGAAGAAAACCAGCCCCATCAAGGACCAGGATATCTTGCTCCCAGACAGACTAAACAACTTCTTTGCTCTCTTTGAGGACAATACAGTGCCACTGACACGGCCCGCTACCAAAACCTGCGGACTCTCCTTCACTGCAGCCGACGTGAGTAAACGTGTTAACCCTTGCAAGGCTGCAGGCCCAGACGGCATCCCCAGCCGTGTCCTCAGAGCATGCGCAGACCAGCTGGCTGGTGTGTTTACGGACATATTCAATCCAAACTTACTTATCCCAGTCTGCTGTTCCCACATGCTTCAAGAGGGCCACCATTGTTCCTGTTCCCAAGAGAGCTAAGGTAACTGAGCTAAACGACTACCGCCCCGTAGCACTCACTTCCGTCATCATGAAGTGCTTTGAAAGACTAGTCAAGTACCATATCACCTCCACCCTACCTGACACCCGAGACCCACTCCAATTTGCTTACCGCCCCAATAGGTCCACAGACGACGCAATCGCAACCACACTGCAAACTGCCCTAACCCATCTGAACAAGAGGAATACCTATGTGAGAATGCTGTTCATCGACTACAGCTCAGCATTTAACACCATAGTACCCTTCAAACTCGTCTTCAAGCTCGAGACCCTGGGTCTCGACCCCACCCTGTGCAACTGGGTACTGGACTTCCTGACGGGCCGCCCCCAGGTGGCGAGAGTAGGTAACAACATCTCCACCCCGCTGATCCTCAACACTGGGGCCCCACAAGGGTGCGTTCTAAGCCCTCTCCTGTACTCCCTGTTCACCCACGACTGCGTGGCCATGCACGCCTCCAACTCAATCATCAAGTATGCAGATGACACTACAGTGGTAGGCTTGATTACCAACAACGACGAGACGGCCTACAGGGAGGAAGTGAGGGCCTTCAGAGTGTGGTGTCAGGAAAATAACCTCACACTCAACGTCAACAAAACAAAGGAGATGATCGTGGACTTCAGGAAACAGCAGAGGGAGCACCCCCCTATCCACATCGATGGGACAGTAGTGGACAGGGTAGTAAGTTAAGTTCCTCGGCGTACACATCACGGACAAACTGAATTGGTCCACCCACACAGACAGCGTGGTGAAGAAGCGCAGCAGCGCCTCTTCAACCTCAGGAGGCTGAAGAAATTCGGCTTGTCACCAAAAGCACTCACAAACTTTTACAGATGCACAATCGAGAGCATCCTGTCAGGCTGTATCACCGCCTGGTACGGCAACTGCTCCGCCCAAAACTGTAAGGCTCTCCAGAGGGTAGTGAGGTCTGCACAACGCATCACCGGGGGCAAACTACCTGCCCTCCAGGACACCTACACCACCCGATGTCACAGGAAGGCCATAAAGATCATCAAGGACAACAACCACCGGGCCACTGCCTATTCACCCCGCTATCATCCAGAAGGCGAGGTCTGTACAGGTGCATCAAAGCAGGGACCGAGAGACTGAAAAACAGCTTCTATCTCAAGGCCATTACACTGTCAACTTCTTGACGCTACCCATCCCTGTCGCGGGATCATTTTTGTCAGCAACCGCTAAATAGCATAGTTAAATAATATTACAAAAAAATATTAATATCCATGAAATCACAAGTGCAATATTGCACAACACAGCTTAGCCTTTGTTAATCCACATGTCGTCTCAGATTTTGAAATTGTGCTTTACAGCGAAAGCAATCCAAGCATTTGTGTAAGTTTATCGATAGCATCAGGAAGCTTGGTCACGAAAATCAGAAAAGCAATCAAATTAACCGTTTACCTTTGATGATCTTCGGATGTTTTCACTCACGAGACTCCCAGTTACACAACAAATGTTCCTTTTGTTCCATAAAGATTATTTTTATACCCAAAATACCGATGTTTGTTTGTGGCATATGTTCAGAAATCCACAGGAAAGAGAGGTCACGACAACGCAGTCTAGTCTTCATAACGCAATAGTCTTCATAATGTCCACAGAAACATGTCAAACGTTTTTATAATAATTCCTCAGGTAGTTTTTCAAATATATATTCAATAATATATCAACCGAGTGTGTAGGTTTTTCAATAACAGCGTGAGGAACAATGGCAGATTTACTCTATAGCGCAAAAACTCACTCTAAGAGCCCCCATCTATCCACTTACGCAATGAGATATTTCACGCTCATTTTTTAAAATAAAAGCCTGAAACTATGTCTAACGACTGTTGACACCTTAGGGAAGCCAGAGAAAAAGGAATCTGGTTGATATCCCTTTAAATGGAGGATAGGCATGCATAGGAACAGAAGGGTTTCAAAATAAGAGGCACTTCCTGATTGGATTTTCTTCAGGGTTTTGCCTGCAATATCAGTTCTGTTATACTCACAGACAATATTTTGACAGTTTTGGAAATGTTAGAGTGTTTTCTATCAGAATCTGTCAATTATATGCATATTCTAGCATCTGGTCCTGAGAAATAGGCTGTTTACTTTGGGAACGTTATTTTTCCAAACATAAAAATAGTGCCCCCTAGCTTCCAGCCACCACTAACATTGAATGGCTGCTGCCAACATACTGACTCAACTCCAGCCACTTTAATAAAAATTGATGTAAAAATGTATCACTAGTCACTTTAAACAATGCCACTTCATATAATGTTTACATACCCTACATTACTCATCTCATATGTATATACTGTACTCAATACCATCTACTGCATCTTGCCTATGTCGTTCTGTACCATCACTCATTCATATATTTTTATGTACATATTCTTTATCCCTTTACACTTGTGTGTATGAGGTAGTTGTTGTGAAATTGTTAGGTTAGATTACTCGTTGGTTATTACTGCATTGTCGGAACTAGAAGCACAAGCATTTAGCTACACTCGCATTAACATCTGCTAACCATGTGTATGTGACAAATAACATTTGATTTGCACTTTTCACACCAAAGTACGTTCATCTCTAGGAGACAGAACGCGTCTCCTTCCTGAGCGGTATGACGGCTGCGTGGTCCCATGGTGTTTATACTTGCGTACTATTGTTTGTACAGATGAATGTTGTACCTTCAGGCTTTTGGAAATTGCTCCCAGGGATGAACAGACTTGTGGAGGTCTACAATTTTTTTCTGACGTCTTGGCTGATTTCTTTTGATTTTCCCATGATGTCAAGCAAATAGGCACTGAGTTTGAAGGTAGGCCTTGAAATACAACCACAGGTACACCTCCAATTAACTAAAATTATGTCAATTAGCCTATCAGAAGCTTCTAAAGCCATGACATAATTTTCTGGAATTTTCCAAGCTGTTTAAAGGCAGTCAACTTAGTGTATGTAAACTTCTGACCCACTGAAATTGTGACACAGTGAATTATAAGTGAAATAATCACTAAACAATGGTTGTAAAAATGACTTGTCATGCAAAGTAGATGTCCTAACTGACTTGCCAAAACTATAGTTTGTTAACAAGAAATTTGTGGGGTGGTTGAAAAATGAGTTTTAATGACTCCAACCTAAGTGTATGTAAACTTCCAACTTCAACTGTAGGTATGTACACCTCGAACTAAGGTGTATACTCAGGAGACTAATCACTGATCTTAACAGCGCCATTATTACGCTGTCACATCATCCCACTTCCAACATAGACCTTTATCACAGGACCTTTATCACATATTTCCACTAGCTTGACCAAACTGGTCTACCAGCTCAATCATTAGGCTACTTCCAAGTTCCACCAGCTAGGTCAAGCTATGGTTTACCAGCTGAACCATGTTTCCACTAGCTTACCAGACAGCTCTGGGACACATGCAGAATTTTGTCCAAGGTTCCACTTCAGATCTGTTCTCCTTTTGCTCCCATTCTCAAGCATGAATGGGGCGGCAGTGTAGCCTAGTGGTTAGAGCATTGGACTAGTAACCGAAAGGTTGCAAGTTCAAATCCCCGAGCTGACAAGGTACAAAATCTGTCATTCTGCCCCTGAACAGGCAGTTAACCCACTGTTCCTAGGCCGTCATTGAAAATAAGAATTTGTTCTTAACTGACTTGCCTAGTAAAATAAAGGTAAAATAAAAAAATAAACGAGACCCTCTTTGGAGAAGCATGAATGAAACCCTCTTTGGAGAAGCAGAAATGATACCCTCTTTGGAGAAGCGTGAATGATACCTTCTTTAGAGAAGCATGAATGATACCCTCTTTGGATAAGCATGAGTGATATCCACTTGTTCAAAATGTGTCTGATGCTGGTGGGAGTACAGCTGTGCAGGAGAGCTATTGGCAGATGGCAAGAGCTTTCTCTTGTTGCTTAGTTCACTCTTCAATCAGGTCTGCTGGGGTTTTCCCCCTCTCTACATCTGCTTTGCCAACTATGTGGTGGACTGGAAAAAAGAGGTGGTCACGTTCCTCCTTTTTTGTTAGCCCTGGTGCCATCCACATTTTACATTACAGCAGGAGCTCTTATCCAGGGAGACTCACAATAGCAAATGCTCACGTTTGTTGTACTTTTTCATATTGTTCTCCGTGGGAATCAAACCCACAACACTGGCATGGCAAGTGCCATGCTCTACCGACTGAGACACAAGGGTACAACCTAAGTATCACAGTGCCAAGCTGTCTCAGAGCAGCTGAGCCCATTGCATCTACTCTCTGGTAGTCGAGCTCCACCTCTCCCTAGAATTAATTGGAATAAAGGTAGATGCCAATACACACTGACATGGACCGGAAAGCAGCTGCCATCTCTTTTGAGAATTCAGGCTTCGGAGCTTAATCAAAGGTGCTAGAAATCCAAGTCTTGTAATCTCAATACAAAATAATCACAGGTCTCTCTCTTACAGGAACATGTTCCAGTATTTTGATGATGTTTGATGATGGACAACGACATGGAAAACAATGCTTGATTTCTCGATACATGTAACTGTGAGCCCAGATATCTGTGTTCAGTTATTAAACTGCTCCGTCTTCCCTGGCAATAGGTGAGATCTGCTATGTGATACATTGTTTATAACAACCTGGTCTCAGAGCATTTCGTATTATTCTGTAAGTAAATCAGAGACACTTCATTTAGTATGCTATTTTACTTTTCATACGGTATGTATTCATTTGTGGATGTCCATCACCCATTTCGTATGATATGTTACGAATTATAATTCGTATTATAAACTCAGCAAAAAAAGAAACGTCCCTTTTTCAGGAACTATCTTTCAAAGATAATTCGTAAAAATCCAAATAACTTCACAGATCTTCATTGTATAGGGTTTAAACACTGTCAATGAACCATAAACAATTAATGGACATGCTCTTGTTGAGACACAAACAGCTTACAGACAGTAGGCAATTAAGGTCACAGATATGAAACCTTAGGACACTAAAGAGGCCTTTCTACAGACTGAAAAACACTAAAAAGAAAGATGCCCAGGGTCCATGTTCATGCTGCAAGGAGGCATGAGGACTGCAGATGTGGCCAGAGCAATAAATTGCAATGTCCGTACTGTGAGATGCCTGAGACAGCGCTACAGTGAGACAGGACGAAAGCTGATCGTCCTCGCAGTGGCAGACCACGTGTAGCAACACCTGCACAGGATCGGTACATCTGAACATGACACCTGCGGGACAGGTACAGGTTGGCAACAACTGCCCGTGTTACACCAGGAACGCACAATCCCTCCATCAGTGCTCAGGCTGTCCACAATAGACTGAGAGAGGCTGGACTGAGGGCTTCACAAGACATCACTGACAACAACGTCGCCTATGGGCACAAACCCACCGTTGCTGGACCAGACAGGACTGGCAAAAAGTGCCCTTCACTGACGAGTTGGATTCATGTTTATCGTCGAAGGAATGAGCGTTACACCGAGGCCTGTACTTTGGAGCGGGATCGATTTGGAGGGTCCGTCATGGTCTGGGGCGGTGTGTCACAGCATCATCGGACTGAGCTTGTTTTCATTGCAGGCAATCTCCCATTGAGCACGTCTGGGACCTGTTGGATCAGAGGGTGAGGGCTAGGGTAACTCCCCCCAGAAATGCCCGGGAACTTGCAGGTGCCTTGATGGAAGAGTGGGGTAGCATCTCACAGCAAGAACCGGAAAATCTGGTGCAGTCCATGAGGGGGAGATGCACTGCAGTACTTAGTGTAGCTGGTGGCCACGCAAGACACTGACTGTTACTTTTGATTTTGACCCCCCTTTGTTCAGGGACACATTATTCAATTTCTGTTAGTCACATGTCTGTGGAACTTGTTCAGTTTATGTCTCAGTTGTTGAATCTTGTTATGTTCATGTTCATATTTACACATGTTAAGTTTGCTAAAAATAAGTTGACAGTGAGAGGACATTTCTTTTTTTGCTGAGTTTATGTTACACATTTGTAAAATGTACAATATGTTAGGAATTTGCTAAACGTATGATATGTTACACATTTTAGCTAGGTAGCTAGGTGGCTAACATTAGCTAGCTGGCTAATGTTAGCTAGGCTAGGGGTTAAGGTTAAGTTATGGAGTTAGGGTTAGGGGAAGGGTTAACTAAAAGGGTTAAGGTTGGGGTTAGGGGAAGGGTTAGCTAACATGCTAAGTATTTGCCAAGTAGCTCAAAGTAAGTAGTTGTAGTTGTAGCTATAGTAAGTAGTTGAAAAGTTGCTAATTAGCTACAATTGTCCGTAATGAGATTCAAACTCGCCCACCCATCCAAGTAACCATCTGTCTTATGTAACCATACTGAACATAATATATAATGCTAATTTGAGTGTCCCGGATTTACGTTTACTATGTTACATCTGGTATATGAGACCAGGCTGTTTATAAAGGTAGATAACTATTTTTGAGACAGACAGACCAACAGACAGACGGGTGCTGAAAATAAATTTCCCCTTGCAGATTGCAAGCCTGACATGTGGGAAATCTTTACCACACACTCTATGGGATATGTCAATTAGAATTAATTCTCAAATGGCTCAAAATATTTACATCATACCTACTATTTGATTTAAAAATGGGTTGTGTTTTCACCATGTCAAGGTGAATTGTGCATGAGCAGGGCACAGCACGCTTGTGGTGGTAGCACATCCAGCCAAACAGGAGCCAACCCTCTCTTTTATACACTGCCAATTTTAGAGGTTTACTTAAATAATGTCATTCCTCTCTCCAGGTAACAGGTAGATGTTGGCCTAAGCACAATACCGGAGTGTATTTCAGATGGTGTATGGGCTTAACAACTGCCAAGGTGTGGTTGCTGTTCATGCACTTATAACCCAGGTGGGTGCTACATGTCCAACAATGGAGAAACCAATACCTACAGAGGAGTGGGTCCTATGGACCGTCAGAGAAGCAGATTTTGTGCACTGATGAAATGCTCCGGGCCTGTTCATCAGACCATCTTTGTTTCTCCCAGGCTGTACCATTGATGCCTCCTCCCTCCACTGAAGCTACACTGCCTTTCCAATCCAAACTGCCTCAACTCCGAGCTTCTCATCTCAAGCCAAATAGAGACATTCTATTTCCATCTAAATTTAAATGTGTTATTTGTTTGTTTTGCTTTTAATACGCTTTGAGATTATTTTCTGTAATGAAAAGTACTATGCAAGTTAAATAAATTATTATTATTTCTACTCAAAAAAGACTCCAGACGTGGGTCAAATACGTATGTTACACTTTCAAATACTTAACGTGCTTCTGATTTAATTTGCCTGGTATTCTGGAACTAATAGAATAGTCCCTAAAGTGCAAGAGCTAAATCAAGGAGACCTTAAAAGTCTTTGAACAATTCATGTTGTTTAGCAGTTACGCTATCGTTTTTATTCTTTATTTATGAGAAACAGTATGTGTCTTCGGTACCCTGACAATGTATGGTATCACCTTAATTAACTGCTAAATAGAATCAACACAAAGGATAAAAATACACACACAGAAAGCATTCAACTACAGAAAGTTGAGGCAAGCTGGAGACATAGTGACCTCTACTGGCAAGAGGTTGCAGTACAGCATTAGGTTTGTCAACCGTCATATTGAAGGGCCTTAAAAAAACATTAAAAATATATTAATAAAAAAATAATCATAGAACTGTATAAAATAAAATAGTTGTATGTGATAGCTGTTCTAGTTAAGTTTTTGTATGTATGTACTGTCTTGCTGTTTTCCAATCTATGTCAGGGTCTATGAATCCAACAGAGTAGTTAAAAATCAATTCAGCATTACCCCTGCTAATGAGTTGGAAAGCTTCTCAGTGCCATCCACCTGGGATTGAATTGCACATCTAAATGATCAACCAATCTGTGTTAATGCATTTGTCTCTTTTTCTGCAACTTTTTTCTATGGCCCTTTGCACAACTTTTTTGTTGTTGTATGGAAATTAAAATGTTATAACGATTGTTGGGTTACCAGTCAACCTCTGATGGTTGTGTCCCTTGCACATTATTTACCTTAAAGTAACTGTCCAGTTTTTCCAGATTTCAATTAAATATGACCTATAATTAGTTACAATATGAGTAAAATAGCTTTCCTTACATATGTGTTTTATTAAGTATGCTAAAGAGCAGCTTTTCTATGTTGGATTGGTGTGAACGTAACCCAACAACAGAATGGTGTCAGTGTATAACCTTCACACCCTGACCATAGTTTGCTTTGTATGTTTCTATGTTTTGTTTGGTCAGGGTGTGATATGAGTGGGCATTCTATATTACATGTCTAGTTTGTCTAGTTCTATGTTTGGCCTGATATGGTTCTCAATCAGAGGCAGGTGTTAGTCATTGTCTCTGATTGGGAACCATATTTAGGTAGCCTGTTTGGTGTTGGGTTTTGTGGGTGATTGTTCCTGTTCCTGTCTTGTGTTAGTTTGCACCAGTTTAGGCTGTTTCGGTTTTCACGTTACGTTTATTGTTTTTGTATAGATTCGTGTTCCTTTTTTTCATTAAAACATGAATCTAAATAGCCACGCCGCATTTTGGTCCGACTCTACTTCGCCTAAAGAAAACCGTTACAGAATCACCCACCACAACAGGACCAAGCGGCGTGACAACAGGCAGCGGCAGCAGGAGCTACGAAGTCTGGAGTATACGACTTGGGAGGAAATAGACAGGTGGGCGGTCGACCCAGGGAGAGTGCCGGAGCCCGCCTGGGATTCGCTGGAGCAGTGTGAAGAGGGTTACAGGAGAATGGAGTTGGAGAAACAAGCACGGCGGCGTGGATGGAAGCCCGAGAGTCAGCCCCAAAAATTTATTGGGGGGGGGGGGCTCACAGGAAGTATGGCGAAGCCAGGTCGGAGACCTGCGTCAACTTCCTGTGGTTACCAGGGGGCTAGAGAGACCGGGCAGGCACTGTGTTATGCTGTGAAGCGCACGGTGTCCCCAGTGCGGGTGCATAGCCGGTGCGATACATTCCAGCTTCGCGTATCGGCCGGGCTAGAGTGGGCATTGAGCCAAGTGCCATGAAGCCGGCTCTACGCAACTGGTCTCCAGTGCGTCTCCTTGGGCCGGCTTACATGGCACCAGCCTTGCGCATGGTGTCCCCGGTTCACCTGCATAGCCCAGTGCCGGCTATTCCACCTCGCCGCACTTGCAGGGCAACCGGGACCATTCAACCGGGTAAGGTTGGGCAGGCTCGGTGCTCAAGAGCTCCAATGCGCCTGCACGGTCTGGTCTATCCATCACCACCTCCACGCACCAGCCATCCGGTGGCAGCCCCCCGCACCAGGCTGTCTCTCCGGCTCATCCGTACAGGTGCTCCCATCTGTTCAGTGCAGTCAGAGCCTTCCTCCTCTCCAGCGCTGTCGGAGTCTCCCGCCTGTTTAGCGCTGCCAGAGCTTTCCTCCTCTACAGCGCTGCCGGAGTCTCCCGCCTGTTCAGCGCTGCCAGTCTGCAAGGAGCTGCCAGTCTGCAAGGAGCTGCCAGTCTGCAAGGAGCTGCCAGTCTGCATGAAGCCGCCAGAGCTGCCAGTCTGCATGGAGCCGCCAGAGCTGCCAGTCTGCATGGAGCCGCCAGAGCTGCCAGTCTGCATGGAGCCGCCAGAGCCGCCAGTCTGCATGGAGCCGCCAGAGCCGCCAGTCTGCATGGAGCCGCCAGAGCCGCCAGTCTGCATGGAGCAGCCAGAGCCGCCAGTCAGCATGGAGCAGCCAGAGCCGTCAGTCAGCATGGAGCAGCCAGAGCCGTCAGTCAGCATGGAGCAGCCAGAGCCGTCAGTCAGCATGGAGCAGCCAGAGCCATCAGTCAGCATGGAGCAGCCAGTCAGCCAGACTCTTCCAGATCCGCCAGTCAGCCAGGATCTTCCAGATCCGCCAGGATCCGCCCCTCTGTCCCGAGCTGCCCCTCTGTCCCGAGCTGCCCCTCTGTCCCGAGCTGCCCCTCTGTCCCGAGCTGCCCCTCTGTCCAGTGGGGTCATTAAGTAGGGTCGCCGTAGTTCGGAGACCACGGAAGCGGACAATGTGGGGGACTAAAACTATGGTGAAGTGGGGGCCACGTCCAGCACCAGAGCCGCCACCGCGGACAGATGCCCACCCAGACCCTCCCCAATAGGTTCAGGTTTTGCGGCCGGAGTCCGCACCTTGTACTGTCACACCCTGAACATAGTTTGCTTTGTATGTTTCTATGTTTTGTTTGGTCAGGGTGTGATATGAGTGGGCATTCTATATTACATGTCTAGTTTGTCTAGTTCTATGTTTGGCCTGATATGGTTCTCAATCAGAGGCAGCTGTTAGTCATTGTCTCTGATTGGGAACCATATTTAGGTAGCCTGTTTGGTGTTGGGTTTTGTGGGTGATTGTTCCTGTTCCTGTCTTGTGTTAGTTTGCACCAGTTTAGGCTGTTTTGGTTTTCACGTTACGTTTATTGTTTTTGTATTGATTCGTGTTCCTTTTTTTTCTTTAAAACATAAATCTAAATAGCCACGCCGCATTTTGGTCCGACTCTCCTTCGCCTAAAAAAACCCGTTACAATAACAGCCATTAAAAATATTCACGCAAGTAGATCACTGATTGGCCAGCTCATCCTCTTCAGAAGGATGAGATCATCCTCTCAGGAAATAGCAAGCATGTTTGAAAACAGTCTGTGGTGGGGTTTTTAAAGGGTTCTTTTCTCCAATGTATGCTTAGGCCACAAATACATAGGTTACACGTTTCGTCACAATATTGGTTTGAACGTTCACTTGAGGACAGAAACCAGAATGAACATTCTACTCAATATATGGTCAGTCGGAACTGATGAAGATTTCAACAAAAGTGCATTCCAGTCAATAACGGTGCGTGGGTAAAATCACTGAGGAAAACAAGCCAGTAAAAAAAGCCATATTACAACCTACATTATGCTTAGTGTAGTACACTGAAAACAAACTTAAAGATACCAAATAACTATTTAGTTCAATGTTGCTAAATATCATGTGGCTGTCCTTGGTACTGATTTCTGTCTGTGTGCGTGCGTGCATGATAGGGAGAACTGTTCTCAAATCGTAGTCTATTACACACAACTTCATCTCTCCTACATCCCATACTCCTCACCTCTTCCTTTACGGACCGGTGCACGCAATATAATTGCCTCCCCCTACTACTAGCATCCGACTCCCATTGCCAAAGATCAAGTCCTTTGGCCCGGATCAAGGACTTGACTTCCCTGCAGCCCAGCGAGACCTGAATATCTACCCCCTCTCTCCTCACAGCACTCCTAGCCACCACATCAGCCTTTTCATTATCCTCCACACCCACATGGGCGGGAACCCAGCCAAAGCTTACCATCACTCCCATCCTCTCCAATCCCATTAACAGCACCATCATCTCCACAAACAAGTCTCCCCTATCAGACATGCCCGTCTTCACGCTACTCAACACTGCAGCCGAATCAGAGCAGATCATCACTGTGAGTGGTTTCAACTCACCTCCACCTATAATCATGGCCATCAACTCGGCTGCATACACTGACACATAATCAGTTAACCGCTAACATACTCTAACATTGAAATCTGGGATATACACCCCTGCCCCCACCCTACCACTGATTGGATCATTTGAACCATCTCTATATATCCGTAAAAAACAATAAAACCGATTATCTATATATCGCTCCACACCCAGTCTCATGTCATCACCCCACTCTCTCCTGCCCTCAATCATTTCCATATCTACACTTGGTTTTGGAAACAATCACGGAGGAACGTTCCACAATGAATTTGTCGGCCCCATCTCTCTCGCCTAGTCCATATTCTACCACTTTCTGCCCAGTCATCCAGCCGTACGCCCTCTGCTTACCCACTCCTTGCTCCCAACATTCCTCAGTTGCCGTGACCGCAGGATGTTCTTCTGAACTCCCTTTTCAACCTTGCCCAGTACTCTAATGCAATTTTGTCCCGCCTTATCCTGTGGCAGTTCCCCACTATCCACCTGAAGCAGGTGTCATCCTGAAGGCACCCACACACAATCTCAGGACCCTTGACTGTATCCTACCCAGGTGCTGTAGTACCATTTTTGCTTTCATATACAAATATAAAACCCATAATCCAATGACCTGATCAATGATCAACAGTGTTTGTCTATCTGACTCCTAATCATATCCTGCCACCGCCTCATGAGGTTCATCACCTTCGTACACTTAACTTCAATATACTCAACATGTCTCTTTCACATAAGCCTCTCATCAAACCACATACATAACTACTTAAACCCTACCTATATCCTGACCGTATATTTGCAGCCTAACATCTTTAACCTTCCTCCTAGAAAGCACCATGAAGCAGGACTTGCCAGACATCCTAAATCCCTATGTTATAGACCAATCTTCCACAACTGCCACAGCTTCTTGCATCTTCCTCATCACATATTTCACATTCCTACCTCTCTTCCATACATCATCAGCATACAAGGCCACACCCACTCCCTGTCCTACCTCCTTAAATATGTAATCTATCATCAGGGTGAACAACACCGGACTAACCACACTTCCCTGAGGAATACCATTCTCCACTTCAAACCACATTGACAATTATGACCCCATCCTCACCCGTATGACTCGATTGAACAGGAAGTCAATGATCCAGTTAAAAACACGTCCCCCAATGCCCAATGCACTCAACTTGATCAACAACTCTTCCCTCCACATGGTATTGTAAGCTTTCTCAATGTCAAAATACACAACACTCATCACATATTTTATTGTCAGGGCCTTGGCTGTCTCTGTACTTACTGTCACCAGGGCATCCATGGCAGACTTTCTCCTGAACCCACTCTGTGCTACGCTCATTAAACCCCTAACTTCCAAGAAATACATCATCCTACTCACTAACATCTATTCCATCAACTTTCATGTTGGATGTCAGTGCGATAGGCCTATAACTGCCCACCCTAGCGGGATCTTTCCCTGGTTTTACGAACGGCAACACCACCGCACATTTCCACCCAGCAGGTATCACCCCAGTCCTCCACACCTTATTATACAACCCTAACACTGCTTCCAACACACTGTTCGGTGCGTGCCTAAACATCACATAACACACCCTATCTTCTCCAGGAGCAGTCCGCCCACACCCCTCCAACACCCTTATAAGATGGGGGAACTGCCATCTTCCAGTTCTGTAGTATTAGCCGTCTAGCTAAAAGAGTTGTATAAGCAACAGTGTCCAACTAAATTCTTGACAGGGAGATATCTATGGGCAGTACTCCAAAAAGGGCTGTAAGGGGAGACAGATCTATAACAGTGTCATATATATCAGAGAAACATTTAAATATTAATTCCCACAAACCTGACAGTTTGTGACAGTCCCAAAACATATGATACAGTGTGGCTGGTTCTGTTTTACATCGGACACAGGCAGGATCAAAATCAGAGAATATTCTTCTAAGTTTGGCCCCGGACCAGTGGATACGGTGAACCACCTTGAATTGAATGAGGCTGTGTCTAGTGCTAAAAGAGGACGAATGCACCCTGTGCAGCACAGATTCCCAGGTGTCTTCCCCAAGTTCCTCCCCTAAATCCCTTTCCCATCGAGTCTTTAAAGACACCAAAGAAGGGTTCTGGAAGTCCTTAATGATTGCATAGTCATCTGAAATTGCGCCCCTTGGAAGCTTGTCCAGCTCAAATATGCTCTCTATAGCTATATTCGCAGGCCTATGTGGAAATGCAGATGTGTTAGCTCTGACAAAGTGGGATTGGGGGAGGTTGAACTTTTCCTGTTGCTGAGCAAGAGAGGCAAATGTATCAACAAAGAATAATTGGGCGCGTGAGGAGCGGCCTAGTGAGTGCCAGATGCCAAAAGCCCCATCATTTAAAGATGGAGGAAATAAAATGTTCTGATTGATTGGGCCTGATAGAGAAAAGCCTTGGAGGCTAAAGGCTAAACGGAACTGATTCCACATTTTAAGAGACTGCTTTACGATTGGGTTGATCCACCTTTTGCCTAGGGACACTGGGAGAGACGAGCACAACACAGAAAGTGCAGCAGGTTTACACGATTCAGACTCCATCTGGACCCAGAGTGGTCTAGGGCCAGTAGGATCAGTCTGCAGCCAGTACAAAAGGGCTCTGAAATTTGCAGCCCAATAGTATGTCTGTAAATGTTTTCTACCAATCCATCCCATCCCAAATAAAATACATGAATGTTTGATCCAGTGAATTTAAAAAAGATTTTGAAATGAAAATGGATAAACATTGAAATAAATATAAACATTTTGGCAACACATTCATTATAAAGACATTAATCCTTCCAATAGGAGAAAGAGGTAGCAAATTCCAAAAACTGTCTGCTAGTGCAACAATGTTTTCCTGAAACAAATTTGAATATTTCCTTGTAAGTCCCAAGTAGGTGAATTGATCCCGGACAATCCTAAACTGAAAACTTATAAAAGAACACTTTAAAGCAGCCTTATTTACAGGAAAAAGCTCACTCTTGCCTAGATTCAGCTTCTACCCTGAGACTGATCCAAACTTTTTAAGAACAGATAAGGCACGTGGCAATGAGCTAACAGGGTTGGAGATAAAACAGAATGAGGTCGTCAGCATATAGCGAGACTTTCTGCTCTAAGCCCGTCCTGATTATACCTTGAATGGCATCATTAGAGCGTAGTGCGATGGCGAGGGACTCGATTGCCAAAGCAAACAACAAGGGGGACAGTGGACAACCCTGTCTGGATCCGCGGTGCAAGGGAAAATAGTCAGAGGACAAGTTATTAGTCCGTACCGAAGCCAAGGGAGAAAAATAAAGAATCTTTATACACGCATTGAATTTGGGGCCAAAGCCAAATCTATAAAGGGCCACTGTTAGGTAGTCCCACTCAATGAGGTCAAAAGCGTTTTCCGCATCAAAACTAAATGCATGCTATGCTTCAGTGATGTCATCTATAAAATAGCCTCCAACAGTCTACTCAACAAACTGGATGCAGTCTATCACAGTGCCATCCGTTTTGTCACCAAAGCCCCATACACTACCCAACATTGCGACCTGTATGCTCTCGTTTCACACTCGTCTGATGGAGTGGACCAGAGCGCAGCGTGATACGTGTTCATGATATTTATTTAAAATCTGAACACTAGAACAAAAATAACAACGCAAGAACCTAACAGTTTTCGGTAATTAAAACTATACAGAAAACAACTACCCACAAACCCAGGTGGGAAAAAGGCTACCTATGTATGATTCTCAATCAGAGACAACGATAGACAGCTGCCTCTGATTGAGAACCACACCCGGCCAAACACAAAGAAATAGAAAACATAGAAATAAAGAAACTAGAATGCCCACCCTAGTCACACCCTGGCCTAAACAAAATAGAGAATAAAAGTCTCTCTATGGCCAGCCCCCCCCCAAAGGTGCGGACTCCGGCCGCAAAACCTGACTCTAAAGGGGAGGGTCCGGGTGGGCTTCTTTTACGGCGGCGGCTCTGTTGCGGGACGTAGACCCCCCTCCACCTCTGGCTCCCCCCGTTTTGGTGGCGCCTCTGGTGCGGGGACCCTCGCCATCGACCCCGGACTGGGGACCCTCGTAGAGGGCCCCGGACTGGGGACCCTCGGTATATAATTGTAAATGAATCCCCTTTGTGCATAACTATAGATAAATCTGACAGGAGAATTTGAGTGATGAAAGTTGGACAGAGGATCTCTAAATCTCTAAGCAAGAAATGCTTGGATGTACATTAAAAAAGACTAATGTTAGGCAATTGTGCTGTTTTTTTAACCTTTATTTAAGTAGGCAAGTCAGTTAAGAACAAATTCTTATATTCAATGACGGCCTAGGAACAGTGGGTTAACTGCCTTGTTCAGGGGCAGAGCGACAAAGATTACCTTGTCAGCTCAGGGATTCGATCTTGCAACCTTTCGGTTACAAGTCCATCACTCTAACCACTAGGCAACCTGCCGCCCCCTGTTATTATGTACCAGATGTCAAGACTACAAACCGTTATAAATGGCCCGTATGCAAAATTGATTTTGCATTTCAATAGATATAGGCTACAGACTAAAATCTGTGTTTATGATTGTAATTACATTTTGCCATAGTTTGCTTAAATAAAGGCAGGTAGCCTATAGCCCCTGATAGGCCTACATCTCACGCTTAGTTCAAATGAACAGAATAATTTATTCAACATGAATAGTGAGGCGATTTCGCAATAAGAAGTGCTTGTGTTTCCCAGGAGCCTGCTGGAGTAGGCTACTGAGGATGTGGTCATAATTTCAATCACTGAATAAAATATTAATAATATGTACATGAACTGAATATGCTTGTCAACAACAGCCCGTGTTTATTTTTTTATAATTTGTTTTACCTGTAGCCTAATCTGACTACTGTTACTGTCAATCGAATGCGTTCATAATAACACAAGGCTACAACAACAATAAACTGAAGTTATAGGCTATTTAATCAATTGGTTTTCCAGCTCCTATTGGCTACACAAGTGGCACAAATTGATTTGCAATGACTCCAGTGATATCGTTATTTCAACATATGTATTGTATCAAATAGTAGCCTTCAGTGGCATAGACATTAATAGGCTACTTGACGGCCAACAGAGGCAAATGTATAATTCTCCACATTTAGCCTAACGTCAGCTTCATTGAGGACTTTTCCCCATATAAAGAACCATGCTAGGTTCCATAACTTCCACATCCATTTCAAATTTCCACTAGGGCAGCCCCTGAGACTCAAGAACTGAGCATGCATAAAGCACTTGGCGTGATAACCATTTTCTTTTAGCAGTCAACATTAGAATGTAGTTTAAACCACCTCCTAGCGGATTTGTGTAATGCGCTCTAGTGCGTCCAAAGTCTTTTTCCAGTGCGTTGTCTGCACTATTTCTTGATGTGCATCAGTTCTAGCACATTAATGCGTTACGGAAAAGGGTTTGGAAAGCAGCAGGTCACAGTGAAATATATTGACACAACCTGCTCTCTCTCCTCTATATATTTTGAAGAGAAATGGCGTCCACCATGGCATTTTTCTTTCAAATATATTTCACTGTGACCTGCTGCTGACCTTCAGGTAGTGAGGCAGGCTGTTGCTCAGTGATTGATTGGTGGGAGGGTGTGTGTGAGTGTGTGTTATAAGCTAAGTCACGGTGAATGTACACTAAATAGCAGTAAATTGCAGTGTGCCGCTTAGGCCGCCCATTGTGAGTCGCTTGAGGGTATGCTGGCAGCATATGGCAGCATGTTCGATTGTGCATCAAGAATTCAGCATAACAAGTTTGTATGAAGTTCTGGTTATTAAATGGGTACATAGTTCAATAGGAATATCCTCTAAAACGCTCTGGTGACAAACAAACTTTGCTGCCCTGTTTCCAATTGTCCACATGCCTGGGAGAAAGTAAAGTAAATAAACTCAGCAAAAAAAAGAAACGTCCTCTCACTGTCAACTGCGTTTATTTTCAGCAAACTTAACGTGTAAATATTTGTATGAACATAACATGATTCAACAACTAAGACATAAACTGAACAAGTTCCACAGACATGTGACTAACATAAATGGAATAATGTGTCCCTGAACAAAGGAGGGGTCAAAATCAAAAGTAACAGTCAGCATCTGGTGTAGCCACCAGCTGCATTAAGTACTGCAGTGCATCTCCTCCTCATGGATTGAACCAGATGTGCCAGTTCTTGCTGTGAGAGGTTACCCCACTCTTCCACCAAGGCACCTGCAAGTTCCTGGACATTTCTGGAGGAGAATGGCCCTAGCCCTCACCCTCCGATCCAACAGGTCCCAGACGTGCTCAATGGGATTGAGATCCGGGCTCTTCGCTGGTCATGGCAGAGCACTGACATTCCTGTCTTGCAGGAAATCACGCACAGAACGAGCAGTATGGTTGGTGGCATTATCATGCTGGAGGGTCATGTCAAGACGAGCCTGCAGGAAGCGTACCACATGAGGGAGGAGGATGTCTTCCCTGTAACGCACAGCGTTGAGATTGCCTGCAATGACAACAAGCTCAGGCCGATTATGCTGTGACACACTGCCCCAGACCATGACGGACCCTCCACCTCCAAATCGATCCCGCTCCAGAGTACAGGCCTTCGGTGTAACGGTCAATGCTTTGACGATAAACGTGAATCCGACCATCACCCCTGGTGAGACAAAACCGCAACTCGTCAGTGAAGAGCACTTTTTGCTAGTCCTGTCTGGTCCACGAACGGGGGGTTTGTGCCTATTGGCGACGTTGTTGCTGGTGATGTCTGGTGAGGACCCGCCTTACAACAGGTCTACAAGCCCTCTGTCCAGTCTCTCTCAACCTATTGCGTATAGTCTGAGCACTAATGGAGGGATTGTGCATTCCTGATGTAACTCGGGCAGTTGTTGTTGCCATCCTGTACCTATCCCGCAGGTGTGACATTCAGATGTACCGATCCTGTGCAGGTGTTGTTACACATGGTCTGCCACTGCGAGGATGAGCAGCTGTCCGTCCTCTCTCCCTGTAGCGCTGTCTTAGGCGTCTCACAGTACGGACATGTAATTTATTGCCCTGGCCACATCTGCAGTCCTCATGCCTCCTTGCAGCATGCCTAAGCGCGTTCACGCAGATGAGCAGGGACCCTGGGCATCTTTCTTTTGGTGTTTTTCAGAGTCCGTAGAAAGGCCTCTTTAGTGTCCTAAGTTTTCATAACTGTGACCTTAATTGCCTACCGTCTGTAAGCTGTTAGTGTCTTAACGACCGTTCCACAGGTGATTGTTAATTAATTGTTTATGGTTCATTGAACAAGCATGGGAAACAGTGTTTAAACCCTTTACAATGAAGATCTGTGAAGTTATTTGGATTTTTACTAATTATCTTTGAAAGACAGGGTCCAAAAAAAGGGATGTTTCATTTTTTTTGCTGAGTTTACATTTCAAAAATGTAAAAAAAAACAATTTACTGAGCTGCCAACTAGCTAGCCAACTTCACATACTGTATAGATAGCTAAGTGAATGAAAAATCACCATCTGCTTAACTTCATATTAGCTAGCTATCTTGATGTTTTTATCACTGTAAAAAACAAACTCTAAATGCATTTGTAGGTAGCTAGCTAACAGCCACGGAGGAGGGTGAAAGGATAGCAGCCCCAACTGTCAGTAAGAGAGTAAGCTATTCTGGATAGGGCAGGTACTTTTGTGTAGTTCCTGTCCCAAGAAGTGAGGATGGAGATAATAGTAACATAATATCTAGTGCGGTGTAATTTGACTATAATGAAGTATGTTTCTTGTGATATTTTCTGTGCTCAGATTGAAGAGAGCTATGAAAGCATGTCTACATATGAAGAGGTCCCAATGAAAAGCAGTGGTTCCCCGTCCTGGTCCTGGGGACTCAAAGGGGGGCACATTTTGTTTTTTTCCTTAGCGCTGCAGAGCTGTTTCAAATGATCAACTCATCGTCAAGCTGCAAGTGGTATCTATGTATTCATTTGTGATGCCATCCTTGTTATGATCCTGTTATTGTCACATGCTACACATGCACATATGTGTGCCCATGCATCTATAAATCCAATGTTATCATGATTTGTTATCAGGGATATTATACTTTAGTAATCCACAATGACTGGGTGGTGTAAAAGTCTAATTGCATTGTCTTCCATATTTCTACAGATACTCTGTAACTGGAAACTCCTTCATAACGATTGCTTACGGTTAACTTGTAGGGCACTGCAAGGTTGGGTGACAAGGGCCATCTGGGACTGCCTCCTGGAGGAATTCAGGTGTGTGAAGGCTACCTGTGTCCTGCATAACTTCATGAGGATGGACACGAGGAGCAGGATGGGATGTGCAGGAGTAGTCTGCTGCTTTGCAGGATGTTCCATAGGCACACAGGTATTTTTATTCTCCACTACACAATAAGCAAGAACATAGCGAGCTACGTTATTTAACCTATCTGCATGCCATGGCAAATATCAGCAAGACAAGCTTACATAATTGTACATTCAATTTGCAGTAAATGCTTTAGCTAGCTAGATTCTTTAAAGCCACTGTTTCACAAGACAACAGCCTAGTTTGCTGGTTGTTTCAGGAGTCCCTAAAACATTAAACAACCAGAATTACAATGTTATACTCATGTCACAACACCCAGAAAGCTAGCCAGCTAGCTGGCTAATGTTAGCTAGTCAGCTAGCTTGCAATATCGCGATTTTCGTAAATTAATGATAAAGAAATATATATGCATAATCGTTTGTCTCTACATTAACTAACATATTCCTGTCAACTGTACATTTCTTGCATGATTCGTTATGACGTTATAATCACTTACATGTGCTTCCATCCTAGTTTTCTTGCCAGACATCTTTGCTGAAGAAAGTCTCCAGCCTTGGGTCGCATAGCGTCATATTCGTCATAGGAACCACTCGATATGATTGGTCATCACCCAGCCGTCGCCACTGGTGATTTGCATAATGTTGGGTGAGTTTATATTTTTCACCGCGTCCTATACCACCTTCGCACAGCCCTATCCGCTCCTCAGGCTGTCCTTCCATTGAAATGAATGTGAAGCGGTGTTTCACCGCGCGGCATTCTGTCTGTGTGTCATTCGCGACGTCGTTTTCAAATAGGCCAATTACCAGGAAAACTACAAACATGGCAACACTTTCACCAACCAATGACAGATTATACGTCATCTACTTCCCAGCAAGCCTTGCGTCCTAAAAAAATACACGCGCGGAAAGTCAAGATTTTGGAAAGGATTTGTCCAGCGCCTGACTGTAAGTAGCAAAAATGTGTATATATAACGTATTATATATACATTTTTAACCACACAGTTTAGTCAACAGATTACACACTTTATACAATTAGTAGCAAAATGACAGGACCTACTGTTTGAAATGGTCTTAATTCAGACGAAATGTTATAGCTAGCTAAAGTTAGCACTCCTTACTCTATGGCAAGTAGTCATGGTCACAGTTTGCAGGGAAATTAAAGCGTTTACCGATAGCGTTCACAAGTTAGCTACTTTGCTAGATGTCTTCGGACCCAATGTTTTGTGAATTTGTTTGTAGTAGTATACATACACTTTTGTAGTTCTAGTTAGCTACCGAGCTAAAGTAGATGGTTACGAGTTTGCAGGTGGGTGTAGTTACCGTCCGGTAAACGGTACCGGAGCATCGACTCTCGGACCAACAGGCCCCGAGACGGCTTCTACCCCCAAACCAGACTTATATATTCCGTTAATAAAGATGCAGAAATCTCTCCGCCATTTCCTGGTTGCTAGAATTCTAACGTTATTTGTTCGCCTAATTTTAGTTTGACAAAACAAGCAACTAGTAATGTAGTGTAGACAATGTGCCATCTAAACAGCAGTTCAATATATTTTACATAACCAAAAATATTTTATTTTCAGCTGTCTTAAGTTGGTGTACAAAACCGAAAGTAGAAGGCGAAAAAATAACTTACGGTAAGCATATAAATTGTGCACATAGAACAGATCTACTGCTTCTTAGACTTTTTAAATGAGAATGACAGATCTATACCACCTCGATGTCCCCCAAAAAGCTACACATTGCAGCTTATTAATGGTACCCAAACTATCTGCACATACACTACCACACAACCCCACACATTCACTTACGCTTCATATACACAGGCAGACCGATACAACGCAAACACATTCATGCACACACACACTTTTACGCATCATTTGCTGCTGGTGCTCGGTTCTTTATTTTACTCTTATTATTTTCAATCCTGCTGCCTAGTCACTTTACCCTGCCTTCATGTAAATATCTACCTCTTACTTCTGCACTTTGATATGGTACTAGTGCTCCATTGTTGTATTTTATTCCACTTGTGTTACTATTTTATTTTTAAACTTTGCATTATTGAGAAGGGCTCGTAAGCAAACATTTCACTGTAAATTCTACACCAGTTGTATTTGGCGCATGCGACAAATACAAATGGATTTGTAACATATCATCAAACATGCTTCCCCATTGCACTAGCAAACTGCCTGCACTTTCCTTCCTCAAATTGAACTTGGTTACTTCTTTCTCCAATTTTGTAGGGAAATCCTTCAGTAAGAGACTCAAATGACCACAACCAGTACATCTAAATCTGCTTCCATTCTGAAAGGTAAATGTGTAAACTAACATCATGGTTTGGATAGTTTGACTAACTAGCTACAGCTTTTTCTTGTATTTTCTCATTTGTCTTTGAATAAAGGATGGGGGGGGTGGGGTTTGATCATTTCTCTAGATGTTGTTGCCTACGTTGACGTGTGGTCATCAAGTAAAACAGAGAATTACTCGAAACCGTTCATCCAGCAGCTGCAGGATATGGGAGGTGTGGTGAGTTACCCTTTTGTACATGGATAACTAACACTTTTTCATAGATGCTAACTACATTAGTGCCTATTACCTATAGTGTATTCTGGTTGGGGGAGTTCTGTTAAGATTCCAGACTCTTATTCTGAATGTTTAAATGCGTCGCTTGCGGTATGTTTTTGGAAACACATGGAGCTTATCTTTCATATTGGCGAGGAGCAGGAAAAAAGGTTAAATTACATCTTATAGGGTTAGTGTTCCCACATGGCCATATATTTCCATGTTACAGCTCATGTTTAGACATAGGTGGCCAGCTGTGGTAATTAGCTATCTAGCATGCTCCTAACACCTGTATGTAAGCGTTACTCGAGAGGAAGTTTGTCAACTGGTGGGGACACACAGCTTGTGGATCTGTGCCAAACTGCTACAGTAAGTGTATCTTTTTTATTTGGAAGAGTCATTCTCGCTCTTATGAAAGATAAGGAGCATATGTTTAGGGGGAAAACCCAGTTTGAAAGTGATTATTGGTGTGTCTAAACATTAAAACAGTGTTGGATTTGTAGTTCACATGGAGCCAACCGTGGGTGAATGTAACTGCTGAAAACCCTATGTACGGGGAAGGGTTTTCGAGAGCTATTGGCTAACTACACAGACGTTTGTTTTTAATGACATCCTGTGGGGTTCTTAAAACTACCATTTATTAAAGGAAAAAATACACTCAAATCCGCTATCTTTTGGTATTATGCAAAACGCATCATACTGTGACAGCTTTTTATTTTTAAGTTCTATATCTTGAAAATGTGACTGC
The DNA here is from genome assembly GCF_036934945.1 of Oncorhynchus masou masou. Taxonomy (NCBI): domain Eukaryota; kingdom Metazoa; phylum Chordata; class Actinopteri; order Salmoniformes; family Salmonidae; genus Oncorhynchus; species Oncorhynchus masou. The sequence continues at coordinate 13,274,634 of NC_088242.1, forward strand.
TGACATGCAAACCATTTTGGGGACTGTATCAAAACACACCAACATTGTTTTTGAGTGGTATTTTCCTTTAAGCAGTTTGGAAGGTTATTACTATGTACACATTTCACATTGTGATATTTACCTGTATCATTCCAGGTATCTAAAACCTTCAATAAACAAGTCACACACATAGTCTTTAAAAATGGCCATCAAGCAACCTGGAATAAAGCCAAGAAGACTGGTGTGAGACTTGTGTCTGTCCTCTGGGTGGCCAGGTAAGCCTCGAGCTTCATTTCCATTTTTCATAATTTAGCAGACGCTCTTATTCAGAGCGACTCGCAGTAGTGAGTGCATACATTTATATACTGGTCCCCAGTGGGAATTTAACCCACTACCCTGGTGTTGCAAGTGCCCTGCTTTACCAACTGAGCTACACAGGACTACACTGTAAACGCTTTTCGGCCTTAAAGTGCAACATCATAGCAATGACAACGATGAGTCGTCTATCTATTGGTCTGTGTGATGACAAGTCGGTAACCATTTTGTTGTTTTTGCAATTCTTTCATCAACCACAAGGTGTCACTGACTGACGAATAAAATAGCTGTGAGCTCTGTTATTTTATACTGAACAAAATATAAACGTGACCATTTCAATGATTTTACTGAATTACAGTTAATATAATGAAATCAATCAATTGAAATAAACTAATTAGGCCCTTATCTATGGATTTCACATGACCGTGCAGAGGCCCAACCATAGCTGGGCCTGGGAGGGCAGGGGCCCACCCACTTGGTGATCAGGCCCAGCCAATCAGTTTTTCCACACACAGGCTTTATTGATGACATAAATATTCATCAGCTGTCTGGGTGGTTGGTCTCAATGTTCCCACAGGAACAAATTTGTGCATAAAATTTTAGCTAAATAAGCTTTTAGTGCGTATGGAAAATTTCAGGGATATTTTAAGCTCATGAAACATGGGACCAACGCTTTACATGTTGTGTTTATATTTTAGTCATTTAGCACACACACTTATCCAGAGCGACTTACATTAGTAAGTCAAATTTGCTTTTTCACATGTGCAGAATACAGCAGGTGTAGACTTTACCAGGAAATGCTTACTTACAAGCCCTTAAAAAACAATGCACTTTTAAGATTTTTTTAACCAAATATAAAGAGATTTAAAGTCACTCAATAAAATAACAATATTGAGGCTATATACAGGTGGTACCGAGTCAATGTGCGGGTGTACAGGTTAGTCGAGGTAATTTGTACATGTAGGTAGGGGTACAGTGACTATAGACAAATAACAGTGAGTAGTAACAGTGAAAACAAAAATGTGTGTTTAGTGCCAGTCAGCTCAGGGCCCAACGCTCTTAACCGTAGGCTACCTTCTGCCCCTGTTACCCTGTCACTCATATTGTTTGTTTTATTCATGCAGATGTAAAGATGATGGTGTACATGTTGATGAGGCGTTGTATCCGGCATTAAATGATGACGTCAATTCAGCACTCAAGAAAAAGGTGGTAGGCAAATTTTATTTCTCAGTTAGGTTTAAGGATTCACAGTGCATAACTTCTCTTGGGTTTCACTATCAAGAAGACATTATATACCAGTGGGCAATGGTTAATCACTGTCATTAACTACTTTGCTTTCTGCAATTCATCCATTGCTGCATATTTACCTCATTTCTTTAAATTATTAGGCATTGGGGATTATTTTTATTGAAAGGGTCAATTGAAGTGTTCTTATCCAAATGAGTTATCTTTTATTTTATTTTTATACAGCATCGTTGTATGCAGCCAAGAGACACCCCTGAGAGGACCCCTGAGAATGACAGGCGTATGAAGAAAAAACTGGACAAGATGATCGAAGACCTAGTACCAAAATCACCTTTTAGTAAGGAATCTCTCATGTCATACATTATATTCAGAATATATTATTTATTTAATATAAATAAATATGCTTTTTTTATGTGTGGTTGTGGTTTCATGTGTAAATATATTTCTGTGTAGTCGCAGATGTGTCCCCTTACATTATCGACGAAGAGAAAGGAATAGTTTACAGTCCTTCTATGAAACGGTGTGACTTCATGGCACAGAGGCTGAAGGAGATGAGAGAAGCTAGGGAAAATCTATCCCCTGCAGGTATGTTTTGTGACTGGCCAATGGTGTTATGTGTATACTATGTGTAGCATCTGTAAAACATGGGCTGGGGTGTTAAACGATTGAGTTGAGAAATATTTGCTGACTCTAGTTAATGCTTTTTCTCAGCTTCACAGATGGGACAATCTAGGTTATCACCTGAGTTTAAGCCTTCTCTTGGGAATACACCATCCCACTCTTTCTTGAAAAACCTGGGTAAGTACATAAGATGTGTTGACGGTGTCAATTTTACCATGCTAGAATTTTATCAGTATATTTTCTTCTCATAATGGCATATCTTTCTCCTGCAGGAGAAGAACCTGATCAGGATTTTAATTCATATTCTTGCTCAAATAAAACTGATGGAGAGGAGCAACATGAAGACTTTCAGAAACCTTGGAAGTCAACGTGCAGTGATTTGCCCAGACAAAATGCATTGGTTCAAAGTCCTTTGCCCATTTCACCGGCTAAAGAGAGTAAACAAGACGCAAATCCTAAGAGGACCTCAATTAAATGTAATGTTATCAAAAAGCACATCTCCTTAGAGAGTCCCTGTCTGGATGACTGCCCGGAGGGTAGCAAGAGTGTGCAATCAGTGTTTACGTTTAACAGTTTTGTGATGGGAAAAAATGGGCTATCCAGCAGAAGTAATATGGCAAAAGTCGCACCACCTGTCAGGAAAAGCAGAACACCACAGTCCCTTCCAGAAAGTAAGCCAACTACTAATCTGGAGATTTCAAGTCGCCATTCTTCAAAATTTTTACCCGAAAAACCCAATGTGCCTCATCGAACGTCCCTAAAGATTACCACACCGAAATCAAAAGTGAGCGAATGTAGAAAATCCTCGCTTCCTGCTTTAGAAAGATCTTGCACTGTCTCAAATGGCTTCCGTGCCTCCCCCTGTGCAGACGATGATGATGGGGTATTTGTGGACTTCTTCTCTCCAGCTAACAACCCGAGGAGACAACGAAGCTGCCTTTTACCCAGCTTGCCCTTTGAGTCCAAGGTTCAGATCCCCTTTGAACTGGAGCCTCAGCCTGGCTCTGGGAAGAGGAAGAGGGGCAAGAGTGAAACCACAGGGTCTGAGTCGGCCAGTGCCAAAAAGAGAACACATGGGGTGCCCAGTGTAAGAGAAACCAGCAGTGTAAACAGCATGTTGGATCAACATGCGCATCCACACCAGGATACAAAGGGATGTCCATCCTCCGAGGACAATGATACAAAACAAACTCTGACTAGAAGAAGTAGGCATAGCGCATTGCCATTCTCTAGAGTGTCTAAAGACTTCACTGATGAACTGACTAGTGCCCCTGACCAGCAGAGCGCTTCAACAGATCCCACACACCTTTCAAAGCCAAGTTTTGCAGCAGCAAACAAAGCACTAGATAAGCAAAAAAGTTTGATTCTCTTAACTCGACACGAGGACAAACAAGTTAAAAGTAGCCAACATTTCAAAAGTATGTGAATTCTAAACCAAATATACTAAGTGTTGGGATGTTACCATGTCATGAATATAATCAATGCAATGGTATTCAAGACATTAGCATGTTTTACTAATCAATATACATGGAGAATACAAAACAGTAAGAACACCTGTTCTTTGCATGACAGACTGATGAGGTGAATCCAGGTGAAAGCTTTGTCACCTGTTAAATCCACTTCAATCAGTTTAGATGAAGGGGAGGAGGGTAGCCTAGTGGTTAGAGCGTTGGACTAGTAACCGGAAGGTTGTGAGTTCAAACCCCCGAGCTGACAAGGTACAAATCTGTCGTTCTGCCCCTGAACAGGCAGTTAACCCACTGTTCCTAGGCCGTCATTGAAAATAAGAATGTGTTCTTAACTGACTTGCCTGGTTAAATAAAGGTAAAATTTTAAAAAAAAAGGATTTAAGCCTAGAGACAATTGAGACATGGATTGTGTATGTGTGCCATTCAGCGGGTGAATTGGCAAGGCAAAATATTTAAGTGCCTTTGAACAGGGTATGATAGTAGGTGCCAGGCATACCGGTTTGTGCCAAAAACTGCAACACTGCTGGGTTTTATATCAATAATGGTCCACCACCCAAAGGACATGCAGCCAACTTGACACAACTGTGGGAAGCATTGGAGTCAACATGGGCCAGCATCTCTGGAACGCTTTCGACACCTAGTTGAGTCCATGACCCAATGAATTGAGGCTGTTCTGAGGGCAAACGGGGGGGGGGGGGGTGTGCAACACAATATTAGTCAGGTATTCTCAATGTTTGCTATACTTAAATGTAACTGATCAACATCAAACACTTTTGCCTCTCAGGTAATAATAATAATAGTATGCTGTAGATTTGGCACAGTGGTGGAGTTTCATTATCCACATGAATGTTTGCAATCTTTTCTCTGCCAGTGTCCCAAATGTGATACCATTTTATTACAGCAGCAGAATGGCAGTAATTAACCATATCATACTACCATGATCAGTATTTCAGTGATGCAAAGTCTGAAAAACATTATATGGCCCATGTAAGTTTATCATTTTGTGAATTGAAGTTTTAATATAGCCTATTGAGGATTCCCTGGAAATGATGAAAAAACAATATTAAATTAATGTGTTTAATACTGATGGGGTGATACATTTTCTAATAAACAAATGTTAACCTTTCTTTCTAGAAGAACCTTACTGACAATTTGTGTTTGCTTGATACCATCACACAAAAACAAGCGAATAAGCATTCAGCAGTTGTATGCAGAGGAACTGCCTTTGCTGCAGCAGCTGGTGACACGGACACAATTTTTGACCATTTAAATGTAAGCAAACGGAAAAGACGACAAGTCAATGTGTTGGGCAAGAGCATGAACAAAAATACAAAGGTAACCAAATTGATCATCTAAGTTGCTTCTGTGGTGGTGGTGGCTGTAATTGTTATAGCCCAGCATTGCTTTACCCAATAAATTACCTGAAGCTTCTATATCGTGTATGACTCTTTATTTTTTTTATAGCCAATCATTTTAAACTGTCATGGTTTTGATTTTCTTAGATATTTACCTAACCTGACAGTTTGACTTGAATACGACTTGGGCCCGACACCTAGAGTTGGTCTACTTGTTCTCTATGATCTCTTGGTAAAGCCAACCTGTGGAGGAACAGTGGCATATTGTTTGCCTTTTGTGTTCTGTTCCTTTTGAACACAGCTGCTCAGAAACTGCAGTGGGTGAATGAGTAGTCATGATGGTCTTTGAAGCTGCTGCCACAGGGGCTCTGTGTGATACCTGCATGTTGGTAGGATAACATCCTCTCCTGTGAAAATGTACCTGACACTCTTCTGTGTTCGCTCAACCTGAACAAAGCTTCAGCGCTTAACACTATGGAGAGGTCTTGTTTGAATTCCCATGTGAACTGTATCGCAGAATACACATTATTTTCATCATTAAATGAGCTAGTTCATCTACATTTTAGTTTACATTTAATAGAGTGATTTGAATAGAATGTGTCATGTAACTTCCACCCCAAAATCTGATGGAGCAAATAAAAAATCCAGTTTCGTATCAGGAGAACGAGCCCCTTTATTTACAACTGTGGAAGATATTTCAACCTTCACAGAAGAGCCCGTGTAATAGGAGCGAGGGTTCTCCCCAATGAATGTAAGCTTGTAAGAGGTGCTGCGCCACTTTGTGGAATGTGTTTTATTTTTTTAATACAAAAATGAAAATTGTTTCTTAATTTTTTTTTGTTATCATATAAGGCCATTTTTTTGTGCTATGTTGCAGGAACTGGCAATTACATGTGTTTAAAAAATGCAAAAATCTCAAAAGGAGGGCCTTGTTCAAAAGTCCTGGGAGCACTCATAAGATATTATGGAGTGAACTGTTTGGATTTGGCTTCAATCCCCTCCGCATCTTGACAAAGGTAGTCTTACCATTCACCAAGAGTGGAATGAAGTCATGTACAAGTCATGACATAAACCACTTATCCTCTTTGTTCTTCTGACACTATCAGCATTATCAAACTTAGATAATCTATGATTTTGTAGAGTAGTTTACTGAGGCAAAATATGTTTTGATGAAGCATGACATCTGATGTGATTTTTGTACTCTTAGCAGGAAGGGGAGTTGTCCTGTATGTGTATCATTGAGCATTTATTTTTATGACCCCTTAATGGAGAAGTTGATTTTTATCTTGAGTACTTGGCTTTATAAGATGCCATTGTGCATGTGCTCTTAAAGAACTTCAGGAAACATGATGCCGTAAGCACTTTATTCGTTTCATGCAGCCTAACTGTGATTGTTGATGTTTTCTATGCACGGCTGTTGCCCATGTTCAATCGGTAATCAGATCTTTGTACCCTTGTGTGCTTTTCAGTTAAAATTGGCCATTCCAGCCCCCCTGACCCCAGATGGATTAGAACGAGGGCCAATGGAAGTTGACTGTATGGATAGAGCCTGAGTCATTTCGGTTTTCATAGACCAGCCATCAACGGGACCTCGTCATACCCAAAATAATTTCCTTCATTTGTGAGAGGTGCATTGAAATGGAGCCTGGTGCAACAGTTCACACCAACTCTTTGTCTTAGGTTTATTTAGTGCAGACTCTTTGTTCAACGCCTGCCCTCTTGCACTGCTGCCAGAACATTGCATAAGTGAAGCCAAAAATCCCCTTTGAGGAACCTCCAAAAAACGTAGTTGTTGAAATTCCTCCTTTGTTTCTTGGCAAAGGAGTGAAAAATGAATAATAGCTCTTTAGGCTTTTTACCCTCTAACAGAAAATCCTCCTAGCTGGCTTGTTTGATGTCAGAAAAACATTCCCAGATCAGTGTCAGCAATGGGCAGCCAGTCTCTTGCATTGCTACTGAAAACATTGTTGCCTCCCTGATGAACACCTTTCTTTGGGAATATCAACAGCAGCATTTATTTCCATCCCATATAATCAGCTTCCATCATAGTGTTGATGGTTGATGTCCATCTTAAAGTTCAGTGAGGAACTTATTCAGCACTGCGCTAAGGACAATCCTTTGCGATGAAGGATGACCAAACCATGCCATGCTTTACTAAAGAAAGCTGAAACCTTTTTTTAAAACCTTTTTTTATCAATGAATCCTTTTATGTCCATTTGTATAGGGGTTTTGGGTGTGTTTTCTTTTGAGTAGCAGATTTAAAAGGTTCTGTTGTCACGGAGGATCTAGGTGTTGTAAAACCTTCAAATGAAAAACAAGAACATGTCTAAAGCGTGGTTGGACAGGGTGAATTGTTTATTGTCGAGTGCTAACGCACTTTGTCAAAACAGCCCTCAGATGAAATGTCAAGCAATCCTCAGCTCAGTCGATATACTGGGCTACCTTCTCAACAAAAGGCCTGTTAAACTTTTCTCAACCCTTGCTGTATGCTGACTGTTTCCAACCCCGGCATTACTAATATGCAACGAGCAACCTTTTTATCACACCTGGGACACATTTATGTCACGGACGCCCTGTTATGCATGTAAAGCAGTCATGTATGGGGCCGTGTACTGGTGGGCTTTTTTGGATACCCTCTGCTCAGGACGCTTTCACCCCAGACTTCCGGCTGGGGGACTGGAGAGCGGTACCTGACGGGAAAGAGCCTGTTCGCCCTGTCACTAACTGTCGCTCAGGTGTTCAGTGCTGATTGCCCGTGAGGGGGCGGTGGTACTACTGTGTCTGTATATGAGATGGATGGCCCAGAATAATAATACCGGCGGTGCGCTCCAACCTGTTTTTCTTTCCTCTTCACACATCAAATTCTGCAGATATCTGGCATGTGGTGTTCACTGTTTACCTATCCAGAGCTGTACCACTGTGTTGCCGCTCAATATCAACAAAGGAAAGCAATATGCAAACTATTGAAAACTGAGACTTTATGGCTGCTATTACCCCTTAGTCATTATTTAGGTGTGTACTTTGTATTGAACTCACTGTGTGCGAATGTACTCTAAAGTGCATATAATTTGTTAATAATTTTTCAATCCGGACTCTAAGGACATTAGTTATGACAAGCATGCCCACAGAGTAAGTAGATCCAAACATATTTGTTACAGCAACATTTAGGATCTTAGACAGATTAACATTTGATTATGTCTTGTTGAACTTCTTGGTGATACTTTGCCTTCTCAACCTACTAACCTCGATATTTAGAAAGGTTTTCTTCTTTACACCTCTGGCTCCTCAGAAAGCAGCACATATTGACCCAGGTGGTTCAAACTCTGGGTGGGTTCCCAGTGGTGGACCAGGTGTGTGAGAACACAACCCACGTGGTGTCGGTGGGCCACTGGCGGACCCTCAACATTCTCCTGGGCATCGCCTGTGACTGCTGGTAATATTCTCCTAAACAGGTTTTGTGGTGTTTGGAACAAAGACAATTCCAGAAGAACCATGTGAACTTTCAGATCAGTTTCCAGCAGCACCTGTAAGTAACTGAAGATTCTACTAATATTGTATACTGTTCTTATTCAAACATAGCCCTTGGGGTCATATTGGTTAAGTCTATGCTTTTATAATGAAATGGCCTGGTCAGTTTACTATCATATGCTGCAACTGTCTCTAAGAGCTGGAAGTCCAAACAGTAGGAAGTGGGTCGGACACCTACTTTTATTGCCATTAATGAATTTTCAAAGTGGTTTTTCACTCCAGCATCCTGTGTCAGATGTGGATGTTGCTTCTTCCTGTCCTCCTCCATTCATTAATCTTTGGCCTGCATCTGTGAAGGGGAAGGGGTGTTTTGCTATATAATACTGTCTCATCACATTTCCTTTTGAAAACGCACACAGTTCTGTTGTGGTGGCCAAAACAATCTCCACACTCCCTGAAGGCTCTTGATGAGCCAGGTCATTTGATTTGAATGGGGCCTTCAGCATTTTTACCTGACACGCTCAATCTGTGCTGATTTCTGTCTTGTGCAGTAGTGGGTAGTGCTGAGGTAAATAGCTTCCTGCCAAAGCCTGACGTTGTCCAAGAATCTAATTGAATTGAAAGTTGAAGGCATTTCTTAAACATCATAGGCATGACACATCAGACATTAAAACACTTTTTTTTAATGTTTTGTGTTAAAACAGAATGAAGACATAAGAACTGTAGCTTGAATTTAAGATAATTTAATTTGAATGATGTTCTAAAGTCTATTTCTTTGCCTTTCTGACAACCATTATCCATAGTCCACATCATTGTTTCACATCAGATTGCGCGACGGCTGTCGGTTGAGGGACGAGCGTCACGTAGGAGTGACAGAATCTGACAAGACATTGTACTCCACACAGAAAAATTCCTAAATACACTAATCCTAATCATAACGCCAGTCGCTTAGAAGAATTAAGTGAAAAAGTTTTGGTCCCAAATGTTCACAGAAACATGGGTAAAATGTATTACATAAATTATTATAACCATAAATCACATTTCTACAGTACAACATTTAAATTAGATTTATAAATATATGCAGATATGCTCCACTTTCTATGGATACCTTGGATACAGATTAGAATCACCACAGAGTACGTAGCCTAAGTCAGGCAAAGGATGTGGAAGTTTAATTACTCAGTCCATTGTGTAATCATAGATTCACACAAGTGCATAATTAGGTTAATTGACATAGATTACATGTTTTGAGTAACATCCCAATCAAAGTTATCACATCTGATTTTAATACATTTTGTGAACCTTCTATACATTTTAAATTAAATCATGTAAGTATGTACAAGCTCTAAGAAAGAAAACCAGTCGATTCATTACTGATGACCGTAGTGCGTTATGTTCATATTTGATCGTGTATTTGTACCCTAGTTTTCTTTGCTTTTAGTATTAGGCCTATTTTTAAATTTTAATATAAAATACAATGTAACCATTTTCAAATTCATTGTATCAAATGTAATGGGGTGAAATATCGTTATTACAGAATGTACTTGGTCAACCTTGCATTGTGTCACACACTAACATTTCCCCTGGTATTGCTTGTTATAGAAAACAATACTGTTTGATCTCTACCACAGTTCCAGTTAGCTATAAATACCTATTTCATCCTTTGACTGCCTTGTCCCGGTTGGTTATGCAGTCCAAAGCCCATATGGTTCTAAAAATACACAGTTCATAGACTTCTGCTCGTTTTCACCTGTCAATTTTGTACAAAACAGTAAACTCTTTGCTGACATGTTGGAGCAAGTTAATTTGTTCCCTTCCTTGTGGAATGCTTGGAAGTGGTGAGGTTGCTGTTATGGAACAGTTCAGTCTGTCTTGTCTGTAGTTTCCCAGAGTGACAATGCTCTCCTTTCTGTCTATGTCCGTCTGTGAGAGGCATGTCTCTGGGACAGCCTCAGAAGTCTACTGGTCTGATCATCATTGTGGTAGACTTCAGTGAGTAGCCTGAGCCCTTCCAGTAGTACCATTTGATTCCATTGAATCGATTAGAGTTCTGGCCATGCTGGAAAAATATTCCGTTCAAGTTAGAGGGGCCGCAGGCGTCAAACCACCAGCCTTGAAAAGCAGAAAACAAGAGATTGTCAGTCTGAGGTTTTTCATGATGTGCATGGTCTATAAGACAACAAGCCCAATGAGGAGTTGTGCTTCTCCTTCTAACACTGACGTTTTGTATTATCACATTACGATCAACTCCCACAGTTTTGTACCCTCAGTTTCGTTGAGTTCCAAGGGGTAAGTCTGGATTGTTATATCACATGGACTGCAAGTTGTGCAGCTCATTCCCCCTGTGTCTGTCATCTTAGTCCTATTTTTGTTCATATGCAGCTTGTTATCCCCAACAATTCCCTGAGGTATAGGGATTCCTCTATGCGAGACCTCGGGAGGGGAAATCATTTGGAGAGCAGCTTACATGTAGAGTAGGCAGATCCCGATACACGGAACAAGTCCAAGTCTAGCGCCCAAAGCAGTCTACAAATCAGAGGCATGGAGGAGGACCTCTATTCTGAGCTCAGAGAGGGGGGAGGGGGAAATCCGTAGTTCCCAGACTATTAATGTCAGCTGTTGCAGGGGCTGAATTCCCAACTGAGTTAATCACTGATCAGCTCATATCTAATTTTGCTTGAGAGCCTTGACCCCACGACAGAAAGAAAAGGCAAGACGTCTTAACTTTTTTTTTCTGGGGGTAGTGCCAAACGCTTCTTGGGGGGGTTAATGTGAAAATGGAGGAAATAATTGATCTTAATGAAGGCCGGTGGAAAAGTCGAGGAGATTGGCAAATGAACCTGTTCCTTACCTCCTGTTGTCAGTTGTGAGCATTTGCAAACACATCTGTCATTGTCCGCATCTTTTGTGCTGAAATCACTTCCTGGTTGACCAAGGCTACTAATTTTGCCTGCTGTTCCACTGTAGCCTTTAAGGTGTATCCTGTGTAAAGAAAACCGAGAAATACAATATGAGGAGGAAGTACATGATTGCCATTCGTCGGAAGACCCAAGTTTAGTCTGCCAAGGATTCCTTACGCTGCTAGCACTAACTTACAAGATGCTGTGTTTGAATATCCCTTGGTTTTCTGTGACTACTTCTGAACCTTTCTTGTGCTCCATGACAAGCTATCGGCACCCAAACTCAACTATGGACCACGAAACCAGTGCCACTGCATTTTTTCATTGGTCCCCTCTAATGAGGGACTGATTTAGTGTGCAATGAACTATCAGGTAGAACAGAACCAGCAGGCTCTGTACTTTGTAGGGTAAGAGTTGAGTAACCCTACTATAGGCTATGTCTATACACTAGTCATTTGCAAGTTAAGTGAAGCATGACAGCTGCAGTCGGGTTTGCTGACAGAAGGGCCCTGTTATGGTTTGGTTGTTCATTACATTTTACATTTGAGTCATTTAGCAGATGCTCTTTTCCAGAGCGACTTACAGGAGCAATTAGGGTTAAGTGCCTTGCTCAAGGGCACATCATCAGATTTTACACCTAGTTGGCTCTGGGATTTGAACCAGCGATATTTAGGTTCCTGGTTCAATGCTCTAACCGCTAGGCCTACCTTCCGCCCATTCATTCTATCGAAAATATCAATGCTGGTGATGAGGTATTGATGTCATTGCTAACCTCTGTTGTTTTGTGGCCTTTGAATTTCAGTATGAAGATACGTTTTATATGGAATCATTTATATTTCTGGTTCTAGAATAGTCATGGGTCATACTTTGAGACTTAAGGAATTAATAGGAGTGTGCTTGAGTAGAGGTCTAATGCTCAAACAGAGAGGAAGTATCAGTTCTCTCCTTAAAATCAGCATATGTTCAGCAAAGAAAATGGCAGGTACTGGTGATGTCTAAGGGTGCAGATTGAATGTTTAGGAGACCGAAGCATTTTAGTCTTCTGTTTCACAGATCCTGACCATTTTCCAGATGACAAAATATTTATTTTGGACTGGTGACAAGTGTTTGATCCTCCCACCGCCCACCCAACATATTTATATTTTCAGGCAAGGTAAATATTTTGTTTGTTGATTTTAAAGAACATTTTGTATGCCCTATTTTGTTAGAGCTTACTTTAACATTACTACATCAAAACATCTTGAGTAACAGACTAAATCTGTCTCTGTCATACAGCTATGATAATGTGTTTCAGTCCGCATCGCAAAGTACTAAAAGCGATCACCTATATTTAAAGGTCCTCCACACACAGACTCCCCCAACATAGTTTCCGTCACATAAGTAGCCTAGCATTGGAACACCACACCTGGGAAATCTAGGCATACCTGTAGTTTTCTGCTTCACTGCCGAGAGAGAACTGGTCATATAGTGAGAATCCTGAGTTATCCTCCCAATCCATCATCTGTATTCTCAAGACGTATGGTTGCTGATTGGTCAGTATCGAAACAAATTCATTTCCCAACCAGTATTCACCTGAAGGCTTTCCAAAGCCCTTTGAAGGAATATAACAACATAATTATTCAACTTTTAATATGATCATAATGTTTGTTCTGTTTGTTGCCACTGGCCAGCGTTATCTAAGCTTTGTGCTGTGGGACTGGGATCATTTCCTCTAGCGCTCACCATTTTGTACTCTTTCCACGTACGGTGAAAGTCAACATGACCATCAAATCGTTTTTGTAGTACTGTCCATCCACCCCCCTCCATCTCCATGTCACAGTAAGCCTTCAAACAAAACAAAGATTTTCTCCAGGTATCAATGATATTAAGTTCAGATTTTTCAGTACAGTGAGGGAGTTTAGACTGCAGCAACAAACTTAACAATAAAAACAGTTCCATATCAGTAGTTTAAAAGCAATGGTAGTTTTGTGAGCACAAGCAATGTGTAATTACCAGATTGTAACTCACCAATGAAAAGTATCGAAGGAGAACCCCTACTCAAGTTTAGGCATGCATGAAACAAACCAAAGGCCGAGAACATTTTAACTGACTCTGAATTAAAGGAAAGCTGTGCCGTCATTGGCTACATTTGATTCCCGACGGATTGTTATACACATTTACAAGACAATTGGCTGTGGTGGTGTTATTGCCTAAATGTACAGTTGAGGTCGAAAGTTTACATACACTTAG